>NC_090836.1:49774353-50082430 GCF_028021215.1 Eschrichtius robustus
CTGCATATTCTCCTCTTTGCTACACACAGGGTATATCCCTGATGGCTGTGTTAATGGCTGGCAGCATTTAACAGTCTGTCAATAAATGATGATGGCTTGAACTAGCATGGCAAATAGTCAAAATGAGTTTGCCCAGAGGTGATGAATATGCTCTTAGATTACTGACAAAAATAGAATTTGAGTTTATAAGACCCAGAACCTATCCTCAAACAATGTTCTAGATTATGACAGCCACGCTGTGAGACCTATAGGATGATATTCAGCCATATTTTCCCCTGAAGGGACCCACACTTCTATATATTGTGGTGTACTTTTCTTTTTCTATTACACAAGAAAGTAGAAACCTAGAAATTTTGAAAATTTACCAACTTCTGAAATAAGGAAATATCAAATAGGTACATGCCCTACCTAGAAATTTGTCTGAGATTGTTTTTCCAGGTTGTCTAAACTTTTACCTTATAATTCATTTTTGTAGATTAAAAATTGTGAAGTACTTTTCCACTTCAGATTGTTAGTGGTGCCATTAAGTTGGGTGAAAGTCATGCCCCATATGTATCATCAGTGGATACTTAACACATTCTCATTAATCATGCCTGTGCGTGGTTTGGATAATTAAGTTCATAATTATCCAATTTTCCCCTTAAAGTCGCTTTTTCTTAATTTTGAGCTTAATATTAAAAGCTACACAATTTTAGAAAACCCATAGGAGGTGAGGGTATCTATTGGTATTATAACCAATAATAATAGTTGATTACCAGGCAGGTCAAGTGGGTATTTCCTTTCCTTTTCCCATCGTCTCTTTCTGACTCCTTTGTGTAAGTCTTCTGTGGCAAAAAAAGAAAAATTATTGTCTGGAAAAATGGTGTCTTCACTCTCTCTGTGTCTCTTTTGTCTCTTTTTATTAAATGTCATTTTCTAATTCCCATATCATTATTAATTCAATATTTTCATTCTTTTCATTTGATTATAATTTTATAGCCTTAATTCTTTAATTATCTGTGAAAACTGAAGTTTTTATGACTCACCTTTCTCTACAGGAAGCCCAACTTTTTTTTTTCATCCTAGTAAGTTGAAGAGTTTTATAGTTAGAAGGTTGTATTAATCAGATGCCTTTATGGTTTTTAAAGTGGTCATGTAACAAAGGGATGAATCCTCACCTTGTAAACAGATTTGTTTCATTAATTTTTCACTTAGACCAAGTTGTTAATCATCACTTAAACTCAGCTGGATCAAAGCAGGCATCTGAAAACAGAATGATAGTTCAGGAGAAACTAAACACAGCTTTCAAATAGCACGGTAAGGCTTGCTGACACCGTAGCTGACTTTGATACCTGGGTAGCGCTATCCAGTTGTCTGCTTCTGTGAGAGAAGTTAAAAGTAGGTCTGGAAAGAGATTCATTCTTTAAAATTATTGATAATTATTGAGAATCTACTTTTGTTGTAGTTGGTGGCCTGCAAGCTTTCACATTTGCAAAGAAACTCTGCAGTGTCTACACAGAGGTCAGTTGTGACCCAACTACTTGTGGGAATCTAGATTAATTTTCAGGAGAGAGGTTCTCAACCGTTGGCTCCACATCTACCAGGAATGATGGAAGGCTTACCCTGCAGGTGTCCACATCACTTATTGTTACCACATTTCCTTATTGTAGTCAGTGCTCTTTGGGATCCTAATACAAAAGGAAAAAATCCTGCGACACTTACTTAGGTACATCTCTGTGAGCACCATCTACCAAAAAGAACTCAATCTGTTAGTCCCATCCACATAAATATTCTTAAATCTGCTCTAAAACCCTGGGCTCTCTAAAATTAGAAATAACCAGGAAACACAGCTCCTAAAATGATAAACTGCTGGAGTTTCCAAAATTTTTCTCTATTTCCTATGCTAGTATATAAATACATTTTAAGTGTGAGAATTAGGTGAGTATACATTATACTCACTGTTATGTAGTTGCAACTGAGTAAAATATTGGTAAAGCAAAAAGCAGTATTATTAAATAAACCAAGGAAGTCACCAAAAAGCACAGAGAATGACTTAGCTAAGGAGCACTAGGTTGATGGCCATATTTCAGACAACATTTTGCCTGAGTATCTGGACCAAGTCCATATATTTTACTTTTTCTTTTCCTAATTTATTAAGAGATGTCTTCAGATTCCAGGTAGCATGTTTATGCTCAGCAACTCTCTCTTGAACTACATGCTTCTCAGAATGGAACGGTTTAGTACTTTTCTATTCCACTGAAATATGACTCTAAAAAGAGCTAAGGAACTTTCAAACTCTGAAGTCTCTTCACCACCTATGCTATCTACAGCAGTGTCTGTCCATCCAGCCTTCCTACATAGAGCCCAAGACCCATAGAGAGCTTTTTTATAGATCATAAACAAAAGGGGAGGAAAATCTATCACTCTACAAAATAAATCATCATGAAAGTGTAATCTAAAACAAGTAAGTTGATTAAATTTCTGCTGGACAGGTTCTAAATATCTTTAAGCCAAGTGTCTTTTCTTGTTTTGTTTTGTTTTGTTTGGTGTGATGGAGGGGCCGATCTAATTCCTTTTATAGAATAAATAATTAATAATGCATACTACAAGTTAAATGCAAAATATTCAAGCTCAAACATGTTTAGATATTTTATTCTTATATATGTTCAAAACTGAGTCAAAGAAGAAGCTACCCTTAAGACTTTTTCAGAAAACCTTAAATTAAGTGACAAAAAGCAGTGATATTTTATATTTGTGTAGCATTTTAAAATTTTTAACATTCTTTAATATGCATTACCTCATTTGAATTTTGAACAACTTTTGAGTTTGGGGAAGGATATGATCATCATTTTCTAGGTTACAGAACTGAAGTTTAAAAGGTTAAATGACTGGCCTAAGATCACAGGACTAGTTGTAGGAAAGCAAGCCTCGTAGCCCCAAGCTCGGTGCTTTGAAGTCTTTGGCAGCAGGATAGGAGCCCCAGATATGTCTCATCAACTTTTATCTCTACTTTTTCCAATCCTTGAGTTCATTGGCTATCTAAGCACTTTAGACTTAAAATAAAAAGACTACATTTCTAGCCTTTACTATTGGTTAGCCATGTGACCCTCATGGAAGGCACCTAAACTCTGAGCCTGACCTATTCATCTCTACTGTGGTTAGAATGCAGTTCATGGCTCTTTACACAGAGATCGTGTGACACACACCCAACCCAGACAGTGCTCTGAAAATGACTGGGTGCTGCTCTTCTAAAATATAAATAAATACTATTTCCTAGTACTGTACATTTCAGCTTAAGGTAAAAGTCATAGGGTCAAACCTCAACTCCACCTTTGGGACCTGTGATTCCAGACAAGTCCTTGCGCCAATGTGAGAATCTGTTTTTTTCCACTGTAAAATAATGATTTTTCAAGTGATATTTATTTATTTTTAATTTTCTTCCAGTTTTATTGAGATATAACTGACATACAGCACTGTATATGTTTAAGGTATACAGCATAATGATTTGACTGACACACCTCATGAAATGATACCACAGTAAGTTTGGTGAACATCCATTATCTCATATAGATACAAAATAAAAGAAAAAGAAAAACAAATTTTTTTTCCTTGTGATGAGAACTCTTAGGATTTATTCTCAACAACTTTCATCTATAACATACAGCAATGTTAATTATATTGATCATGTTGTACATTACATTCCTAGTATTTACTTATCTTATAACTAGAAGTTTGTATTTTTTGACTGCCTTCATCCAATTTTCAGTGATATTTATTCATTACAGATTGTTGTGAGAAGTCAAATGGAATAAACAAAAGAGTAAAGGTCTTCATACACTGAAAAGGTGCTGCCATGCAAATATACATATATTGGAGAAAGGCCTCATTAGCATGTAGTATGCTTTAAAATGTTACGTTTTTGAGTCCGTATGTCAGAAATGTAATGGTTCTTGAATCTTTATGGGTTCTAAAGGAAGTAAGCCAAAGCAGGTACATGAAAGGGTGGAGGAGGACCGTCTATGACTAAAGTATAATGTGTGACTTTTAACTGGCTTGTCTTCATACTTTTGCCCTTCTCAGGGAGTTTCAACCTCCTCCTTCCTTTATTTCTTAATTTTCTCAAATACCCAAGGTTCTTATTTTTCTGCTGCTTTATAAGGGGCTTCATGAAAGTTGAACTGACATTCCATACTGACCCCTCCCTTTATGATTCGTCACCGTTCACTCCATTAAAGTGACTGAGTGCTTAAGTGAGAGCAGTTGCCCTCCTAGACTGGTTAGCTCCAGGCCTTCTTACCCACTCTTGCCAGCATCTATCTTGCAAAATAGAGGGTGTTGGATGAAGAGCTAATTTCTGTAAGAGTTGACATAAGAGATCACTCTTTTTTAAATTTATTTATTTTATTTATTTATTTTTGGCTGTGTTGGGTCTTTGTTGCTGTGCGTGGGCTGTCTCTAGTTGTGGAGGTCGGGGGATACTCTTCGTTGCAGAGCCGGGCTCTAGGAGCTCGAACTTCAGTAGTTGTGGCACATGGCACGTGGGATCTTCCCAGACCAGGGATCGAACCCATGTCCCCTGCATTGGCAGGAGGATTCTTAACCACTGCGCCACCAGGGAAATCCCAGAGACCACTTTTTAAATGTCTTGGTTGAAGAAGTATGCAGTTTATTCTCACTAGTATGTGAGAGATATCCCTGAGGTTGGCCACACTAGGGAGACAAAAGAAGGGATCTAGGAGGTGAACAAACATATTTAAATGGTAATTTTACACCCTTAATGTGCAAATGCTGCCAGTTGTCTCAATTCAAAGCTGACTTTCTGGCTATAGAGGGAATTCACACAGTAATCTGAGAAATTCAGGTTAGAATCACAGATATTCCTAAAATTTCCTTAAGATTATAATTGGTGATGTGGACTTGAAGACTTTGACGGTTTAGATTATTGTAATTTTTTATTTACGTAATTAGATACTGTTCAAAAGTTATATTTGAAAGAAAAATTATGAAAAGATTAAGAAGAGTTGTTTCATGAGATTTACAACCATATATGTTTTTTAAATCCTCATATATTGCTATAAATTCATACATTCGTGCATTACTCTCTAGTTTCTTAAAATTCAGCTGGAAGTTTCCTTTTCTATGACACCAATAATAAAACCCAATACATTTCCTGTATAATTAAATCATCTTGAAAAGAGTTTAAAACATGATATAAAAGTGAAAGTAAAATTGTCTTTTATAGCTCATGAATATATTTTGAATGGTCTCTGTGTGCTTTGTGATCTAGGTGGCAAACAGCTAACGTGTTAGTAGTATACCGCTGCGAGGTTCCTGAAAAGTCATTTTGATTCGAGACATATTTAATTTCTACCTCAGAAACATAGTTTCTATAATGGAAGAAATGCTTTTGCCACTAGGAAACCTAAATAATATTCTCATCACAAGCATAACATGCTATATATCCTTCATGAAGTCGGTGTATTTCATTGGATCGTTTTAATGTGCTTTGGCTGAAGAATATCAATTTCATTCTTCAGATGAAAGGAGTTTCCAGTAATGCCTGATGTCTAAGCATCATTTGTAATACAAATGATGGGGAGCCTGTGGCTTAATGGCCACTAATTTATTTTGAATTTATGATGCATTGCGGCCATTAGAAGTAAGCTGCTTTACATCAGCTCATGGGGAATGAGAGTTCTCTTTATGGTGGGTTTTATTTCTTGATGCCACACAGGAAAATGTGCCATTTTAAAATGAAAAAAAAAAAAAAGGAACAAGTCTGCAATAAAGTGAGATAAAGTCAGAAGTCTACCAATTCCATGTAACCATTCTCATATATCATGCACCTCACTGTGCCTTATCATAGGTAACCATGAGGGTATTTTTGAATGAAATACTGTGTGGCCCTCTGGTTTTGCATTATATTCAAACATAAATTTAACATGCAATTTCCACTGGCTCTTTTAAATGCTGTTTCTTAATATATATTTATCATGGACTATTTCAGAGTAAGTAAAATATAAATTTTATATAATGGAGGTTACCATATATTTAAATACACACCAATATTAGACTAAAATTAAACTCTCAAGTAACACTTATCAAGTATAAACTCTCAAGTGACACGTATCAAGTATACTATTCTATGATTGGTACCACAGGAAAAGAGAGAAGCAGAATGCATTCATTTGCCCTTCAAGGAGATTACCATCTACTTGAGATAACAAGATTTGGGTAGGAAAGAATATTTTAAGGCATGGTTTTAATAAGAACTCAAGGCAAGAGGTGGTGAGATTTATTCCCACATTTGACAATAGGTGGCGTCAGTGGTTGGAAACAGGAGAGCAAGGCTCCAAGGACGGACCCTCATAGACATGGTGGAGTTTGAGTCTTAAAGGAAGAGCAAAACATGAGTGGAAACTTGAGTAGAGAGCAAAGGATAAGAGGAAGATAATAGATCATGAAAGAATGTAAAAAGCAAAGTGGAAAACTGTGAAGTTGAAGACAGGTAACATGATGAATGGGCCATATCTCATTTTTAGGTATTTAGTCTTTATTCTGAAGCTGATAGACAACAGTTTTAAGAAGAAAAACCATGATCAATAATAAGCTTTTTGAAAGATCACTCTGGTCATCTATTTGTGTCTTGTAATAGGCAGTGCAGACTTCAAGTAAGAAAACAGAACAAGGATGGAAGAAGAAAATGGTTTCAAAGTATATTTAGGAACTAGAATTGGCAGTACTTTGTAATTAATTTGATGTCAGATATGAAACACAAGGAGTAATTTAGGATGATGTCTAGCTTTTTGGCTTGATTGAATGGACAGTGATGTCACTAAATATAATCAGAAATACAGGAACCAAGAAAATTTTATTTTAGAGGCTTGAATGAAGCTATATTTGTGACTCAACCAATTTTGAGGTGTCAGTGATATACACAGCAGAAACGCTAGAAAGGGCTTGCTGTCCTGTTCTGTAATCATTAAAGAGTTCTAGTTTGGACTTTTGGATTTGGAACCTCTATAGTAAAGTCTAAAGAAAGCTTAGAGAGTAAAATTAAAAGATGGTTTTCACATTTAATGTTAAGCCGAGCAAAAGCAGACTGTAAGTTAATGTATCTTACTATTGTTATCTTCATCAACAGGCTCCTTAAGAGTATCCCAGTTTAGTTCTAGCTATACCGGTATTCCTCAGAGGCTCTACACCCCTGCATTTGAATCTAGCAGGAAATTATTTTAGTTTTCCTTCAAAGAATATTGACAAAGTAGATGCCAGAATAATTAGGGATTTCATGGATGAAGATGTCCTTGCAATGATCTTTTTCCCCAAAGTCAGGCAAGCAATATTTAGTGTTCTTTGTGTTTAAAATGAATGACAGTTCACTACTGAGAAATATACATACATACATATAGTTACATAGTAATATGAAAGAAAGGCTCTAAAAATTAAGTTACCATTTAAGCAGAAATTACTACAACTATTAAACTATCTTATAATAAAGTCATTGTTGTGCTACATATTTGAATAAATCAATTATTAATTACAGTTGACCCTTGAACACAGGTTTAGGGGCGCCGACCCCTTGCATGGTCTAAAATTCAGACTTCCCTAAAATTTAACTACTAATAGCCTGCTGTCGACTTACTGATGACATAAACAGTTGATAACCCATATTTTGTATGTTATATGTATTATATACTGTATTTTCATAATAAGTAAGCTAGAGAAAAGAAAGCATTAAGAAAGTCATAAGATATATACACTACCAAACGTAAAATAGATAGCTAGTGGGAAGCAGCCGCATAGCACAGGGAGATCAGCTCGGTGGTTTGTGACCACCTAGAGGGGTGGGATAGGGAGGGTGGGAGGGAGGGAGACGCAAGAGGGAAGAGATATGGGAACATATGTATATGTATAACTGATTCACTTTGTTATGAAGCAGAAACTAACACACCGTTGTAAAGCAATTATACTCCAATAAAGATGTTAAAAAAAAAAAAGTCATAAGAAAGAAAATACCTTTATAGTACTGACTGTATATATCGATACTGTTAAGTTTACGTCATTTGTTTATGAGATGAATCATCTGTCAGTACCTCCATCAACATTTGTCTTACACTATACAAAACACTGTAGATGTTATATGTATTACTAACAGTAGATATCAAAAATGAAAAGATATTGTGAAAAAGAAATTCATATTTATTTACAAGTATACTCATGCATTGATAATGAAGAAGCAGCAGTATGATTGCTTTATGGTAGCCTAGTGTAATTGATATGATTGCTTCACCATAGCCTAACCTATACACAACTGAATGTGTATTATAAAATTTTTATGGCTATGTTGTTGCGATCATATTTATAACACAGTATTGGAAACATTGTTACATTTTTTTAAAAAACCACTTACCTGTGATGATAGGCTGATATGCAGGCATACTGTACAATAATGTAATTCTTTGAAAGCCAAGTCATAAAACAGTAGGAAAATAACATATTATTAATTTTATATTAAATATTACTCACCTTATGCCTATATAAGAATAAACCAGTATCTACGTATAGTTTAGGCATTCATGACATACGTTTTTCTTAATTTTTTGATATTTCTAGGCTATATGGTTCATCTGCAAGTTTTTTCAAATCATCCCAAATCTCCAAAAATTTTTTCAATATATTTATTGAAAAAAATCCACATATAAGTGGACCTGCACAATTCAAACCTGTTTTGTTCAAGCCAGTTCTATCAGCTAGAGACATATAACAATGAAATTATCATTTAATACAAGGATTCAAAGTATATATATCTCTATGGAAAAATAATACAATATATTTATAATTTTTTTTCTAATTGTTTTCTAACTCAGTGTTCTAATGAGTTAAAACACTAGACTGTATCATCCTATTCCCTGATCCCCACCACATACCTAGATCTTGTAATCTTACCCCCTTCTGTCTGGCTGAATGGCACAAATCCAGTAAGAAAAGAGGAACATAGAAGTAAAACATCATGAGTAAGAGGATGCAAGGTGCCTAGTCCACATTTTTTAAAGCAGATGATATCACCAAATAGGTTCAATCCATTCTCAGACTCTAACCAATCAGGTTAGTAATTCCTTCTCTCTAGGTCTGGCGTAGGAAAAGTGTAGATGGAGCTGTATAACTGAAAAGGGTGTAAGCAGAGGTGATCTTTGTGTAGGAAGGGGAAATAGAACTTATTTCTTTAACAATTGCAAAACTCTTTCCTATTCATTACCTCATTTGATTCTCCAAAGATCCTGTGAAGTAGTCTATAGACCACAGACCGTAGAATGAACACTGAATTTCAGAGGGGCTGTAATTACCCTAAGTCACTAACTTACAAAGTTGATCTGAGATTTGATGATAAAGATTTCCTGATTTTTTTTCAAGCATTATATCAGAGTGATTGTGCTGTGTGCTATATTAATATACAGACTTCACTTTCCATCAGATACAGCATATCCATAAGTGTGTACCTTACAGTTAACTGATTTGGGGGCATCTATGTCTGAAAAATAAACACATCTTCATTTGTTAGACTGCTTTAAAATAACATTATTTTATGAGTATTTTTTTCATTTTGGGGTCTTGTTGCTATTTTTAAGGCTGTCAAATTTATTATGTAATTTGATATAAAAATATTCTTGGGTTAACGACCAGATTTTTCATGACTCTTTTGGATGGATTTTTTTCTATTTAAGGAATGACTTCTCTATTTTCTAAAAGTAGATATATTTTAATCCATTGTGTGATAATTACTGGCTATGAATATAATGACAAGCATGTAACTTGGAACTTTTATCCTTATTCAGAATGGTAAAACTAAGCAAACATCCTATCATAGTATTCATGATAAAGTGTAAAGAAGTATCTAGTACAGTACCTAAATTAAAATCTGTCTATCCATCTACCTACCTATCTGTAGAGTTCCACTTTTCATATGTGATTACATTCTTAGAAACATTAAAATAGTACCCTATTTTCTTATTCACCGAGTAAAATTCACTTCATATGTATGGGCTTTTTTCTTAATACCTTTTGGGCATAATTAGGGAATTATTAAGTTATAAATTTCACTTATGTTCCATTGTTCCTGCACAAGTTATTAGACGAAGGAAAAAAATATCCAGACTCCAAAAAAGGGATACAGTTTTTTTTAAATAAATAGAAATCAACATCTCTCTAGAGACTTATGGATTTAAGACTCAACAAGAAATATTTTATTGGATAACTTTGGAATAAATTCAGAGGAAAACATATTAATTCAGTATGCTTTGATGTTCTGCCTCTGAGTGATAGAACAATGGTCTGTTTAGGGGTGAATTATGCAAACATTGAAAGCTGTGTCTTTTCAGCAGAATTATTTTAGGTCAGTTCTTATAAACTTTTTGTTTCTTCAGTTGTAGTAGTTATTAGCATAACATTAAACCTAGCTATTATGTGTTTCTAATGAGATTGATTTGTGGATCAGAAATAGATGGCCTGTTGTTTTCAGTGGCCATAGAGAAACTAAATGTTTTTGTTAGTACCCTGGGATTTTTTCACCTCCGTGGACCACATTAGTTTAAAAAAATCATAGATTATAGTAGCTAAGAAGTACACAGACAATATAACTGCTATTCCAAGAACAAGACAGTCCAAACTTAGGTTTTGTGAAACTAAAACTGTCTAATCTTGAGATTTTTATTTATATTGCAGACAAAAAATACTGGCATTTCTAGGAGTAAATCTAGATTTCGTTGTTCCTGAAATATTATATCTTTTGGAGGAAACTCTTTGAAAAAAAATATAAAAGCATCTTACTTTTCATATTTTACTAAGCATACGACCTTGTGATTATATCTCTAAGCCCTTAGGCCTTGCAAGGAACCCATGCAAGTGCAGGGCTCTGGAGCTTAAGCTGCTTTAGCTTTACAGTAAACCTACATTTGGAAGTAGTAAAAAGATATGAATCAAGAAGTAGATTGGTTAATGGCTTCATTACCATTAGTTAAATATTTGATAACGTTGTACATGGATTCTCTTGTTAAATATTAAACCAAATGTATTTGTAACCAGCTAGTTCCCAATATTTCCAATATTTAACTCCATTTGTAAGAAATTCAGATGTCTCTTGACAATATGATCTTTAATTGCAGGGATTACTACAAAAGATGCTTGTATTTGCAGGTAGAATATTTGAAACTTTTCTTGATCTCTACAGCCTTCATTCAGTGCAGCTTAGTCAGAGTGAATCCCAGGAACATGGAACTCTTCATTGTTAAATAATCAGTAGATAAGATTTAGGGTTTTTTGTTTTGTGTTGTTTTTTCTTTTCCTGTGTTAGAAACATTTGTGTCCTCTCAATGTCTAACAATAGGTCTGTAACTCTTCAAATATTTGGTTGATATATTTAATACTTAAGTTCAACCTGGGGGATATACAGAGGCATTCTTTATTATTTGTAATGGAACATATAAAATCTCAATGCATTTGTGATTCTCCCACTAGTAGCCTGTTATAAAGATGTCAAGTTTGTTGCATCTGAGTCTATTTATTCAACCCTTCTACTTCCTTTACCTTTGTTTGGCTAACATAAATTATTTTATGTTTCTTTTTAACTAAGCAGCATAACAAATCTTAATATACAGTTTTATTTGAAGCATAGATTGCTCTCTAGAACACATACCATGAGTACCTGTGTGCATCAATGAACACCTGGTACTTGGCATTTCTAGTTAAGCAATAACTATTCAAGTGAACAATTCACATTCTTAGCAAGAAACAGAAGAAAATGCCGGATGCCGAGTCGTAATTCCTTGGAAATAACAATGCCAGAATGCCCAAGGAAACTCTGGGCAGCGCTATACATTTTCACATATTTCTCTATTTGTTCCCTTGGTGTCAGACCTCTAAACCAAATTCAGAGCATTTGCATGGTGTTGGGGCATAATTCCAATATTTACTCAAAGAGAAATTCTGAAGGTGGTCATTCTACAGAGAGAATAAGTAGGATGGGGCTTAGGCTTGTTGTGTTTGGTCTTACCAGTTTTGCTCACTATATTCTGCTGAGGGGCTTCTTTCTTTCATTCTTTGGGCCCTCACCATATCACCCCCATATAGGATGGGTGGTACACTTTAGCTCTGGCTGAATTGTTTTCTAATATAAACTGACTCCAGCTAACACGTGAAGAAAGTTTACCAATCTACTGCTTTTTATGAACTGTGTCTAACTTTGGAGTCAGAGTTGCTCTGGCCTTAATTTGGGGGAAATTCCATAAATTGTGTATCTTAAGCCAGAATGCCATGGATAAATAAGAAGCCTTTCTCTTTACACCCTCTCAGAATTCATCATGGAAAGCTTTCTTATTAAGTTGTTTCATTCTACCTTGAATATCTAAATGGAATGTCTCAAGATAAATTCATAATTACATTTTCTTTATTATAATAGTATGTATATAGTATGACATTGACTGTGAATTGGATGTTAGGTTTTATAAAATTTTGAAAATCTGCATCTGAGCTTGTGTATTATTTCTATGTATGCTTAAAATTAGCCAGTGACCTTGCAAAATGTCCGTTAGACACATTCACTATCAAGCAAAAATTCCCAGAGCTCAAACATGTCTAGAGGTTTTCTTAGAATTTTCTCCCTACTACAAATTATTGTACAAGGAAAGAATAGAAATAGTGACTTCTTTCTGAAGCAACAATGGGATCTAAATACCAAATGATTTGATGACCACTGTCATTCATTTAAATGAATGAATGAGCATAGGACCATGAAATGGTAAATTTTGCATTCTGTCTTTATTTGAACTTATATTTCTCTTGTACTTCTGAAAATTATTTTTGTGTTTTTAAGTATTTCTAATCCCTTTTTGCTTTGCAAAAACATTGCATATAAATCTAAATTTTTTTTTTAAATTTTCTGGGATCCTAAGGCACTACTTGTTAACAGGATTATTCTTGTTGGGCTTCATTATAATATTATTACAGCAAATGTGATCAAAATAAGATAATTACTAAACGAAAAGTAAACATTTAGTGGAAAGGTGTCTTTTAATGAAATAAATGGGCCTCCTATGTATCTCCAGATAAATATTCTTTGTTGCTAGCTAAGCAGATACAAGTTTTAGTCTCAGTTATATTCCTTTTTTGTTTTGTTTCATTTCTAAAAAAGTAAGCACTGAGTAAGTTGTTCACATAATAAAGTAAACAATAATGGAAATTATTTGATTTTAGCAATATCAGTCAGTTCTTTGAATTTGCCAAATGTCACATAATGGTTTACCATCAAAAATTGTTTGTAATGATCTATTAGCTAGCAATTCAATTAAGTCTTCCCTTAATTTTATGAAAAACAGAGAATTGGAAAGCATCTCATTTACAAAAGGATTATTTTTCAGTCAATAAGTTTCTCAACTTCTGAGAAGTTTACCAAAAACATTTACCAACATTTACCAAATAATAAATATCTACACTGCTCTTTATCATTTAGAGACAAATTTTTAATCCAATAAGCTTATGAAGGGTAGAGAAATTAAAATATACACCTTTTTCAATACAGTATTTGTAATTAAAAGTTTTGTCTGTCACATGTTTTAAGTCTATATTTGTGAAAATTTTGGAAATGCAGACTCAGCTCATTCAATGTGTGGGAAAATGATGTCCTCTAACTTAGTTAGCAAAGCCAGTCCCTACTCTCAAACTGATCAGCGAACTAAGATTTAATTTGTCCGAAAATGTCTGAATTGATTTTTAAATTCAAATAAATACTTTAATATGCTTTTGAGGATTATTGTAAAAGCACTGAAAATCAATATAGTGTGCATCTTGTAAAAGTTAAGTCAAAATTAAAATGATAACATGAGCTCTAACATATTCATGTGTTTTTGCAAAGAGCTTAATAACAAGAACAAATGTATAGGCTGTTTCTGATACGTATTTTGAAATTATTTGGTGCAATATGCAAATAAGATTATTATTTATTTGTGAAGTAAGAATATGACAAAAGACACAATATTACTTTAGTAAATATGTATCTGAAAGTGTTTTAAGAATCAGGTGTAAACATTCAAAAATACCTTACTTTATATATACGTAATTATGAACAGATTGCAGTTTTCTCTAATTATTTCCTTATGTGTCCGAACCACTCTCATTTACTAAACTCAGTTCCTTTAGAATATGACCACCACCACCCTTTTAGTGTGAGGTAGGGTCATTTTACCCCCAGCAACTAAGGAAACTCTTAAAATGTCTAGCATGTAACCAGCGCTATCTATATTTGTTGACAGAATAAAGGAATTCCAGAACAAGTTACAAGAGCATAGGATTGTCAAACTTTATAAAAAAAGCTTAAAAATCACTTAGCTTAGTGATTTTCAACAATCATTCAATCAAGTGAACGGAACCCTGACAGAAATAAAAACACTTGCTTTTTCTGGGATTCTTGTAGATGTGAGAACCCACCTCTGTTTGAAGATAACATCCCCATGATTGCTTGAGCGCAGATGGTTGATTGCATGATAACAGGGGATATTCAGAGATATGCCCAAGGTTGTAAAACCACAACCAATTTTTAGCTACCTTACTAACCCACATTGCCATTTATTCATTTCTCCATTTGAAACGAGAATCTAGTCATCCACTACGTAGTTTCTCACAGAGCATCCCCCTCACTACCTTCCCAACAGAGTGATAAACATCTAATTTTTGATGAGCAATTAATTACTGGAGTCAATTCCTATTAACTTAAACAGGAATGAACTGTGAATGTTCCAGAATCTAGGAATTCACTTGCATCTTTTCAAAGTTCTGTGCTTTTCTAGCATTCTTTCATAATCATGTTATTTTTTAATGCTACAAATGAAATTATGATAAATATGTAATGAATGATAACCGTTAATACTAAAATAGAAAGATCAACAGAAGGTAGAAAAGCTGATTTAACACTTTACCTAATAATGAAACTAAAGATTGCATATTTATTGTAGGAAACAATTTTTGATAAGTAATGTGCATTATTTTTTTAAGAAGTGTAAGCCGCTCTGGTAGGCACCATAGCAATTAAACTTAAAAACTATTTCAAAACTAGATCCAAATTAGTCATATAAGAAATTTATAGTTTAACATATTTTAAATTATAGCTTTCATTAGTAACATATTTTAAAATTCTACTTGAAAATCTTGATTGAAAAAACATAAATGTCTAACCAACCTTCAGTTCTTAAGTCCCTCTACAATATTCTTAACATGGTGGTCACATACTTCTGCTTGAACAGTTTAAGGCCAAGTAACTCCCTTTCAAATAACTGGAAATATCTTTCCTATACAAAAATCAACCTTCTCTAACTTTTGTCGTGTCTACTAACTCTCAATTGAAAGTTTTTCAGATAATGAAAGGAAGCTATTGTTTTTCCTAAATCATCCTTATCCAAGATATATACATTTTTTTCAACCATTCCTTATATAACATTATATCAAGTGTTCATGTGTGAAATAACTCTCCTCTTCAAGTAATCCACTTCTATTTATCTAGCCCAGAGTATTTCAGTGGGAGCTTAATGGAATTTGGGTTTGGACAAGTCTTTGTGTTATGGATCTTGCACATTGCAGGAAGATTAACGTCTCTGATCCCATCCATCAAACACAAAAAGTGCTCCAAATTCTAATGAAAACAGATGTGTTCTCTAACATTGCCAACTGTCCCCTACAAAGAATAGATTTTATCTCAGTTAAGAAGCTCTGATGGAAAAATATATATATCAAAACCACAATGATATTATCTCACAACCCTTAGAATGTTTATTATCAAAAAGACAAGAAATAATAAATGCTTGTGAGAATGTGGAGAAAAGGGAACCCTTGTACACTGCTGGTGGGAATGTAAATTGTTATAGGCATTATGGAAAACAATATGGAAGTTCCTCAAAAAATTTAAAATGGAACTACCATATGATCCAGTAATCCCACTTTTGGGTACATATCTGAAGGAAATAAAATCACTATCTCAAAGAGATATCTGCACTCTCATGTTCATTGTATTATTCACAGTAGCCAACCTAAGTGTCCATTAATGGATGAATAGATATAGAAAGTGTGGCATATATATAAAATGGAATATTATCCAGCCCAAAAAAGAGGGAAATCCTGTCATGTGCAACAGCATGGATGAACCTGCAGGACCTTATGCTTAGTGCAATAAGCCAGGCATAGAAAGACAAATACTGCATGATCTCACTTATATGTGGAATCTGAAAAAGTTGAACTCATAGAAGCAGAGTGGAACGGGGGTTGCCAGGGGCTTAGGAGAATGGAGGAAATGAGACGTTGGTCAAGGGTACCAACTTTCCATTACAAGTTGAATAATTCTGGAGATCTAATATATCACGTGGTGACTTAGTTAATAATAAGGTATTGTACACTTCAAATTTGCTAAGAGAGTAAATCTCAGGTGTTCTTACCACACACGCACACACACGCAAACGGTAACTATGTGAGGTGATGGGTATGTTAATTAGCTTGACTACGGTAATCATTTCACAATGCATACGCATCTCAAAACATGTTGTACACCTTAAATATGTACAATTTTTAAAAATCACCTCTGATAATGTAGGTGGGGTTTTTGTTTTTCTGTTTTGTTTTTGCTTTTGGTAGTCACAAGATCTCTGTTACTTCAGATCAGCACAAGGATGTTGACCTGGGTGGGACTTGCCGATATTAATTGGTGGACCACAGAACACTTCCTATAATCTAGGTTAATATTAATCATTACCGTTCTCCTAATATATCTATTAGTCCTAAATTCAACCTGTACTTTCCATGTCGTGTGTTAGAATTTCATTAGAGATATGGTAAGCTGTCTTGAAAAAGATTGATGTGCTATTGTCTGTATTTTTTGACATGAATATACAGCAAGAAATGATTTTAGCTTTAGTTGATAAACATGCTGGGTGATCATAGTTTCTTATTCTAGATTTTCATAAAAATTCCTTTAATAATCTATTCTAATCTGTTCTTAGAAACCCTCAGAATTTATGTCAAATTCATTAACCTATGAAAAACATACTTTTGTTTGTTTTGGAGAAGTGTATTTATATTTCCATTATTCTACTTTTCTCTAACATATTCTCTGTTCTTTATACTTTAACACATTGATTTAATTACCTTATCAGCATCTATCCATGCTTAGAGATACTTCTTTTTCATATTTTTCCATAAAAATCTTAATTTTCTGAGATTTGATTCTCATGCCTATCAAGTGTCTCAGGTGTTACACATTTGCCCGTCTTGTCCCTTCTCTGGGTCACTATTCACGACTCTAGTTTTAACTTCCTCAGCTGTATTATCACTCTTCTCTTGAGTTTCCATTTCTACTCCAAAAATCCACACTTGGCTTCTATTTTAGTGATCTTAAACTTATTTTGTATTTGTCTAACTTCTCCCTTTTCTGTATCAAATGATTAATATACTTCTCAATCTAAACTCATATTTCTAGATGTTTACAGTTACTCCTTTGTTTTTTATATTATTTCCTACATTCTGTATAGGATTTTTAAAAATCTTTTTAAAATCAAAATATACTACAAATGCCTTTCTCTTTTCCTGGAGTATTGTGATGTTTGCTTCTGAAAACCAGTGCTTGCGTCTCATATATCCAGTTAATTCTCTTTCTGCGTGTCTTCACTGCAGGTGTTGTTGCTACAAGTAGCATATGGTATTTTCTGGAGCTTGTTGAGTCCTCATTCAGAACATACACAGTTTATTTGTTTAAAATGGGGTTTTTTCATTCATTCATTTACACTTGCTTTGTGAACACTAATATAGCTGGATCCGCCCATAGAGGTTCTAGATGGTGCCAAAAGATATAAAATGTCTTAATGTAGCTTTTTTGGATAATATTGTCTTCTGGATTAACAGAAAAGTTACATAGATTAGAAAGTATATGTCCCACAATTAATTATAAATAATGAGACTTCAAAGACCATTCTTGACCTTCTAAAAAATTGTATTGTGAATTAAGTGTGTGTGAGAGTGTGTGTCTGTGTGTGTGTGTGAAGATAGTTTGTATAAAGAGGTTAAATATAAGCCAAACACAAAGACAATGTCATATTGTATTTAAATCTCCATGAAGTTCAGAACACCAATAAACCCTTGTCAACTTAAAACTCTCATTTAATTTATGGATGTGTGTAATGCAATAAATTTGCATGCCACTTATTTCAGGAAACCTGTAAAACAAGCTATCAAACAAAATACCCAATTCTTCAAAGTAAAATTGAATAACAGCTTCTCAGTTGGACATGTGATTGAACCAAACATTTTTGTTCTAACTATTCTTGGTATTTCCAAATCTATCCTTCATTATACCACAATATTTAAGGAAAAATCATCTATTTTACTACAGGTTTATCTGCTGGGATGCTTTCAAGGTAAATACTCAATAGCCTTCCACACTAACTAAACACATTACCTCATTTAATAAGAATTTTAAATATAGGGTAACCATAGAACAGCATCATTCGGGTTCCAAGTCCACTGTGATGCTCTTGGAACTGTTAGCTTCTGTGTTTCAGCTTTTTCTTCAGGCCAGCTCTCTTTCTGTTCACAGGACGGCTGTTGTGGTTCAAGGCAACTTATGCAAATGGGACAACATTTAGGGATTGCTTGGTAACTCTTTTTAAGCAAAGGAAAACTGTTCCCAGAAATTGCTAATAGATTTCCACTTATTGGCCAGAACTGTGTCCTAAACCCAGCCCTAACACAGTCAGTGGAGAAGGGAATGAGATTGCCATGATTGGCTGTCTTAGTAAATCAGGAATGACTCCCACCTCAATACAGAGTTTAATTCTCTGAGCACATGGCTGCACAGTAAAAAGCAGATTCCTGGAAGGAATCAATGTTCTCCCAAAAGGGGGAGTAGGAGAAAATGGAAGCACAATCAATAACAAGGAGTGTTAGCCAAGGGAGGACTCATTTAAATATCAGTTATGAATTCTCTGATGATGACTATTTATACTCTGGAATAAGTAGAGAATACTAACTGTTATTACTCCATGGAACTTTATAGCATGCTAGAACTTATATAAAATGTGCACAAAGAATACTTGGAGCACTTTCTTTTGGTACTATGTCCCTTGGATTGACAGCACACACACCCACACACAAATACACCTGTTTCTACACTGTATACACAAATACTGTAGTAGATAGTGGCAGGGCTGTTGGAGCAGATGGGTCTCATACCTTTAGTTAGGAATTTTGATTGCTTAAAACTGGTCATTACTCATAAACCAAGGCACTTTTGAAGAGAAGACTTAAGATGAATGGAGATCATACACACATCTCTAAAATGACCTTTATTTTAACCTGGCGTATGTGCTGTATTTTTGTTTCCTGTATGATTTAGGTAAAAAGAGAAAGGATATAGATTAAATATCCCCTTTTAAATCTTGTCTGCTATGATAAATCCTGATATCATACCAATGTGGTGATGGTGGCATCATATGAAAATCCTAGATGAACTTAGAAAACAGTTTAATCTAATTAAATTAAATTTAAAAATTACTATCTACTATGTGAAATATATTTATCCTATGACTAAATAAATTATAACTGAGTAATATTACACCCCTGCCCTCCAAGAGCTGAAATTCTAGTGATTAATACAAATATGCAAATAAATATACCACAAAGTAGAATATCAATACTATCTTTTAAAAGGGATAGGAACAAAGTAGTATAGCAATTAAAAGGTTAGGGATTACATTAGACAGATGGGCTCATAGAATGCATTATGGCAGTGTTATTTAAAACTAATTTTGAAGAATAGAGGGAGGGAAAAAATATAAAATGTCATAGGACTTTACACAATATCCTATGCACAATAAGAGTTATGAGGGAAAAATATCCATGAGCAGAAATGTATTTTAGCATCCTTTGGAAATGGCCATATTGCTTATTAGTTGCCTAAGACAGATATGAATCTTGAATTTACAAATTGTATTTTCCTGACTGGCTAATGAAAATATATACATATATATATATATATTTTGAAGATACATTCTGAATTACATATTCATATTTCAAAATCCTATTGAGATTAAACTATTCCAACATTTAATTAAGTATAAAAAATTGGAAACATGTCAGAATCACTTTAAATGTTCTACAGTTAGATCACACTGAGGTAATTCTTTGAAACTAAGTAAACTTTCAAGCTTTAGAGGAAAAGAAGGTATTTAGTAGATGTTAAATACTAAACGCTCATGTTCAAACCAGCATTTGGTAATGGGAATGGACCTATCATTACTGTCTTATAGTACTTGTGATTCACTTCCCAAATGTTAGACCTGGGGTCTCACAGAGGTATGAAGCCAAATCAGGATTCAGTTAGGAAGAAGAAAGAGGGCATGACCCTTGGGTAGGTAACCGGCAGTTACTGCAATACAGTCTTATTTTTTCTGTATTCCTAAATATTATTCCAAAGAGTAAGGAATGTGAAGAATAAAATTTGTGAAATGTGGTATTAAATGTAAATTTTTATTTTAAAGAATGAGCTTTATACATGTAAAAAAGATTTAATCATTCCTCCCAGGAAAATAAAAAATAAAAATGACACTTTACAGGAGTGTACATAGCTGGCATAGGCAATTACAGCACAGTGCTTGAGCAATCCTTAAAAACTGCTACTTTGCACCTCAGTTTCCTTATATAAAAAATGGGAATGAAGTAATGGTAGCAATTTTTAGAGGGGTTGTAAGGATTAAATGTGATTTTATATATAAAGACCTTAGACACATGCCTTGTCCTCAAGAAGTGTTATTTTTATTATTATGTAGCCATTGTGCCAGCCTTAAGTGAGAATGTCTTTCTGGTTGAGAATAATGTAACCTATAAACACAAAGGAAGTGCTTAGCATTTCTGTCCTTGGGCATGGAAAATTAAAATGATCACTTTCAAATCCTTTGATTTGTACTAAAAGATTTGGATAAGATGTCAGTTTGCCGCTTTCCCCAGCCCATCCCCATACAAGTAGCATCTTCCTTTCTAAACAGCTGTGATGATGTCAGGTTGCAGCAATCTGTGGTTGAATGAATGTAGAAATGGGAGGAGTCCATATAGAGAGAGGAAAGGATGAGGAAACACAAAAATAACTATCTTTTCGTTAAGGTCAAATTCAAGAACTTTTCTCAAAACCAGGCCAATGGCGGAACAAGCATTCAGATACATGAAAAAAGAAAGATATTTAATATAAAAGATATGAGAAATGAGCTTTAGATGTAAAAGTGTTTTTTTAAATTACCTGTAGTCTCTCATTAAAGTTCGGTAGTTTCATCTACTGGAATGGTGAGAAGTCTCTCTGAGGAGATGATATAACTGCAGAGATCTGGCTATGAGAAGAATAAAACATTTACGTATAAGGGGGGAGAACATTCCAAACAAAGGGAACAGCAAATACAAAGGTGAGTTTGAAGACCACCTCAGGCTCCAGGACCCTCTGTCCCTCTACTGCAGCTAGCATGTTAATCAACCCCTTTCTTGATTTCTACAACTCAAACCATTCATTCAAAACCTTTGTGTGCCATCTTATACACGTAAATGCTCGTTGAATGTTGAGTGAATATACGATAGTGTCTTCACCTGACATAAAGATTCATCTTGTGTAGAACTGGCTGAGCTCTAGTCAATCAAACTGGGACAATTATCACTGAGCAACGTGCTCCTTGAAGATGATTTGCCTGTGTAACATTTTTATCTTCATCCTTTATAGAAGCAGATGCAATAGCTGCTTCCTAATTATCAGGGACTCTCCCCTCATGTTTTTCACTGACCCCAAATGAAAGAAGAGCACATGGAGAGAGAAACCCAGTGGATTTTCAGTCCCAGCTTCAGTGCAGGGATAAACCTCAGGCATATGAACAAGTGGTGAATGAAGAGGATCCCACCCTCTGTCCAAATTAAAATAGGAACAGTTTTTTAATTCAAAAAATCTCTTTGAAAAATATTTCAAATTTAGAAAGCCTCTGTTAGTAAGAAAAACACTGTCATAGTAAACACAGATAAATTTCTGTAATTGCAAACAACTTTGTCCCAGTCCTGCACTAGTGCTTTTTGTCATTTGACTTGACAGGATACCACATATACAAATTTGAAATAAAGCAAATGAAAAACAAATTATAGCAGTTTATCATTTCTTCTGTTAGTGTTTATGCTATGCATAAAAATCTTATATAGCGCAAATTGATAGTCAATCCCAGTTCATGGTTTTAGATTGATCAAATATATTTTATGAAATGTTCATTACATAACATACTCTTCAAATTTTCTCACATTTATCAAGTACTCATGCAATATTCAAAAGAAATAAAAATAAGCACTATGAGTTCATCTTTACAGAACAGAATAACAATATACCAAAGAATAGACCAGTTCATATATTCATATATATATGTCGTATATTTAAAAATATGTAACAAAAGTCATCTGTTTAAAACAATATATACAAGGACTTCCCTGGTGGTGCAGTGGTTAAGAATCTGGCTGCCAATGCAGGGGACAAGGGTTTGAGCCCTGGTCCGGGAAGATCCTACATGCCGCGGAGCCACTAAGCCCATGCACCACAACTACTGAGCCCGCGCTCTAGAGCCTGCAAGCCACAACTACTGAAGCCCACGCACCTAGAGCCCATGCTCTGCAACAAAGAGAAGCCACCGCAATGAGAAGCCTGTGCACCGCAACGAAGAGTAGCCCCTGCTCGCCACAACTAGAGAAAAGCCCGAGCGCAGCAACGAAGACCCAACGCAGACAAAAATAAATAATTTAGTTAAAACAAACAAATATATATATATATATACAAAACTCAAAATTAGCAGTAGGAGAGATATAGTATAGTAGTTTTATTCAGAGTCCCCAAGACCACTCCGAGGTTTGATGATTGGCTAGAAAGAGTCACAGGACTCAACAATGTCTTTTTCATGGCTATTGTTTATTTATTTATTTTTTATTACTCAGCCATAAAAAGGAACAAAACTGGGTCCTTTGTAGAGATGTGGATAGACCTAGAGTCTGTCATACAGTGTGAAGTAAGCCAGAAAGAGAAAAACAAATTTCGTATATTTACACATATATGTGGAATCTAGAAAAATGGTACAGATGAAGCCATTTGCAGGGCAGGAATAGAGACGTAGACTTAGAGAAGGGGCATGTGGACACGGTGGGGGAAGGGGAGGGTGGGACGAATTGGGAGATTAGGTTTGACTTAAATACACTACCATGTGTAAAATAGATAGCTGGTGGGAACCTGCTGTATAGCACAGGGAGCTCAGCTCGGTGCTCTGTGGTGACCTAGATGGGTGGGGTAGGGGGTGGGTGGGAGGGAGGTCCAAGAGGGAGGGGATATAGGTATACATATAGCTGATTCACTTCATTGTACAGCAGAAACTAACACCACATTGTAAAGCAATTATACTCCAATAAAAAAAATAAAATAAATTGACAGGAAAAAAAATCATGGCTATTGTTTATTAAAATGAAAGGATACAAAGTGAAAGAATCAGCAAAGGGAAAAGCATGCTGTATGAAGTGTGGAAGAAACCAGGCACAAACTTTCAACAGTCCTCTCCTGATGGAATCACAAAGGATGGGCTTAATTCCTTCAGCAGCTAGTTGTGACAACACATGTGAAGTGATGTCTACCAGGAAGCTCATTAGAGACTCAGTGCTTAAGGTTTCTATTGGTTTGCTGATGACAAAGACATTCTCCGTCCAGCAGACACCAAAATTCTAGACTCCCAGAAGGAAAGCAGGTGTTCAGCATAAACCACATTGTTTGTAAGACAGTGTAGGCATAGTGAGCCACTCTTATCCATTAGGGAATGGTGGGAACATTTCTGAAATCCAAGTTCCCAGATGCCAGCCAAGAGCCAGCCTTGCAAGCAGGCCCGTCTAAGGATGGCAGTCCTAGCTCTGCTATGTTAACTGTTTTCTGCACAGTAGTTAAAAGCACAAGTTTTATAATCAGATGACTCTGGGCTCATATCCACACCCTAGCACGTATATTGATGTTGACCTTGAACAAGTTATCCAAACACTTTGCATGTCTCAGTTTTATCAATTGTTAATAGCTTTAATTAGGCAATTAGTTAATTAGGCCATGAAAATCATATGCAATAATGCATGTAGAATTCTCTGCACGATTCCTACAAAGAGTAATAACTCGATAAATGTTGATGTTGATGAATAATAATAGTATATGTGGCAATTACCTTCACAGAGCTTAGAACAGATTATATGAACAAGTCTCACACAAATGAAATAGACAGCAAGTGTTTCGTTTTGTTCATGTGTGTGTTACTAACTGTTAAGTGCAACAGGAGTTCTAAGAATGTAATTTATAAGAACCCACAAAAGCTTCCTTGCCAGAATGAGTATTCTTTTGCTAAGTGTTATGGTGCCTCAACCATAAAAGACAGAAGTAGCTGACAGAAATAGCTATCAGGAGACAAAGAAGTAGCTGAAAAATAGGGACAATATTTTGATCCTTACATTGCTTTCTGATGAACCCGTCCTTTACAACTTCATAGCTAGCATGAAAGTGGCCATTGTACATGACACTAAAGATTTTGAGATAGATTGGAAAGCTGCATCAGGAGAAATTAGTGGCTAGATCAGTCTTATTTAGACACAGTCTGATACTTTTGTGTATGTTTTGGGAAACAAGGCATTATTATTCTTGCACACTGTTTTTTTAACTGCTTGACAAGCAAATAGAACAAAGCATTTTGATGAGCAATACTTTTGCTCTACCAAGATACGGGCTCAGATGTAACTCTCAGCAGGTGGAAGATTTTCTTTTTCTTTTTAATAAATTTATTTATTTTATTTATTTATTTTTGGCTGCGTTGGGTCTTCCTTGCTGTGTGTGGGCTTTTCTCTAGTTGCGGTGAGCGGGGGCTACTCTTCATTGCGGTTTGCGGACTTCTCATTGCAGTGGCTTCTCTTGTTGCAGAGCAGGGGCTCTAGGTGCGTGGGCTTCAGTAGTTGTGGCACGCAGGCTCAGTAGTTGTGGCTCGTGGGCTCTAGAGTGCAGGCTCAGTAGTTGTGGCGCATGGACTTAGTTGCTCTGTGGCATGTGGGATCTTCCCGTACCAGGGCTCAAACCCATGTCCCCTGCATTGGCAGGCAGATTCTTAACCACTGAGCCACCAGGGAAGTCCCAGATTTTCTTTTTTGACATAACTAGTGATTAAGTACCATGATTACTGGAGAAACACATGCTGAGTAAAAACTTCCAGAATGACTGAATTAATAAATAAATAAATGAATGAATGAGTTCAGAATATAATTAGGCCTAAGATTCTTCAACAAGGGACACCTGTGAGGCTAGTGCATGTTTAATAAAAATCATGTGTGATGAGAATTTATTTACTTGAAACTTCATTTTTCTTGTTAATACAATAAACCAAGTTGCTTTTAAGGTTGGAGAGAGATGTCGGATGGTGTTGTGTTTTACATCTAATGTTAGATGTCTCCTCGGGCTAATATTAAGCATTTAGAGATTCTTTACAAAATAAGCTTATTTTATTCTGTATCATAATTTTAATTGTGCCTCCACAACTATTACAAAGTAGAAATAATTTATGACATTTTATAAGCGTTTAATATTAAGGGGTACGGAGTGTTGATTATTTCTAAATAAATCACTTATTAAGTATATCTTTTTTGTGCTAGAAAAAGATTATACATAATTATGTAAACATATCCCTTACAGGATATCATTTAACTAAGATATATAATTTAAAATAAAGTTACTTGTTAAAATTAGAACTCTCATTGCATCTTGACTGAAACCACTGTAGAATTTATCAAAGCTTGCTCAAAAAAAGTGCCAACACCTCTAAATGTTTTCTTATGTGGCTACTCTTAATCAGTCACAGTAATGGGACATAGCTTTGATGTGGTTATCCCAATCTATAGCTATAATTATTTCCCATACATTGCAAATGAGGTTATGATTCATAGACTATTTTCAAATTTAAATTTACACTATTTAGGCAAACACATTTATAAAATATAGTAATCAGTCAGCCCATTTGTTAGTTATCCAGGCATCACGTAGAAAATGGAATATGTAATATCACTGATACTGGGAAGAAATCGTTGTTATTAGTCCAAGTATCGA
The DNA here is from genome assembly GCF_028021215.1 of Eschrichtius robustus. NCBI lineage: Eukaryota > Metazoa > Chordata > Mammalia > Artiodactyla > Eschrichtiidae > Eschrichtius > Eschrichtius robustus. Next base: position 49,800,527 of record NC_090836.1, read on the forward strand.
TAAATGCGTTTGAATTCATTCTGATAATCTAGTATTTATCAAAGCATCCATCACAGTTCTTAAAATAACTTGTTGATTATTTTTTCCTCTAGAACATAATGCATTGAGGATTATAGTTGTGCTTTTATTATTTTATCCTTGGTGTCTGTCAACTGGCTTTATATCAGGAGCTCAAGAAATACTGCACTGAACTGATCTGAGTTGAATTGAATTGAACTGAATTGGTTGAGTAATTTTAAGAAAAGGAATCGACACCTAAATTCAGTAATTAATCAAGCTAATCAATTGATTCTGACTCTCCCCCTCTCAGAAAGGCTATTTGAATTTAACTTCATGCTTTTAATTAAAATGTTCATTTCCTAAACCAATGTATATGTTATAATAAATAACTATATTTTATATATAATAATATATATTATGTATATACATAATTTCTTCAGATGAGTTTTACCATATTAGGGACAGAATTCTATTCTTTTCACATCACCTTGTACAATTTTCATTGATTTTTTGCCTCTAACCCTGCTGTTCTTATAGAGCTGTCTTATATATGGCCCTTTTTAGGTTTATTTTGTTTGATGTTAAATGCAAAATGTGGTATTTTGTTTTTGAGTTCTTTTTCTAAAATTATGTGTTATTACCAATATCCTTTCAAAAGATATTGTGGAGTAATATTAAAGACTATTTGGCCATGAGTATTTATATTTATAGGTAAAGAATAAAAATATCAAGTATAGTTGTGTGAAAGAATAAGGTTGTATTGACAGTTGAATCTCAATGTGTTTTAAATACCATCCATGTAGAAGTTCTCAAATGTAATGCAAATTTTTAAGTTTTAGTATTAACTAAAAATTATTTAATTTTTTCTAGGCTAAAAATTGGACTGAGAATTCTGACCTAATGTAATTTTTTTCCTCAAAGCAGTGCCCCTAGTTTCAGATGAAATATAATTTTAAGTTAAGAAGGAAGTGTCAAAGCAAACAATTTACACTTGGACAGGTCTTATAAAGTGGTATGCACTTTCAATGAATCTAAGATAGCCTCAATTGTTAAGTTGCACCACTATTTTATGAAGTACCACTAAAGAAAAAAATGCTGCACGTTAAAATAAGACACACCAACTCTTTCTTAATAAATTACCAAAAGAGCTTTTTTAGACATAAACATAGATTATTTTAATCATTTTAATCACTCCTGAATATTTATATGCACACACACACATACACATACATCAGGAAATGTATGTTAAATACATTGTATAAGGCATTCCTAAAACTTCATCCTATTTAGTATCTGGCTCTTCTAAATTAGTTTTTGAGTCAGAGTGCTCGATGTTCATGTTTCCCACATTAAGATTTTTCCCTTTGCTGGTGAGGCAGCCTGTCTTAATAGAGAGAGCCACCATTTTCTCTGGCAGTTCTATCTAAACTGCTGCACCCATTCTGTAAATTTTGATGGTGGTACTTTCTTGACCTTACCAGAATGTATCAACAGAAGCTTTTTCAAACAACAATCAGGATTCATATTCATATTCCTTTTTCAAATGGTCCTTAAATGGTCTGATTGAAATGTGAGGAATTTCCATTGTCTAACCAAGCCACAGAAATAACAACCAAATTCAAGCATACCTAAGCCATGGTAGCAACATACTACCTATGACTGCCCCCTGATGGACAGGGATTGTTAAGAGACCATCAGTGTAAGACATCCCCATCTCTAATATAATGAGGTATGTAAACAGTTGGTGTCTTATAATAAAAAAAATATAGTACTAAAGAAAAGTCACAGTGGAGTATAATAAAAAAAAAATTTCAGCTGCAATTAAGGATATATATGTGTGTGCACAAACATACATTATTCCAGAAAATAAAATTCTAACAGACAAGTCATTTATATAATCCCTAGATTTTTGTTAGATAAATTTACCTGCATTTATTAGGATATTTAGGCAGTTTAGCTATGTCCTGTTGAAAAACTTTTCCATCAAAAGTTGAATAATTATGGTCCTAACAAACTCTATGTTAAACAATTCTAATTTATTATTTTATGTGCTTGTATATATATGGGTAAAGATAACCAGTCAAATTGATTGGAAAGTATTAAAAAGTTTTCATGATATTCCATGTGAACTAATATTTTTCTTTAATCATTAAAATGTGCTTTCTCAAATTTCAAAATTAACAAATGTTATAAATAATAAATAAATAAATAAATAATAACCCAGCAACTGAATATTTCTTAATGTCCTCTCTACCTCAGGTCCCATAAGTAGTGTTTTGGTGAATAAATACGGTAGCCGGCCAGTGGTGATGGTAGGAGGTTTGTTATGCTGTTTGGGAATGGTCACAGCCTCTTTTAGTACCAGCGTAGTAGAGCTTTACATCACCATGGGATTCATTTGTGGTAAGTCAAGTTTTGTTTTCAGCTTATTTTCTTCTTAACAGTTCCTGTTGTTTACAAAGCTCTGTCAGAAGCATGAGCAATAGAACATTCTTATTGTTTTCTTTGAATTTCTTTTTTATATCAGATGCTATCTTAAAGTATTGTCATTTGGTACATCAAAATACTGGCTATAGGCTGGCCAATCAAATTTCAAGCAATGGAAACAGCAAGTTATCAGACATGTTATGTGTTACGATATAAATGTCAAAAAGAAAACCTCTTTGGTTTGTTTTTACTGTTTCAACATTTAATATTCAGACAGTGAAGATGGTATTGTGGACACAGACTTTCTGGCATATAAATAGCTTCATTAAAAAAAAAAATTTTCATTACTTATTACTATTAGTGTCTGACTTATCACTCATACTAGGTTAAAAATGGTGCCAAAAAAGATATTTCCTGGATTCACTGATTAGCTTTAACAATAGAATTGTTGTTGCCTGTATTTTGATTAGTGGTAGAGCTCTGCATGGATATCCCTTCTTTTTCTTACTAAAGGATTCTGTTTAAAAGCTCTAAAAGGCACATTTGCCACTAAAGACAAATATTTTAAAATGACATCCTGTCACTTGATTATAGTTGTTTCTCATGCATGTCTGTAGACTAGCTGACCTGAATATGTACATTCGGAAAACACTATCTTTATTAGCCTCAGCAATAAATTGCATTAAACAAATCTACACTCAAAATTTTAAGAAAAATTAGACTTCAACATGTAAAGAAATTGAATCATTTCCTTTTGCCCACAGATAAAAAGGTAAATGTATTTCTCTTTTTATGACTTTAGATCAGTCTAACCTTGCATTAATGTATTATTTGATTAAAAAATTAGATGTATTAAAGCCTACAGTAAGAGTGATGTTAAAATCTTTCTCTTTACAACCTATGGACAACTCTCTTCTTTTCTGATATGGTAAAACACCTTTGACATTTTTTTAAATATTTATTTATTTATTTGGCTGCGTCGGATCTTAGTTGCGGTATGCAGGATCTTTCATTGTGGTGCACGGGCTCTTCATTACGGCGCGTGGGCTTCTCTCTAGTTGTGTCATGCGGGCTCTAGAGCACACGGGCTCAGTAGTTGCGGCACGTAGGCTCTCTAGTTGTGGCGCTCGGGCTCCAAAGCATGTGGGCTCAGTAGTTGTGGCCTGCGAGCTTAGTTGCCCTGTGGCATGTGGGATCTTAGTTCCCCGACCAGGGATCGAACCTGCGTCCCCTGCATTGGAAGGCGGATTCTTAACCACTGGATCACCAGGGAAGTCCCTCCTTTGACATTTTAAATGAGAATCTTCTTATATCTAAGAATTGTCATGGTGGAGTGAATGCCCTTTCCTTTGTGCAGAAATACTACATACAGGTGACCTTGAACAACATGGGTTTGAACTGCAGGGGTCCACTGCACTACACGATCCATGGATCCATGGTTGGTTGAATCCTGAGGAGAGCTGGCTATAAATGATACATAGATTTTTAGCTATGCAGAGAGTGGGCCCTCCTAAACCCCACATTGTTCAAGGGTCAGCCATATGTCATTTGGCCATAGAATTCAGGCTGGGCCCACAAGTAGATGTATTAGGGAAAAGATGGTTTTGATGTTACTGTGTCACAAATATCAATAGCATTTTATGTTATTCTAACTTCAGTTCCATTCCTTTGGGTCTTAAAGGCTTTGGTGCTTCTAGTCAACCATTAAATATACCTATAAGGGATTTATCTTAAGTCATTATCAGCCAAAACTTCTTGGTATCTGAAATCAGACAGGTGTAGCTTTTAAACCTGACTCAGCACACATGAGCCGTGTGATCATGGATAAATAAACCCCCTTATGCCTCAGTCTCTCTGTCTTTAACATGGGAAAATAATACCTCTTTCCTTTGGGAGTTGTTGTCATGATTAATGTAAAAAATGAATATATGGTACTTTACAGAGAGTACCCAGCATTTTGTCACTTTTAAATAAATATTAGCATATAATAATAATCACAACATCATTATATAACACCTTAAAGTTCTAGACCTTACTCGATTTTAGCAAAACCCTTTTTTGTTATTGACGGAATTGGAACTCAAGAAGACTAAGTATTTACCCAGTAGCACACATAGGTAAGTAGTCGAGGCAGATTTAGATCTTTTGATTTCAAATCTCATGTTCCTTTTACCATGCCAGACAGGAAATAGATGACCACAATCTCCTAAGGAGAACTTGCATTAACATCTGAAAGCAAAATTCCAGGTGACAGAATGGGGGCACAGGGAGGGAGGATGGCTTAAGGTAAAGAAATTTGAACTTGGAAACACAATTCCTGGGTTTTAATTTGGGTTCTTCCACTTACAAGCTGCTGACCATAGTTTTATTATTTAAATGTTGGATCTAATTACACTCATTCTGCATATCTCACAAGTATAGCTGAGGTAGAATCAGGGAGCATACTGCCCTGTCACTCTCCAAAGCATGTTCTTGGTTCCTTCTTGTCAGTTTTTAGAAACCCTATTACAAATATTTAATACAACTATTTGTATTAATTTGTATTAGAGGTTTGCAGTAAGTATTTGTACTCAGAACTCAGTGTTCCAGAATCTTAATACTTAACCAATTTGCAATACTGTCTCAATTTACATAAACTGGTAACTGCAGAAGAATTCTTACTTCTATAGATCCTAAAATAATACAGAATAATGCCCAGGCTAAAGGGGAAAGAGAGGTATCAACAGTTTGTGTAAATCAATTGTATTTACTTTCTAAACAAACTTATTTGTTTCTGTTGCCAAATAGTTCCTTGGCGAGCTATAAGAAGTAATTCATTTCTCAAAGGCGATACTCAACAGTCAAGGTGTCCCTAGAAACAGTAGAAACTTTTGACTTATATAAACAATCAGCTTTAATCCCTGAAATGAGAATATGTTTCAAGCAAAACAAAAGTTACTTATTTTTTAGTTAATACGCATGTACCTCTGTACTCATGAAATGTGAAATGTGAGGGATGAAGAGCATGAAATCGATGGCATGAATTGATTACTGTTTTTTATCATTTGCATAGCTTTGAAAGAACTATCTCTGGGAGACCTAAGATTATTTATAAATGACAACTTTTTTAGTCTGTTCACTCTATTCCACTCTGAAAGAAAGTATTCACATTTTAAACGCACTCTTGCCCACAAGGAAGATATTTATTCTCTATATGTGTATATAAATATAGAGAGAGGTTAATTTGTTTGTGGAATTAAGTGATTGTAACTAAGAACGAATGAATTCTGTCCCGGTTTCAACCTATTCTATGATTATTGCAACAGAAGTAGAAGTTTTTGGTTTTATTTTTGTGTTTTAAAAAGAAAGGAATATGAACCTGTCATGCATCTCAGGTGCCCAGTTATGAGAACCTTTTTGTTTACGTGCCATCCTATTGATAATACATAATTATTAAAAATTACTACGTGCTGTTGCATTTTTAGTTCTGCCATTTTCACTTGAATGTACATTTTGAGGAGTAATTTCTTTTGTGAGTGGCATAATGTGTTTGTGTTTTTCTTCCTTTTGTTTTGTTTTTTTTAGGTTTAGGTCTAGCCTTCAACCTGCAGCCCGCCTTAACAATCCTTGGCAAGTACTTCTATAAGAAACGGCCTATGGCGAGTGGCCTTGCAATGGCAGGAAGTCCTGTTTTCCTAAGTACACTGGCTCCTTTCAATCAGTACCTCTTTAATACTTATGGCTGGAAAGGAAGCTTCTTGATTTTGGGAGGTTTATTGTTGAACTCCTGTGTGGCTGGGTCCCTTATGAGACCTGTTGGACCCAAACTAACTACTAAGAAGTCTAAAAATAAGGTTGGTGTAAGAGCGACTGATCCAGGCATGAAGGAAAAACATAAGAAGAAATCAATATGGGCAAAAATTGATAAGTATTTAGATTTCTCCCTTTTTAAGCATAGGGGATTTCTGATATACTTATCTGGAAATGTCATTATGTTTCTGGGGTTCTTTGCCCCCATTATATTCTTGGCTCCATATGCTAAAGACAAAGGAATTGATGAATATTCTGCAGCTTTCTTGCTGTCTGTTATGGCTTTTGTTGATATGTTTGCCCGACCTACTGTAGGATTCATTGCAAACTCCAAATTAATCCGACCCCGAATCCAGTACTTCTTCAGTTTTGCGGTTTTGTTCAATGGATTGTGTCATCTCTTATGCCCGTTGGCTGAGGACTACCCAAGCCTGGTGGTGTATGCTGTATTTTTTGGCCTTGGATTTGGGAGTGTTAGCAGTATCCTCTTTGAAAGTCTCATGGACCTTGTTGGTGCTCAAAGATTTTCCAGTGCTGTGGGTCTCGTCACAGTTGTGGAGTGTTGCCCCGTCCTTCTTGGTCCTCCTCTTGCTGGTAAGAATATTTCTCATCAAGGAAAGCAAAAAGCATAAAATTCATATCCATTAGCCAAGACTTTCTTTGTAGTGTAAAATGTGGTTTGTAATAATAGATACTAATTGCCTAAAAGACTGTGGGTGTGTTAATTTTAGCCTTTACTATGGGTTTTTAAATTTCCTAATTAGTCTATTTTAGACAAAAATTTCATTCAGAGCCTGGAGTTATGAACTTAAGAATTTAAATTAGACTGATAATTAGCATAATTTTCAGGTTTTTACCTATATCAACTTGTTTTGTGTTTTTAAAAATAAAATTCCACTTTATTTTATCATTGATAAACAGATTTTTCTTCTTTTTTATTAAAATGAGTCAAAAATTTGAAGTAATGCTCTCAAAAGGTCAAGATCTGTTTTCTTATTGGTTATATTAATATGGAATTTGTTACATGCTTAAGGAAGGAATACTTTTATGATTTCACTAATTGGAATATATGAATAGGAATGCAAGAATGAAGGGAAGTTCATTCAAAGTCATTTTCTTGATCAGATACTTATATTCCATATTTATAACAATTACCTTTAGATTTTAAGATCTAAAATACTGTCAGTGATGCCTATAAAAAATCTCTATGCTAAATTATCTAGTAAGGATACTGAGTAAAGACATATGTATAAGTTCCTTTGTGAAGTTAAGACTTTGTTTAGTCTTAGACTTCAATGTTATAAATATTAAATACTTTTTGTTGGCCAGTCTTTTTCAGTAATCACTGTATAGCATTGCTTTAGTTAATGCTAGATGTAGGTATTTACCTAGACCTCTTGGCCTGCCCCCTAATGGTCACAATAATTGCTGGGCTAAACATAAATTTTTTGTGTGTATTTAAAATCAGTGTTTAAAGTCTTCCTACATGACATCAAGGAATCATTTTGAAAGTGGGAAAATTCATGCTTAAATTGTTAATCTTAAGGCACCATTGACATTTACCTTTAGCTTTTTCATTTGGTCAGGAATGAGTGGTATAGTTGTTGACTTTTTCTGTCTACCAGGACTGTCCTCTGGTATCTAGTACAGATGCTTTGGGTGGTATATCTCGCATTATAGGTATGCCAGGGCACCAAAACAATTTTCAAAGTGAATGAAGCCAGTAGGTCTTATTCATTTTGGCCAATATATGCCTATCTTTTCATACAGAATTAGTTTTACCAAATGGGTTTTAGAAGCCTATCCATTACCAATAAAATTCTTGCTATCAACAGAGAAAAATTTATTTCACCAGCCATGGTGGGATGAAAAATATCAAGTCAGGTCAATAGGCACAATGGATGGGTGCGATGGAAATGAATGAATCTGATTTGGCCATTTCTACCTGGGCTGAGACCTATTTTAATAATAATTACATCAATTTCAGTATCCTTGAGGGCTTATTGTGTTAATATTGCCAAACTATTGCACCAGTGGGATCAGTGGCAATAATTGATTTGGGGCTCATTGTTGAAGCTCTCAGACTATAGCCATAAAAGAGTAGCCATTTTTTTAATCCTGTTTCTGCCTCCTGTTATCCCTGATACTCCTTGACTTTTAGACTGGCTTTTCCTCTATAGCATTCAGTCACTACTAGCATGGCGTCTGGCATATAGTAGGCACTCAATAAATACTTTCGAATGAATGGGTGTTGTTGCAGTTACTTCTTATACGGTTGCTGCTACTGCTACTAGTCTTGTTAGTACAACACTGAAAGGCAGGGAGAGCATGATTTTTATTTTTATTTTTTTCAACTCAAACTTTCACTGCTACATTCAAAAAGAGCTGAAGCTTTAGTTCTGGAAATCATATCTGCTTTCTTGATGATGCTAAAAATTCCCAAAACATTTAGAAAGTATGTTGATTTGGCAATCCAAAGGGATGATATAATTCTGATGGGGCAAAAGACCTAATGTTTTTGTATTTAGATATGTAATAATCATTGTATGAATAGGAATATTTGACTAAAGTTAGAATGAAAATTAAATTACACAATTTTTGTTTTGTTTTTTATGTATATATCGTACTTACTCAAATTAACTCAAATAAGTCCATTCTAACATTTACCTAATTAAAGCAGAGAACTTTGTTAAAGTAAATAATTTCACAAGTAGCTAAATTTAATACCAAGCCACTAACTAGATTCTAGTCAGAATGATGGAAATTCTTTTTTTTTTTGAATTTTATTTTATTTATTTTTTTATACAGCAGGTTCTTATTCGTTTCTATTTTATACACATCAGTGTATACATGTCAATCCCAATCGCCCAATTCATCACACCACCATCCCCACCCCCCCGCGGCTTTCCCCACTTGGTGTCCATACGTTTGTTCTCTACGTCTGTGTCTCAACTTCTGCCCTGCAAACCGGTTCATCTGTACCATTTTTCTAGGTTCCACATACATGCATTAATATACGACATTTGTTTTTCTCTATCTGACTTACTTCACTCTGTATGACAGTCTCTAGATCCATCCACATCACATCTCAACAAATGACCCAGTTTCGTTCCTTTTTATGGCTGAGTAATATTCCTTTGTATATATGAACCACATCTTCTTTATCCATTCGTCTGTCGATGGGCATTTAGGTTGCTTCCATGACCTGGCTATTGTAAATAGTGCTGCAGTGAACATTGGGGTGCATGTGTCTTTTTGAATTATGGTTTTCTCTGGCTATATGCCCAGTAGTGGGATTCCTGGATCATATGGTAATTCTATTTTTAATGTTTTAAGGAACCTCCATACTGTTCTCCATAATGGCTGTATCAATTTACATTCCCACCAACAGTGCAAGAGGGTTCCCTTATCTCCACACCCTCTCCGGCATTTGTTGTTTGTAGATTTTCTGATGATGCCCATTCTAACTGGTGTGAGGTGATACCTCATTGTAGTTTTGATTTACATTTCTCTAATAATTAGTGATGCTGAGCAGCTTTTCATGTGCTTCTTGGCCATCTGTATGTCTTCTTTGGAGAAATGTCTATTTAGGTCTTCTGCCCATTTTTGGATTGGGTTGTTTGTGTTTTTAATATTGAGCTGCTTGAGCTGTTTATATATTTTGGAGATTAATCCTTTGTCCATTGATTCATTTGCAAATATTTTCTCCCATTCTGACGGTTGTCTTTTCATCTTGTTTATGGTTTCCTTTGCTGTGCAAAAGCTTTGAAGTTTCATTAGGTCCCATTTGTTTATTTTTGTTTTTACTTCCATTACTCTAGGAGGTGGATCAAAAAAGATCTTGCTGTGATTTATGTCAAAGGGTGTTCTTCCTATGTTTTCCTCTAAGAGTTTTATAGTGTCCGGTCTTACATTTAGGTCTCTAATCCCTTTTGAGTTTATTTTTGTGTATGGTGTTAGGGAGTGTTCCAATTTCATTCTTTTAAATGTAGCTGTCCAGTTTTCCTAGCACCATTTATTGAAGAGACTGTCTTTTCTCCATTGTATATCCTTGCCTCCTTTGTCATAGATTAGTTGACCATAGGTGCATGGGTTTATCTCTGGGCTTTCTATCTTGTTCCATTGATCTATGCTTCTGTTTTTGTGCCAGTACCATGTTGTCTTGATTACTGTAGCTTTGTACTATAGTCTGAAGTCAGGGAGTCTGATTCCTCCAGCTCCGTTTTTTTCTCTCAAGACTGCTTTGGCTATTCAGGGTCTTTTGTGTCTCCATACAAATTTTAAGATTTTTTGTTCTACTTCTCTAAAAAATGCCATTGGTAATTTGATAAGGATTGCATTGAATCTGTAGATTGCTTTGGGTAGTATAGTCATTTTCACAATATTGATTCTTCCAATCCAAGAACATGGTATATCTCTCCATCTGTTGGTATCATCTTTAATTTCTTTCATCAGTGTCTTATAGTTTTCTGCATACAGGTCTTTTGTCTCCCTAGGTAGGTTTATTCCTAGGTATTTTATTCTTTTTGTTGCAATGGTAGATGGGAGTGTTTCCATAATTTCTCTTTCAGATTTTTCATCATTAGTGTATAGGAATGCAAGAGATTTCTGTGCATTAATTTTGTATCCTGCAACTTTACCAGATTCATTGATTAGCTCTAGTAGTTTTCTGGTGGCATCTTTAGGATTATCTATGTATAGTATCATGTCATCTGCAAACAGTGACAGTTTTACTTCCTCTTTTCCAATTTGTATTCCTTTTATTTCTTTTGCTTCTCTGATTGCCGTGGCTAGGACTTCCAAAACTATGTTGAATAGTAGTGGTGAGAGTGGACATCCTTGTCTCGTTCCTGATCTTAGAGAAAATGCTTTCAGTTTTTCACCATTGAGAATGATGTGTGCTGTGGGTTTGTCGTATATGGCCTTTATTATGTTGAGGTAGGTTCCCTCTATGCCCACTTTCTGGAGAGTTTTTATCATAAATGGGTGTTGAATTTTGTCAAAAGCTTTTTCTGCATCTATTGAGATGATCATATGGTTTTTATTCTTCAATTTGTTAATATGGTGTATCACATTGATTGTTTTGCGTATATTGAAGAATCCTTGCATCCCTGGGATAAATCCCACTTGATCGTGGTGTATGATCCTTTTACTGTGTTGTTGGATTCTGTTTGCTAGTATTTTGTTGAGGATTTTTGCATCTATATTCATCAGTGATATTGGTCTGTAATTTTCTTTTTTTGTAGTATTTTTGTCTGGTTTTAGTATCAGGGTGATGGTGGCCTCATAGAATGAGTTTGGGAGTATTCCTTCCTCTGCAATTTTTTGGAAGAGTTTGAGAAGGATGGGTGTTAGCTCTTCTCTAAATGTTTGATAGAATTCACCTGGGAAGCCAGAATGATGGAAATTCTGACTAAACAAATAGGTCTATTTCAGAATCACCTGGAATATGCATATGATAAATAATATGGATTTGTGTATACTAAATTTTGCCAGTAATAATTATTGTTAAGAATTAGATGCCTGCATAAGCAAAAGGCAAAACTAAGTATAAACAGTATAAACTGAAGCAAGTTTAAAAGTCAGTAAGCTTTGCAATTATATGGCACCAGGCTAGTTTTTCAATGTTCTCAATAATCAAATGGAACAAAAACTTTCTTCCTGATTTGTTTGGCCTTAATAATTTAGATTCAGATAAAGTGAAAAACTGTGATTAGCCTAAAAAGTGACATGACACTTAACCAAGAGGTTTGGTGAAGCCATTTTACAGAGTAGTTAAGAATACAAGATGCAGACAGACTGGTTAGAGCCCAGATTCTGCCACTCACTCACTGGCTACGTAACCATGGTCAAATTACTACGAAGTGATCTTGTAAGGATTAAATGCAAAATTACAAATAAAGCGTTTAGCCTAGTGCTAGGCATAGAGAAAGCATTTAGTAAATATTACCCCCACTAGGAACCTTATAAAAGCCTCTGAATTTGTCCTAAAGAATGTAATTTTTCCTCTTTATCGAAAAGATAGTAAATGTGGAAAGGTTGAAGCAATCTCAATATGTGTGCTATAAATCTATTCATATATGTTTACATTTGTAAATACGTATATGTATTTCTACACATGTAGGTTTAAAAATGTATCTTACACATTTATGTATCTATGAATATATACACAAGCACATATATACCTAGCTTGTCTTGGTTGTACACTTTTATTAAGGGTAGTAATTTTCAATAAATTTAATATACTGGTAATATAATGCAGAATATGTCTGTAAATGCCTTTACTATGCATATGTGGAAGTAAATGTGTCTGTAAATGCCTTTGCTATGCATAATCTAGAATATTTTTTTCTTTACTAAACGCTCATTTATTATTAACTTAAATAAGAAATAGGTATGCAGTGTGGAGAAGAATTTATTTGCAAATGTTAGCATTTTATGGCTGATTTATTATGCTGTCTTAAAAGACATTCTTTGTCTCTTAGGTAAATTGGTGGATGAAACTGGACAATATAAATACATGTATGTGGCCTGTGGAGCTATTGTAGTCCTAGCCAGCGTGTGGCTGCTCATTGGCAATGCTATCAACTACAGGCTGCTCGCAAAGGAAAAGAAGTTGAAGGAGACAACGAAGAAAATACATACACCTGAGTCCCGAGAATCTGAACCCTTGAAGACACCTAAAAGTCATGATGTTATTGTCAAAAGTATCAAAAGTCAAAAGTCAAAAGGATCAGGGGTTAATCCCTCAGAAAGAGAAACCAATATTTAACAAGAATCACATCTCTGATTTCAGTGTGTATGACTTTCTTAGGAGTATTTTTTTTTTCAACATATTAGAAGGTTTTTAGTTGAAATGAGGAGTCATAATTAAGGATGGAAAAGAGATTTTCCTTAATGGCAACATTTTTAAAACTTTGTTTTTTAAAACTTATTTGGGCAGTTAAATTTTGAGATTATGCATATAAAGAATTCATGCAATGGGCTTATTTCCATACATGACTCTGGTTGCGGTGGTTAAAATGATTTTAAAGTCTTCCAGTGACTTCCAGTCTTGGTTATAGAGATCTGAATCCCAAACCACTGGTTTAAGTAGTTAGAAGGAGTATGTTTAATCCTGTAAGAATATCCTCTCCACATTTCATTTTTTATTTGATATTAAAGTGTGAAATGGAATTGAAGGAAATGAATTTTTCCCAAACATACACACACTGACTTTCACACACTTAAGAACAAGCACACAGGGCATCTGGAGAAAAAAGACAAGTTCAAAAAGAATATTATCACTGTATTTTTTTAAATCCATGGAGAAAAAAGAAATGTGTTATATCTGCATACTACTTTACAGTGTGGATTTTAAAGATAAGAACATGGGTGAAAATGAGGGTGGCCTTAATTTGAAAATACAACTAACTGCTGTAAAAAAAAAAAAAAAGCATATGCATATATGAAATAAATTTGAAAAGACTCCATTTTAAACCATTATTTCTGAGCACTGTCCGACTTGATTCATGCACGCACATGATTTCTTTGAGGAGGACCACCAGTATCTGGTGCTAGTGAATAGAACCCTCAAATAATTTTCAGAATTTACTAATATGTAAATCAAATTAAAAGCCTAAATGACTCCTAGCAATGAGCTGTCTATTGATTTTAAAAGGATTTTAGTTAGTAATCCGGAAAGTAATAACCAGGGACTTCTTTTAACCAAATTCAATCCAGACTCGCTGTTATACTGAGACATCAAAGAGGAATCAACCGGAATCCTGGGTGACAGGCTTACATATAGGCAGAATTTTAATTTTTCCCTACATATAGTGGTGATCAGAGGGTTATTGTTATGAGGAATCCATCTGAGTAAAGCTAAGAGTGGGAGGTGCTTATAGTGAGCCCTCCAAGTTCTCTCGTTTTCCTCTTCTCCATGACAAGCAAAAGCAAAAAACAGAAATCCAAACAGGCTTTGTGCTCAGCCACTGAAAATATCTCATATTATAGGAAAGGTAGCACTTGAAAATTCCACCCTCTACCGATAAGCTTTCCTGCTGCCTGCGAGCATAACTAAACCAGGAGACTTAAAAACGGCTTCTAGAACTGGAGGTTGTGTATGATTTGATATATACTTGGAAAGTGTAGATTTAGTTTATAACTTGATAGAAAGAAGCCTGCAACATGCCAACCCAGGTTAATTTAGCAGTTTCTCATTTTCATAACTATGTGAAAACATCTGGGACTGAATCACTCTTGAATACAGAGGCATATGATAGATCTGTGCATTCAGAACTATAAATACCATTTTGAGTAAGTACTTTTAAACAAGAAAGAGTTTATACATTAGGTATAAAGTTATAAATATTCACCTTTATAAATCTGAAGTTTAAATTAAGGTCATGATTAATAAAAAGAATTTAGTGCTTGATTATTGAAATAATGTCATTCTTAAGATGTCAAAAGGAATTTGCCATTCTTCTTACTATTATTATTGCAGTAGAGGCAGGTGCTATTCTTATTTCCTTAAGGATTGCACTTGGATTCCAAGCTTTTGTGATAGTTAACACTAGGGATTTGATTTGTAAACTTTAGGCACTGTTTGAGCATGTGGCTCATGTTTAGCAATCTATAAAAAATTCCATATTTCAATTAATATTCACTTTTTTGCATAAAGGTGTTTGTATTTTTAAAATATTAGCTAAAACAATATGTGCCAATACCATAGGTAAATAAATCAGGGAAAATGTGACAATATATAGTTGTTCTTAATTTAGTTTCACCCAATCTTGAGTCTTGAATGAGCTATTTTCATATTATTAGTGTTTGTATTCAACTCTGACTTGTCATAAGAAGTGTGACATCATAAATTGTTCAGTAGCTTTCCAATCTTAAATGTTTCCAAAAAAGTGCCTTGAATTCTCTGAAGATACATATTTAAATTAACATAGATAATAGACTTCTGGGACAAGTAATGATCATGGGGTTTTAGGGCTAAGGCATAGTCCTTTTTATCACCTGCTGGTGGGTGCATTCCAGTGGCTTTCTCCATGGAAGGAGGTTTATTTACTTGCTGCTGAGGTTCTTGTCAAGTCAAAACCAATTTGTATTTGTTCTATTGCTCTTTGATCATCTTCTTTAACTTTTCATTTCTAACACTGATTATATTAAATTGTTAAAAAAGAAAGGGAAGTGAAATTGCACATTCAAAGCACATGACATGATGTATACAGTCATGTCTGGCAGTAGCACTGCACAAAGTTACAAATATGGATGCATCTTAATTCCTATACATAAATGTTGAAAGTTAACTCACAACACACTTGAAACAGTGATATAAACTCACACACAGTTTTCAGAATTGTTTCAGGGTAAAATAAATGTTTCAAGTTGTTTACTCTCCCAAATCCCTTGAACTTGTTAGAATATTTGTTGCTTGAACAGAATCTTTCAGAGATTGAGAAGAAAATATCAACCTAGAACACTTATTATTATAAAGTTGCCTAAATGAAGGAGAAAATATAGTTGGCTTTCTGCAACAATTAGTGATTAGTCAGAAAGTATTTCTTCCTCAAGGGAATGACAGGTTTTAGATGGTCAAGATGAAGCATGAAGCAAAGTCAGAAACCATTAAAATACCTTTTAGTCCATTTTTCTGTTATGGAATTGTGCAGAAGGAAGGTTATCATAAACCTGGGTACCAAAATAATTCATGATCACTGGCTAGTTTAAGTATTTTTCCATTTGTGATAACAAGACTCCTCGTATTTTTCACCATTTAATCTTAAATGTTCCTTCACTAATTTATGAATGCAATATGGGATATAGACATGTCCTGACACATGCCCATCCTCTTTCTTGATCCTTTTTGGAGCCAACCAGCACACATTTAACAGGCAGTTGGGTCAGGTTCTGGTGTGCTTCACATTGGAAGACAGGATGTTTTCTCAGTGTAAATTGACATGGCTCATAAATTTCACTTCTTTAGTACCAAGTTCTAACCACCTTATCTCATGGGTCTCCCCTGGACACTAGGAAATAAGTAAAATAATTTGGTTTGATATATTTGAATGTACACTTTAAAAATCTAGGTATTTTTTACTCATCCGTCTCTGGCTGTACATGGCAGAAAAAAAGACCATAAGATGTATGCTGAAAATGTAAGTTTTTATATTGATGTTATAAAATGTAGAGGTATACTTAATCAGTTAGTTGAAACTTATTTTCCATCCAAAAATACCTTTAAAAAAAACCCCTCTTACATGTACAATGTTGCAGGCTTTTAATAAAACAAAATAAATAATCATGATTGTTAGGCTCAAATTAATAGGGAAAAAGGATGTGAAGTGGGAAGGGAATGGATATTTATGTTTCCTGCATTTTGCCTATTTGATATTCAAATCGAATCATAGGTAGAGGCTATTGGCCTGATATACTAGACGAGTGAAACAAAACAAAAAACAGATATACAAAGAAGTTCACAAATTACCCAAAGTTAAAAGGTAGCATGTGACAGAACCAGAACAAAAACTCAGGTTTACTTAAAAGCAGAAAGAGCTCCTAGGGTGTTCACTGCCATGCCACCTCCCCCTAGAAGCTGTAGATACAATGGTAGATAAAATATAGATACAAAAAAATTAAACACTATGTGGTAAACCAATTAGATTCAACTGCAATCTGTATTATGATTTATTTAGTGTTTATTATAGACTGCATTTGCTATAACCTGAATATATAATTTCAACTTGCCTGCTTTCCTAACCAATGCAAATTATCCCAAATAATGTTAATGATTATATAATAGCTGTAATTGCTTCACTGTGACTTTTTTCATAAAAAATAATGAAATATTTATATGACTCAGGCATAATATATTTTCCCTGAGGTTGGGTTTAGAGGAAAAATGCTATTTTCTTTATGGATAAGTAATTCCCATATTAGTTGCTATTTATTGTGACTCAAAAATAAAAAGTACTTACTATGAAACATTATGTTCAGAATTATAGTGATTCTCACTTATAGGATTATCCCAAGCTACCAAAAATTTGTAAAAGTCTTATGAGATACAAAAGATTTGGTTCATCTACACAGTGTATATTTATTTGCATCACTTAATGCAACTGCCACTACACTGTAACTAATTTTTCAAGTTCCTGAACATCTGTATTGTTATTCTCCTTTCCGTCCCTTTCTTCTACAGAGAGAACAAGTGCCATTGCTTTTGTCTTCTTCTTCTAGACTTTTGGCATCCTTAGAATATTGTTCTCTTTAGCTCTATTTCAGATGGTGCACTTCTAATGTCATACATCTTTCACAAAGTCACTCATGCTGCATCTGGTCCTATATATTTGGTTTGCAGCAATGACCATATTCCTGGAGTCATCAGTGTATACTTTTGGCTAAGACCACTCATCTTCACCAGTAAGGGAACTCATGTGACTGTAGGCTTGAGGTTTCCTGGATAAGGAAGGTGCTTATATTATAGACGATTTTTTGTTATTATGAATCTTCCTTATGCATGATAAATAGATAATTGAATATGACTTTTAAGAATCTAGAAAAATCGATCTTCCTGTCCTTGACATTTACTATTCTGGATGTTTGTAACTCTCTTAAAGTGCCTGAAATTTTGAGAAACAAAGCTTACCATCACAGCATAGCATCATTATATGTCATCCTGTAGGCTTTTTCAATGCAATTACATCACAGATACATCATAACAACTAGATTCTTGCCATGACAATTCACAATACCAAAGAGCATCAAAATCATTGAGATAAAAATTGAAATTACAATCTTTACTCATCCTACTTATTTTTTAGGTTTTGATTTCTACATATTTATGTGCACGATCTCACATTTGAGAAATGCACTTAAAACATGAAAAGCCCAATTATTAGTAATTAATTATAATGCTTGTATAATCAAAATCACAAACTATCTTTATTGATAGTTTTTAAAAAATGAATAATTTGCTGAGTTCACATTCCTTTCTGTAGTTCTGATTTTCTCTTCTTTGTTATCAAATTGTACACTTTAGGTTTTAATGCTTCACAAGGTCCTATGATCTGGTCTATCTTAGTCTTCTGCTTTGCCTTCACTTTATTTCACTTATGTTCAGTTCATGAAAGAATTATTATAGCAATGAGAATCATAACTTTAGGTCTCTACTTTAAGAGGAAAAGGAATATTATTGCAAAAAGGAATTTTTTACTTTAGTGGGACATATGAAAACTTTTAGACCAAATTATTTATCCCATCCCAACCCCATGCTGTGTACATTCCTCCCCTCCTTTTTTTCTATGATTATTTTTTTAAATAACTTTTAAAAATTATTTTTCTTTCTTCATTTTTCATAATGTCTAGGCCAACTTCTTTAGCATTTTTAATCTAATTATGGACATTTTTAGTGCAGCATGTTTGTTTCTTTGGTGGGTTTAGTTATATCTCCACTACTTGCATAATCTCCATGTTTTTCAGTCTTCATATGTACATGTTAATAAAGTGAGTAATATTCAGGAGTATTTCAGTAGGCTATGATTCTGTGACCACAAATTCATTACCATATCAGCAAATATTTTTCTTCACATGGTTAAAAAAAAAAATTTTTTTTTGTTTCAAATTCAAATATGGCAAAATAAGCTAGAGAGCTCTGTATGAAAACATTGGTATTCAACATTCTATTAAGACATAAGTCAGTAAAAAGTTCTATTCAGATGAACAAAAGAATGGGATTCTTACCGCGTATGAATTTCAGGGTGAAATTTTCAAACATATTCTAAGTGTTTTATTCTGAGTTTTTAGTTGTTGTTTTACATTTATATGCATCTTAAAAAAACGTTTTTAAGTTAGACTCAGTTTATATAACTTGTTCATTCGAGTACAAGTTTCTGATATATTATTTAATGGACTTTATTTTTCTGCCACATGCTTTCTATTTCTAACTAAAGCATGAATATTTCTGGATTTAGTGAGAAAGGACATGTAAACTAAAATGTTAATTTTCTAAGCATTAGATGTAATTGTGTTTTGATTTGTATTGCATTTTGGTTTTGATATATTAAAGTTAGGTTTGTTAGATATCTGCATTTTGACAGAATAAGACTAGAGCAGGTAAGGTCTTTGCCTAAACGTATATATGTCCTCTGAGTAAATGCAGACGTGGAAATAGCACCAGGTCTTTTAACTTCTAACCCACTTTTTTTCTCCATTAGCCATCCTATTTGTAATAGTGAACTTTATAGGCTAAATACATATTTTCTTGGAAACACATATTCTAACCTTACTTGATAAATACTTTATTTCCAAAATGAATACATTTCTCCTAATTGAATCATCCTTTGCAAAATGACGTTTATAAATGTAATTTGGAGAATATTTGCTGATTCCCACAGCAGATAATTCTAAGTGAATTGGACATAATAACTAATGGGATGAATGATTTTGCACAATATCTGTTGTTATAGCAATATGTAAGTCATTAAAATAATACTCACCAGTAACTTGTTTATAGAATCCATGTGTCCATATTCCATTAATTCCTTTTATTTTGCTTATGTTCATATTTGTTTTAGAAGCATCATTCACTCACTTCTTTTCTAAAAGTATAATGCCAGAGCACAGAGTGTGCAATACAAGTTTGCTAAATTATTAACTTGCAAGAAATTTTCACTACTGTGTAACCTTGAAGAGAAGGGAACACCATATTTGTTGATCTAAGAATCTGAGGATGAGTTAATAAAATTAATAGAATAAAATCTATCTCAAAAGTTCTTGCTTTTTAAATGGTCATTTCACCTACTTAAACAATACTGAAATCTACAACAGGTGTCTGGCAACAGTAAGACTACAGTTTCTTTTATTTTAGAGATACCATCTACTTGCAGCCCCATCTTATCTAGATCTTATTTCTAGATTTTTCCCTTTTGCTTTCATTCAAAAAAAAAAAAAGAAAAACACTCCTAAATAAAATCCCTGGTGAAGGGAAAGAGTGGTTGCTAATAGGAATTCACTCTGTAAAAGTGTAAAAACAGGAATCTGTACTCAGTATTTGTTTGCTTAGTTCATCAAGGATATTTACACTAAGAACATACTTAAATAAAAGTTTTGATAAACTGATGTGTCACAGTAAACTTTTTCATAAACAGGGCCTTAAACACATTTACAGTCAGTGACATGTCTGGACGTGTTTGCTTAGATTCAGCTAAACTGACATCCAGATGCTAAATGTGCATTGTCATTGTGATGGGGGGAGTCTGTAGCTGCAGTGAGTACATCAACTTAATAACATAAGATTCTTTGTTCGTAATGATGGTAAAAATGGCATTGCACATTACTTAGATATTCGGCATAGAAATCCCTCTTTTGAAGATGGAAGAGCAGGATCTTTTCAAATATTTGCTAAACTTTTACATTCGATTTGAAGCTTTTTATTTAAAAGCACGTTCCCCCAAATATTTTAAACCAGCATGTTGGTTAACATTTCCTAGAATGAATAATTCCCCATTTTTAAGGAATTTTTGAAAACATTTCATTTACTACTTGTATTTCTTCAACACATGTTTTTTCTTATCCCATTATTACATTTGGGCAAATATTAAAAGTAAGATTATTGGGATAAAAGTTATACATAATGACATGTTTCTAATAAGACAGACTAAGGCATTCCTTGGCAATAGCTGAACCTAGATAACTTTTGCAAGAAATCTTTAGGGATTGGATTTAGGGGTTAATCTATAGAATTATTTTTTTTAAATATAAATTATATTTTAGGCTGTATTTTTATGATTTTTAAGTGAAAAAAATTTAAACCTAAATCATCACTGTACATATTTCATTTTCTTAAAAAAATCAAAAAGCTATAAAATAATTAATATAAATGCCTGTCAAAGTTTAAAAATAGAACCCTCTTCTTTTTGCCTTCTTACAGATGAAGGTACTTAAAGTGACTGTGATTTGATCTTGGAATATATATTTATGTCTGTACTTTTTGTACATGTAGTAGTTCTGAACTGGGCAAATAAAATATGTGGGACAAAATTAACCAAAAATGAAAGAACTGGTATTTTCATACAAATATGTATTTTGTTTTTAATGTAAATATAGTGTAGATTTATTTAAATCAGGAATATGTTATATTGTTGATCATTTTAAAAGTTTATTTAGTTCAATATGTTCCGACTTCATTTTTAAGCAAGATTGTTTGACTACTGAACCATTTATTGCCTAACTTTCATTTATACTATGATGTTATATAGACAAAATGTTTTAGAAAAATCTCTATTGTGGTTTTTAAGTTTCACTATATAACTAACTTGAAACCAAATGTTGAATTACTCTGTGGGAGTACATATTTTGCCTGTGGTTTTGAATATATTTTCAAATTCATCTATTTCTTACTAGACTGTGAGCTCCTTGTGGACAAGGATATTATCTTAGTTATAATAACTTTAATGCCTAGCAAAGTGCTAGGCACAAAATAATTCCTTAATTGAAATGAATTGATGGACCTAGATTATTAAATGAATACTACAGTATTCTATGATGCAGACTGAATATATATTAGAAAAATTCTCTGGCTGATTTTCAAAGACTCAATGTATATAAAGGGAATTCTCTGGCTAATTTTTAAAAATTGGGAAAACAAACATGTAGCATTTGCTTTATCTTAAAATTGATACTCTGTTTTAAAGGTTTATTTTTATTTTATCAGTAAACATTCTATGCAAATGCTGAAATATGCAACAGCTAAACTTCATGGTACATATTAACTAGTTTTATTTTCTTTACAAAATCAGAAATGCTCAATTTAGGCTTCCTGGAAATAAATGTTGACAATCATTTTATTAACCAAAGGTGCTACTTATTTTCCAATATTTACCTTGATCATAAGTGCTCCTGTCTGCTGAGCTTTATTTCTTCCTTTCTGGAGGGAGTTGCAGGGAGAGGAGTGCAAAAAAAAATTACATCTTTTTTGTCTGAATTATGCAATTTAGCACTGTATGTGTTCCTTTGTACTCTATTATTATTGTATTTTAATTATTATTTCTTACTGCTCACTAATTTTTATTTCAGGCCTAGGCTGTTTCTTAGAAAGTATATGCATGTATATTTATATAATATGTAAGAAAAAAACCTGTATTGCTTATTAACTTAAAATTAAAATGACGAATAAATGTTTATGTTAAACTTTGAAATGAAATCTGCACTGCTGTTTTTTAAGGACCATTAAATGTTATGCTAAACTATGCTAATCAAAACATAATTTCCCACATCACCTCAGTTGTTAGGGCACTTCTTTTTTTTGAATGTACATAACCGACTAATGTCAATGGAAGTCAGACACAGCCAAAATGCAAGCCATTCCTAAGGGCTGAAATAAATGTCTATTGTTGTTTTCACGTATATACAGTTTACTAGATTTACACAGAGGGGACACATTCAGTTCAAGAAGAGGACATTACCTGCACCACAGAAGTTTCCCCTCAAATCCCTTCCCGGCCTACTCTCCCTCCTTTAACTTTTTCTTTAATAGACTTTAGTTTTTAGAGAAGTTTTAAGTTCACGGCAAAATGGAATAGAGATACAGAGATTTCTCATATACGCCCCGTCCCACACATGCATAGCCTTCCTCATTATCAGTGTCCCCTCTCAGAGCGGTACATTTGTTACAACTGATGAGCCTACATGGATGTGTCATTATCACCCAAAGCCCGTAGTTTACATCAGGGCTCAGTCTCGGTGTTGCACACTCTATGGGTTTGGGCAAATTTATAATGACATGTATCCACCTTTATAATATCATACAGAGTAGTTCCACTGTCCTAAAAATCCTCTTTGCTCTGCCTCCCTCCCTGGAAAATGTAGGTAAGGTAACATTTGCATAAAAACCAGAAGGCGGTGAAGGAATAAGACATGCAGATTTCTGAATGAAGAACATCCCAAGCGAAGGAAACTGTAAGTGTGAAAAGTCTGAGCCAGGAGCATGTCTGGCAAGTTCAAGAAAGGGCAAGATGTTCAGCCTCACTGGAACAGAGAAAATGAAGGGGAGACACAGCAGACGAGATCAGAGAAGGGATTAGGGATTGATTTTAGAGACATACTGGTCAAAGGATTTTGACTTGTACACCGAAGGATAGTAGCATTTTTTAATAATCATTTTTCATCAAGATAGAAGACAAAAATAAGAAAAGTAATGCAACTGTAGAAGAAACGTACAACCAAATCAATAATGTTCTACCATCTCCCTCTACTATACTGCCACACTCCACCTGTGGTCTCTGTTCTAGTTTACATCGGTCTTTACCAGTCTATTTTTAGTATATAATCCTCTAGTCCATTTTCTCTAGTATCTCTAATCCTCCAGTCCATTTCCCCTTATATTTATTCACATTCTAGCCAGATTTCTATCAAATCACTGTCACCCTCACAAATATTCAATGAACTCTCCGTTTTGTGAAGGAAAAAGATTAAAGTCCTGAGCATGGTATTAAAATTCTCGTTACCTACCACCACTTACCTTTCCAAACTTATTTCTTAATAAATCCTTTTATAATTACTAAAATATAGTCACATGGGTCTCTTATTTTCATAAATCTGCCAATTTTTTTTTTTGCCTCATGCTATTCCATAAACCTATGTTTTTTTCTCATTCCTTGACCTAATGAATTCCTACTTATAAAGGTCCAGTAAATGTTTTTCAGTTACTGACGTTTACTATAAGACTTAATTATTTACTAGACTTCAGTTAAGATGCAAGCTTGAATATACATCTATACATATACATCTAATTCCACCCATTCTAAACTCTAAATAAAACTGTCAATACACTAAGAAAAATAATCTACACTTGTATTTGAAATAGGGGAAAATTATGTAAACATGCCAGAAACTAAAATTTCTTCTAGATAAAGGGTAGAATGGCTATGTGCAAAATGCATAGGAACATTCCTGATGTTTGCTCCCTATCAAATATCCCTTACTCCTTTAAACAATCTCCTACCTTACTCATTCCTTAGTGTAGATATCAAGCTCACATTTTCCCATAGACGTTCATCTCTTGGCTAATCATCTTTCTGGTTTTAGCCCTTTGTTAAGTCACTATTTCCAGACTCTGACTTTTTTTTTAAATCAACCTTGAGATATACATGACCAAAAACAAAAAACAAAAGCCTATATTTAAGGTGTACAATGTGATGTTTTGATATACATCATGAAATGATTACTACAATCAAGCTAATTAATATATGCATTGGCTCACATAGTTATATTTTGTGGTGAGAATACTTAAGACTAACTCTTAGCAAATTTCAAGTATACTATACGGTATTTTTACCAACACTCACCATGCTGCACATTAGACCTCCAGAACTTATTCAGCCCTCAAAACTGAACCCATGCACCCTTTTACCAGTATCTCCCCATTTTTTCCATCCCCCAGGCCCTGGCAACCATCATTCTACTCTCTGTTTCTATGAGTTTGAGTTTTTTAGATTTCACACATAAGTTAGATCATGCAGTATTTGTCTTTCTCTTTCTTCCTTATTTCACTCAGGATAATGTCCTCCAGTTTCATTCATGTTGTCACAATGGCAGGATTTCCTTCTTTCTCATGGCTGAATAATGTAATAATGTTCCATTGTATGTATACCACATTTTCTTTATCCATTCATCTGTCCATGGACACTTAGGTTGCTTCCATGTGTTGGCTTTTGTGAATATGCTGCAATGAACACGGTTATACAGATATCTCTTTGAGATACTGATATCATTTCCTTTGGATATATATGTAAAAGTGGGATTGGTGGATCAAGTGGTAGTTCTATTTGTAATTTTTTGAGAAATCTGCATGCTGTTTTCCATAATGGCTATACCAATTTACATGCCCACCTACAAAATACAAAGCTTCTTTTTTTTCCACATCCTTAATCAGCACTTGTTAACTTTTATCTTTTTGACAATAGCCATCCTAACAGATATGAGGTGATATGTCATTGTGATTTTGATTTGCATTTCCATAATGATTAATGATGGCGAGCACCTTTTTACATACTTGTTAACCATTTGTTTGTCTTCTTTTGAAATATGTCTATTCAGGTTCTTAGCCCATTTTTTAATTGGGTTAATTTTTTTTGTTGTTGCTATTGGTTTGCTATTGGGTTAATCTGATATTAACACCTTATCAGACATATGGTTTGCAAATATTTTCTCCCATTCTGTAGTTAGCCTTTTTATACTGTTGAATGTTTCCTTTGCTGTGCAGAAGCTTCTTCATTTAATGCAATCCCGTTTATCTATTTTTGTTTTTGTTGCCTTTGCTTTTGGTGTCATACCCAAAAAAATCATTGCTCACACCAAGGGCAAGAAGATTTTTCCTTATGTTTTCTTCTAGGAATTTTATGCTTTGGCATCTTAAATACAAGTCTAATCTATTCTGAGTTGATTTTTATATATGGTATAAGATGTGTGTCCAGTGTCATTCTTTGGCATGTTAATATCCAGTTTTCCCAACACCATTTATTGAAGAAACTATTTTTTCCACATTGTGTGTTCTTTGCAACCTTGTCAAAGATCAGTTGACCATAAATACATGGATTTATTTCTGGGCTCTCTAGTCCAGTCAGTTTAAAACATAGAGCATCTCTTTCTAGTGGTTCCCTCATAAGCCCTGGGATTCTCTTTGATTGCATGAACCTGGGTCATATGCTCATCTTTCAACCATTCCCTGTATCTAAAGCAATTTGTTTGTCCAGGCTAAATCTCAGTGCAGTCTTGCCTCTTCTCAACCTTTTTGTCTGGGTGTGAGTGGAGTATATTTTTTCAGAGGAAATCTGAAATGCTGTACTGAAAAGGAGAAGATGCTGGGTAGGCAAAACCAATAATGGCTACTGTATATTGAAAAAAATTGGTGACTTCTAGTTGCTATGTTTGTACTGATTATATTTTTTCATTTCTAATTTGCTTTCATTGTGATAACTGATGCCTCATGAGGTACGAATTAAGAACATTATCATCATTATTGTATCAACCTTCTTGACTTATGTATGAAAGGCACACTACTAAAATGAAGTTTGCTCATTACCTGAAGTTGAAACTCATGTAATTATTTCCTATTTTAAGGAATAATTGATTATAAAGCATAACTATATTTGCTATCACAAAGTTAAACTTTCACACTGTATTTCACTCTTCAAGCTTAATTATCAACAAGAATATCTACTTCAAGAAATTCTCCATATTTTCTTCTTTATAAATATGGTTTATACAACTTTTCATTTTAAAATTAAGAAGTCAATTTAAAGCTTGAATTTGTTAAGTTTTATATAATATTGAGTTGACCAAAAAGTTCGTTTGGTTTTAAATAAAAATAAAAGACACATTTTTCATTTTCACCAAGAATTTTATTGAACAATGTATTCACTAACCAAATGAACTTTTTGGCCAACCCAATATTAAAACCTGGTGTTCTAGCAAGTGAAAATTAAATTGAAAACATAATGATCTGATACAAATCATTTGAACACTCTTTTCAAAAATATATATAACCAAATTGTATATGTACATAAGGAAAATAGTGGAATCATACATATTTCTCTAAAGTGCTAATTACTCTGTCACAGAATTTTTCATACAACACATTAGGTAACAGGTACTTTAACATAAATAGTATGTAGAGAAAGAAGTTGTTTAGTGATATCACTAACTAGAGCAAAGTGGGGTAGAAAGATGCAGCTATCTTCAGGCTTATATCTATTAAAAAATAGCCTGTGGAATATAAAAATAAAGTCAGACTTATAGAAATGGAGACTAGAAAAATGGTTGCCAGGAGCAAGTGTTGGGGGAAATAAGGAGAGATTGCTAAAAGGATACAAACTCTCAGCTGTAAGATGAATAAGGTCTGAGGATCTAATGTAAAACATGGTGACTGTAGTTGTTAACACTGTGTTGTGCAATCGAAATTTGCTAAGAGTAAAACTTACATGTTCTCACACACACACATAAAGATAAATATATGTAGTAATGGATGTGTTAACTAGATGGGGGCAGTCCTTTCACAACGTGTACCTGTATCAAATTGCCATGATGTACACGTTAAATATTTTATCATTTTATATGACAATTATACCCAATAAAGCTGAAATTTTAAAAAAAGAAACAGATGAAATATGATGTATGCTTTTGTCCCCAGGAAAACTTTCCCAGTCACATTTAGACTGAGTATTACAGAGACCAAGGTGTTTTTGCAGACAGTAGAGGAGTCACTTCTGGGACAAAGGGAAGTCCAAGAAGGTAGTTACAAGACCAGGATGCTCTTTACCTGCTTCCATCCATGCAACTATTTTTTGTTAGAGGAGGATCCATCTACTATTGTATTTGAAAAGGATTCCACTGTTTTAAATAAAAGTTTGAAGACCAAAAATAATAACAATTATCTGAAATTCCTAATAATTGTATTAACCATTTCAGTTGAAAGTGATTGAGGCCCAACTGGATCCAGTTTAATTAAAAAGAAAATTTATTGGGCTTCCCTGGTGGCGCAGTGGTTGAGAATCTGCCTGCCAATGCAGGGGACACGGGTTCGAGCCCTGGTCCGGGAAGATCCCACATGCCGCGGAGCAACTAGGCCCGTGACCCACAACTACTGAGCCTGCGCGTCTGGAGCCTGTGCTCCGCAACAAGAGAGGCCGCGATAGTGAGAGGCCCGCGCGCCGCGATGAAGAGTGGCCCCCACTTGCCACAACTAGAGAAAGCCCTCTCACAGAAACGAAGACCCAACACAGCCATAAATAAATAAATTAATTAATTAAAAAAAAAAACAACAACAAACTGGTGAATTTAAAAATAAAAATAAAAATAAAAAAAATAAAGTAAAATCAGAGTCCTAGTTTTAAAAAAAAAAAAAAAAGAAAAAAAGAAAATTTATTGACATGACAGCATACAAAGTTGAAGGAAGACCTGTAGGCATGAGGATATCTCTGACATATTGAAACTTGACACCCTCAGGATAACTTGTCTCTCATCTCTTCTTTTTTCTGTGTGTATCTTCATTCTGTCTGTGTTAGACAGGAGTGTGCTTAGGTGTTATATACACACAACTCTGACCACAGGTAAAAGAGATATCCCTCATCCCCTACACATGCATGTGTACACAATACCCCCAACTCCAACACACAGGCATGATAGTTCCAGTTAAAAATCCAGGGGAATGATTCCAATTGTCCTTTCTTGGGTTATTATGCCCATCCCTGGACCAATGTCTTGAATCTATTTTACGAATATTCCAACTTGGGTCACATGGCTGCCCCTGGGATTGGGGACCAGGTTCTATTATCAGAAGGAGGGAAAAGGACTCTTGGGCAGATAAAGACAATAGGCACTACAATAACCAAAGAAAAAAAGATTGATTAGAATAATTTGAATAATTGCTTTAATTCCTTATTTATTTTTGCTTCCCTCTGGGCCAGAAGTGTAACAAATTATTTAAGTACATAACAAGCTTTGGAGTTAATGAGGGCAAGACATGAGGGGAGTGAGCATGGAGGGAGGCATGTTGGAAACTCTGAGGGCAAATTTAATTTCAAAAACTATTTTCAAAATTGTTAGTAGCTTAATGTTTATTCAAATATTTAGTCGTTTTGCAATTTCAAATTTCATTAAATGAAAGAGTCATATTTTTATGTTTATCAAAAGAGTCCATGGGTTTGTAAAGATTTAGAAAATTCGTGTAACAGGACTTGTTCTGATGACAAAACATAAACTCTCAAATTGATCCCAGTGTAATGCTTGGAAACAAATTTGCTAAAAATCAGTAAATAAACAAGGATTAAATTTCTACTCATTTGCCATCCTATATCTAGGGAATATTTAGTAAATCCTTTGGCTATTGCTCAATGACTCTAATTTCTAATTGGACGTGAGATTACATTTCCAATCTCTTTTCTTTTGTCCTTATTGCATCATGACTAAGAAAAATAAAAAGCACAATAATAGCAGCATTCCCAATAGGATTCTCAAATACTTATTTCATTCCTTGCACTTCTTTTCAAAGTTTCAAACTATACCAATTTAACTTAATTTTTACTTATTGAAGATACATACTGAGAGAAGGATTTTAATGAGCCAATCCAGCTCCTGAAATATTTAACACAATTTTGCACACACATTTGCGTTTGTGCTTGTTTGTGAACACACATATGTAGAGAGGGGACTCAGCTTTTATCAAAATTACCGAGGCATTAGTGGAAACAAGAACAGCTTAAGGATCAGTAAGACTGTGGGAAACAGAGTTACTGTTTATTTGAATAGAAATATATCAAGAATTTTAAGATTTTGGTCCTAATTCATTCCACTGGGGCCTACTAAATACTTTGAATATTAGTTCTATTCAATCATATTCTATCATATTCACAAGAATATGTCAAGTGCTTGCTATGAGTTGGCCTCTGTTACATTCTGTACATTAACTAACTTAATACTCGGCACCAACTGTGAAATAGGTATGATCAACCTCATCTAGCAGTTGAGAATATTCCAACTCAGAAGAGTGAAGTACTTGCCAAGATCACGTAACAATGAGTGAAAGAGCCAGAATTGGTATCTATTTCTGATCCTCAACCCCGTCATCTTGCCAGGAATAAATACAGTAAACACTCAATAAACATGAATTGAATTAAATGAAAAATTTGACATGAGGAATGTGTAATAGGATAAGAATGGAACATATTCACCTCTCATTAAACTGTCCTTCAAGTAAATAAACTATACTGTTCCCTTACTCCATCCCCATTCCATAAATACTATTTTTTCCTGTTTTGCAATATATGATAATTTTATTTAAAGTTATCTCATCATTTTGATCATTTAGAAAAAAAAAATGAGTCTCCAGAGTGAGGCAGAAATCTCTAGAAGTGCAGAGAGCAGTTGAACTATTACATCCTTTCTTCTGTGCTCTCTACTTCTATTAATGTAGCTTAAAGTAACATTAGCTCTTAGTCATACATATCACATTGTTAATTATAGTCAAGGAAACCTAATTCATTTTCATGTAAGATTCTGTAAAACTACATCTTCTTCATCTATATACTTGCAGTAAGTTTTTGGATACAACTATAGTATTTTACATTTATTTCTATGACATATTCAAATATTAGATTCAATTCAATTCTAACCTAATTTGAACTTTGAGATGCTGGATGCTACATCCATATTAGTATTCCTTTTTTAGAGCAAAATGATTGGATTTATAGAGTAATCCAAATCAAATAGAGATGCAACTTTGGAAAGGGAGAAATTGTGATTATTATCTTTTTCATCTTATTACTACTAGTTACTAATACTAATTACATCTAATTACTACTAATAAAAAACCTTTTTGTTTCCCACATTTCTACTGGCCATTCTTAAACTCATTACTACTCATTACTACTAATGATGAAATCTGTAAGTAGTTATTTAGATAATACCTTCTCATTTGTTCGCAGAGGAGAGAGAATGATCGAATCTATCCACCTAGTAGAGTTAGCCATAAAACATGATTTCATTGCTCCTTGCTGAAGACGAAAGAAAGAAAGGAAGAAAGAAGGAAGGGAGGGAGGGAGGGAGGGAGTAAAGAAAGGAAGGAAGGAAGGAAGAGAGAAAGAAAGAAAGAAAGAGAGCAAGAAAGAAAGAAAGAAAGAGAGAGAGAAAGAGAGAAAGAAAGAAAGAAAGAGAGAGAGAAAAGAAAGAAAGCAAGAGAGAAAGAAAGAAAGGAGAGAAAGAAAGAAAGAGAGAGAGAGAAAGAAAGGAGAGAAAGAAAGAAAGAGAGCAAGAAAGAAAGAAAGAAAGAAAGAGAGAAAGAAAGAAAGAGCGAGAAAAAGAAAGAAGGAGAGAAAAAGAAAAGAAGGGAGGAAGAAAGGAAGAAGAAAGAAGGAGCAGGAGGAAGAGGGAACACGGTGTTGGAGAAACTCCAACAGGATTATGGGGTGGCTGAGGTAACAGAGAGGGTTGTAGATGAAGACATCACCTATGACTATTTTCTTTCAATCCCTGCTATACCCCTGAGGCAGCACAGACAACAGGGACTGATTAGACTTCGGCTTATTTTAAAGCCATGTGGGAAATTAATTAAACTGTTAGAGTCATTCCCAATTCGAATCACCAAAATCTCCTGCAGGCAATGATGGGAATGGAGATTAAATATGTATTTGTCATCTTCCCAGGGGCTGTCCCAGCCCAAGACACAAGAAACGCAAGTGGAAAAAAAAAAAAAAAAAAATCCATGGAACTAGTTTGAGAATTACATTTTACCTGATAAATAGTTGTCAGCTGTCAAGGGACAAGAGCCAGAGTTGAATAAAGTGTGGGTGGAGGGGAGGAGCAGGGTGCTGTCTCAACCTTCTCGGTGCCTGCTTTTTAGCTTGACTAGGGAACATATATATGTTTTAAATGCACCCTGCAAAGATAAGATGGAATTTGGAGAGACATAACCTTGGGGGCACAGATAGGGAAGTACTGTCAGTATTAAAATGAGAGATTTAAAATCCACGAAGTTAAGGATACATTTTATTAAACGTCTCCTTAATCTCCCTTAATATCCTGTCTTAATTCTTAACTGAAAAACTGTGTTTTGGAACTGGGAAATGAAGAGGCAGATGTTTGGGCCTTACTTTAACTTGAAGATAAAAATAGATCTCCTGGTTTAAAATTAAGTTGGAAAGAACACGAACCATAGAGGTATCCCTCTAATATGGTTTTTCTATTTAATAGTGATACTTTAAATACTCATTTATCTTTCACTATAACTGAATTTGGACAGGGACAATTCAGCACCTTATGGAATTGCACATATGTAAAATATGTAGCAAGTTCACACTGAGAAGCTATTTGGATCAGTTAGAAATGGTCAACGATCTATTTAATAGAATCATGGCCTTTAGCCCCGTGCCTTTGGTAGATGTTAAAAACATATAATCTCACATATGCCCTTCATCTTATTTTCAGATGAGATAAATAAAAACCATTCGCTCACAGATGAAATAAATAAAACAGAGAGAAGTTACATGGCAGGCTCAAATTTGCAAATCATGAAAGAGAAAGAATTTAAATATCCAGCTTCCTCCAAGTACACAAAACTGCCTCAATTTTTCCATTTAGTTGCAGATTGGAAAAGGATAACAGAGAGATAATATAACTACCGATTCTAATTAATAACTCATACTTGATAGAAATACAATATTTGCTTTGTTGACTGAATGAAAATGTTTATGTTCTTTAGCGATGAAAGAAAATAGTAGAAAGAAGCTAGGATAATCAAGAATATTGGGAAACCATGGGAAGGAATACATTAAAGGACAATTTCCATATCAATTAACTATTTTTTTTTTTGGTCTATGTGTATAGCTCCAGCAAGAGCTATTTGTAATAGCGAGGCCAGAAGAAATTTAGGTGTAAGTCTTACCTTTTAACCTCTTACTGTGGAGCCGAGCATTAATAAGTTAATACTAAATATTAATTTCCTGTGGGGCTCTCCAGGTAATAATCTTTAGAATTATCATCTATTTCATTAGTTAATAAAACATCCTTAAAACTGGCTTCCTCTTTCAATTTTTAAAGCTTCCCTCTGTAATGTAAAACTGGTGATTAAGAATTTATTTTTATCCTTCAGATTTCTCCCCCTGTACAGGCACAACTTGGAAATATTGAGGGTTTGCTTCCAGACAACTACAATGAAGCGAGTATTGCAATAGAGTGATTCACACGGATTTTTTGGTTTCCCAATGCATACAAAAGTTACATTTATATTATACTGTGGTCTATTATGTGTGCAATAGCACTATGTCTAAAAAAAAAAATGTACATAGCTTAATTAAAGAATACTTGACTGCTAAAACATGCTAACCATCATCTGAGCCTTCAGCGAATTGTGGTAGTAACACCAAATATCACTGACCACAGATTACCATAAAAGTATAATAATAATGAAAAAGCTTGAAGTATTGTGAGAATTATCAAAATGAGACACAGAGACACAAAGTGAGCAAATGCTATTGGAAAAAATGGTGCTGACAGACTTGCTCGATGCTATGTATCTTGGATCCTTCCTCAGTTCAACAAACCAGTTGGTCATGGTAAATACGATAATAATATGATGACATGTATTTTTAATTATTTATTCTATTATTCTCTCAAACACCACTGAGATAAACAGTATTTGCATAATTTATTCACTCAGTTATTTACTGAGTCCCTAAAGTGTGTCAGACACTGTTCTGAGGGTAACACTGATATCAATGTGCCATGGTTCCCGTCTTCAAGGAGTTCATGTTGTAGTAGGGGAGATACAGAACAGGTTGCCATGATAGGACAACAGTTAAGCAGTTGGTCTTTGTTCTTCCACAAAGTACATTCCCCTGAGTGGAGGCATCTGCTCTTCTTTGGGTGTTTAAAATACAAAATCAGGAGAAAAAAGGGAGGTATAAGAGGAACGCTTCTTTAAAAGCAACAAAGCTCAAAGACTGAAATGCGGGGCCAGAGTTTTAATGGGGCTACACAACTAACAGTAACAGGTGGTGGTATTGCAGACATATAGATAAGGAGTTATGGATTTTCAGAGAAGAAGATAAATATTGCAACTTTCAGGTGTAGGGAGGTCTGTGGGAGAATACAGAAGAATGATTTGGGACAGAGGGATTAGCAAAAGCTTGGTAGGTGAGATAGCATTTCGCCAGTCCTTGTAAGACATATTTTGTTTCACCACTTGGAGTTGAAAGCAAAGGCACCCCAAACAGAGGAAACAGCATGACCCTAGAATCTTTAACGAATGGGATGTATGTATACTTGCAACAAAGTGTAAAATGGTTCAGCTGGAAAAATTATCGGTGGATAAATCAGAGTAGTGGGAGTTCAGTTTGGAAAGGTAAGTTGTTATGTAATTTCAAAACAAATCATGAAATTTGTTCATGCAGGGTCCAGAGAGTTTGAGCACCTTACTGCTGAATTGTGCACATGAGCTGCTCAATTTCCCTTCAAGGAAGGGCTTGGCACCCAGCTTCTGGGAGCGCTATCAACAGCCGGCCCATTTTGTGGCAAAAGTTGTACAACAATGAATGTATGCCCATGGGGTTCACTAGTTCTACCATACAGCATATCACCCAGTGGTAGCCAGCCCGATGGAATGTTGAAGGGATCCTTACAAAGCTTATCGATGGTGCCAGCTTAGGGATGTAGAGTGGTGGTGCTGTTCTTTGTGACGTATGCTGAAACACTGACACATGACTGTTGTGCCCCAAATAGTTATAATACGTGGGTCTGGAATCAAGGGGTACGCATAGAATTAGTCCTCTTGCCATTACTCCCTGAGACCCACTTGGAAATGTGTCTTTCCCATCCCGCATAACTTTAGTCTCTACTGAATTAGAAGTCCTTATTTCCCAGGAGAGGAACAATTCCACCACTGGACACAATAATATTTTCACTGAAACTGAAGCTATTATAGCTACATGGTCATTTGGGGTATCATATGTCAGTAGACTAGCGGACAAAGAAAATAGTTACCATGCTGGTGAGGGAAAAATTAACTCTGATTATCAAGGAGAGCTAGACTCACTGCTACATAATCAGAATGGTGAGGAGATCTTGGGGAGCTATTGAAGCATCTCTTGGAGCATCCATGCCTGATAAGAGTGAAAGGAAAATTACATCTTCCACAGCTTGACAAAAGCAAAACAGCCGCATGCTCACAACTTTCAGGAATAAAGATCTGAATCAGGCCACCTAGAGTATGGAGACTTAATAGATCGTTTGTCAGCAACCAAACATTGATAGGAAAACGGCAACCAAAGTCTCAGACTCCTCAAGGAAGAAGCTCTCCATCATCTGACTGGACAAATACCTAGATCAGCTGCAGTGCTGGACAAAGGTAAGAACAACCTAGAAAGGGCAATATAGAGGATGCAGATAATAATCATTATTTACGGCCTCGGGGAAAGCTGCGGCAATGGCTACTGGAGCTTGTGTCATTAATCTAATTGCTTAGTCTTATTAAGAGAATGTAATTGGTTGCCACCTTGAAGAGTAATTGACAGAGTATAATTAATGTGGGTTACAAGTAGATCTTTGTGGTATAAGGGTGGGTTGGAGCAGATGCTTTTGCTGGCCTGAAATATATCCTCTTACCCCTGCCCCCACTTTCAGTTGCAGGGACGACAGACATTTCTGTGTGTGCTGACAGCACCCCGTCCTCCAACATGAGCCATTCGTCTGACTGCATTTCTGTCCTGTAATTTTCGCTGAAGATGCAGAAGCCGACTCAGCTCCCAGGCAGGCATTGCCTGGCAGTACAGTAGCGTTCATGTTGGAGAGTTTGGGATCTTAAGCATAATTACCCTAGCCATCCTCTCTGTGGACACTGTTTGGAGACATTTTGTATATTTATAGGAGGACCTGGCTGAGTTGAGCCCCTGTTGCCTACAGCTGTGACCTCGAGAATGTGCCTTTTATTGGCTTTTCCTACTTTATGTCACATTTCCCTTTAACAGCTTTCTGGAATGTACTCCCAAGTGAAATACCTGTACCAAAATTTGTGTCTCAGGTCCTGTCTATGGGAGAACTCAACCTAAGACAATTTTGATGTAACTTTGGAAAACAAGGATATGTATACACGGTAGATTGCATATAGAAACGAACTTAGGTGTCTGGGAAGCCAAATAGGACAAAGAATAGCAAAGTACGATTATTTCACAGGAATGAAGAGTTTTACGTAAGTTGGACAGTCAGGAAGGATTTTAGTGTTGGGAGAAAAAGTCCATCTGTCATTTGTGTTAAGATGTTTATTATTAGTTGTCCTACACTGCTGTGCTTTGTGTACAAAACTAAAATGGATTGAGCAGAACAACTGAGAGCCTCTTATCTCCTCAGTGTTTTTTTTTAAAAATACAGCATTTATTGCTTGTTTTCCTATTTATAAAGTGATATATATTCACCATAGAAAATTTGGATATTACAAAAATATATAGAAATATTACTTGTAACCCTACCATCCAAGAATTTCCATCAGGTAGTGTGAAAGAAGTTTCAAGTTGTATGCTACCTATATTTCAATTCTGTATATGTAAATCTAGGATGGTATTTATGCCATGTGGATATAAAGTGAAAAGTCCATATTTCAGACTCTGTGAATGTGAAGCTCAAATACTGGACCTTTATTCCTTGTCCAACATCAAAACCCCTGTCATAAACCTGAAAATAGTATTTCAGCCTACAAATATGCCATCGTTTATTGACCTACTCGTAGATGATCGGGATTTTTTTTAGTTTAATTAGTTAATTATTATTATGTGGGCAAATCTACAACGAGACTAATAGGTGAAAAGTTAGAAACATGTTGTTTTTAATAACATTGCCAAATTGCTTTTCTGAAAGACTAAATCAATCACCTTTCTATCAGCTAGCAGTGAGTGGACCCTCCCACCCTCACCAACACTATGGTTTGGTTTTATTTTTCTTAAACAGTGATAGGCCTGGATCATCAGGGGTGTCATATTAAGAGGATATTGCAGAGAAGTGATTTTAATAGTGTGGTCCTGGGCCTTACCAGGTTCTTCCTGGTAAGAATGAATCTGAACACTTTATGAGAACTTCACATGGTACTATTGTGACCTGAACTAATCAACGGGGTCTACATCTAATTCATAATCACTTACCTATTTTTATATGTATAAATTTGGTTTTACAACAGAGAAATCTATTAAAAAATATGAACTTAGGGGTGTGACATTTTAATAAGAATTAATTAAAACTTTAACTTAAAAAAAATAACCAGATCATCCTCAATGCTGTTTAGGCCTCTGAGTCAAACTCAAGCCCTCCCTCATGAGTAATGCTGTCCTCATTAATTTTCTTTACTGCCAGATGGCTTGCTAATTTAAAATCCCTGAAGTGATAGGTGTTTTATTATAGACAACCCACTTGGCTGGGAAAAGTAAGACTGCAGCCTTTCACAGCTTCACTGATGAAGTTAATGAGTTCATATCAAGTTTATGAAACTCATTTCACTTATTCAGGCTTGCAGAATTGGATTCAGGGAGGATGAACATGGATTTCAAGTTCCAGGAATAGTTTGATTAAGTCCATCCAGAAACAGATATGGAATCAAGAGAAAAAAATATATAATATACTTTTCCATTAACATTACCAATATTTTTAGTAAAGGCCTTTATTAACTCACAACCAGTCTATTATCAAAGGTTCTTATTTAGTTTTCTGCTGTTAATCTCTTGCTTCTCCAAACTAGTCTTCATATGGTCATCACAATAATATCCCCCCAAATGTCTCTAATATCATGCAACTGACAATTATTTAAGGTCAAAATCTTTGGCCTGTCATTCAAGTCATCCATCCCTAAATTACCTTTCTTGAATTTTTCTGTACAAACCTGTCACTTTTGCCAAGATGAGTCTACTCACAATCCAGTCATGTTAATTTTGACCAGTTCAACTCTTTTGCTTATACTTCTGGTCTTGGTTTTTCTACTCCTATTTTACTGACACTTACCATCTGAAGCCCAGCTCAAAGGCCACCTCTCTTATTAAGCCTCCTTTATTTCCTCTTCTAGGAGTTATCTCACCGCTTCTATCTCTTACAGAACTTGTTTTCTGCACCACCTATGGGTAACAATTGACATATTGTCTTTTATTGCAGTTAGTTAAATTTATATGTGGTCACTGCAGATTACAAGTTATAAGAGTGCAGGAAAGCAGGAAATATGGTTTATGGATTGTTTATATTCCTTATTGTACTTGCAGAGAACTTGCAAAAAGTAGGTGACAGATGAATATTTATTTATTGCAAGTCCAGATGTATTTTCTAGGTAATGCTGATAATTGTTTAATGACTCATAATAATACAGAACAGTGAGTTGCTTATCATGAAACATTCCAATAAAAATTAAATAATGTACTTTCTCAATGGCACTGCTAACTCAGGTGCACAAAGTAGTTTTCTAATAATGGATCTAATTCAGGCATGTGGATAATTTTTTTTTTTCATGTGGATAATTTTAAAGAATTTAAGTATACGCTTAAAATAGTTCAGACCAATATATGACATTTCAATGAATAAGATACCACAAAATTAGTTACAGCATCATTGTGTAACTCAGTTGCAAGTAGAGAAAACTATACTTAAAATTATATAATTTCAGTTTACTGAAAGAGTGTTTTCCTTCATTAGTTAACTATTACGGGGAGGTTCAGAATTTTTTCAGGAAGTTTTTAGAGGGCCTGTATCTCTTTCAACACATTTTAGGAGAGCTCTAGCCTAATTTATATACTATGATAAGTTTAAACACAAAGGTTCTGCCTCTTTTTTCTACATCATTTACATCTTTATCCAAAAATTGTGTTCCATATTAACTATGTATTATTGCTGAAATATTAGAGTATAAATACAGAAAACCATTTTTTTTAAAAATATTTATTTACTTATTTATTTGGCTGTATCAGGTCTTAGTGGCAGCACACAGAATCTTCATTGCCATGTGCGGGATCTTCGTTGCTGCATGCGGGATCTTTAGTTATGGCATGCGGGATCTAGTTCCCTGACCAGGGATCTAACCCAGGGCCTCTGCATTGGGAGCATGGAGTCCTAACCACTGAACCACCAGGGAAGTTCCTAGAAAGCCATTTATCTCATGAACTTTGAAATAAACTCCTTGCTTATCAAGAACTTAGAAAATTAAGGTGATCAAATATTCATTTAACAACAAATGTTTAT
The DNA here is from genome assembly GCF_028021215.1 of Eschrichtius robustus. Lineage (NCBI taxonomy): Eukaryota > Metazoa > Chordata > Mammalia > Artiodactyla > Eschrichtiidae > Eschrichtius > Eschrichtius robustus. Next base: position 49,839,476 of record NC_090836.1, read on the forward strand.
TGGGCATCTATATGTACCAGGCAGTATTTCAAATGGCAAAATATTTCAATTGTAAACAAAAGGACAAAATTTCTAACCATGTGGAGTATATACTATAACTGGGTAAGATAGACAAAAACCCAAAACATAATAAATAAATTTATAATACAACAAGTACTTAAGATAAAAGAAATAGAAGTAAAATTATTAGGAGTCCGGGGGGAGTACAGCTTACAAAATTTCTAATTTTAAGTCTTAGTTCATGATTTCATGTATTCACCCAGTACAAAGTAAATTTTTAAAAAGTATAATTATGTTATGTAATATTGTGATATATAGCCCTGAAAACAGTAGTGAGTCAGCAAGGTAAAACAAATTACCAATATGTCTTATTCATTTATACATTATTCATGAAATATTTATTAAACACTTACTTTTTACTTGGTACTATTATAAGTGTTAAGGGTAGTGTGATGATAATAAGACAAGTTGTCTGCTCTTTTAAATCTTATGATCAGGTCAATAAATATGTAAGTAAGTAACTTAGCAATAAAACATCATATGAATAATAATATTGTACCACGAAAAATACTGTTATGGTTATAAAATAGAGAATAATTGGATGGTTACCTAATATTTGATGGTTTGGGTTGGCCCCCCCCCCCCAGTAAGTGAGGTGGGGCATAGCATGAGATCAGGTCAGAGTTAAACACAGTCAGATGCCAGAAGCTGGTAAGAGGGGTATACCATAATTATATTTTTGTTTTAAAATACTACTTTGACCACTATGCAAAGAATAGCCTGTTGAGAATACAGAAGGCCATTACAGTAATGAGGCAAGAGATGATGGTGGCTTGACTGAGGAAGAAGTTAAAGGGATGAGGAGAAGTAATCAGATATGTTTCAGAGACAGAACCCAATAGGACCTGCTCATAGTGATAAAAAATAAGTGACAAAAATTAAAAGATAAGAAATCAATTAAGACTCCTTGGTGACTGACTTAAGCGAAAGAACGATGCCATTTGCTACCCAATGGGAAAGATTGAGTGAAGTACAGGATTGAAGGAGGTTGGTATAGAAATTAAGAATTTCATTTTATAGAGTATAAAATGGTAGTTACCAGGGGATGGAGGGGTGAGAGGATAAGACTGATGCTGTTTAAGGAGACAAACTTGGAATGAGTAGTTATTAAGTCATATAGATTTAATGCCCAGTATAATGAATACAGACAATGACATTGTATTATAATTATGTAATGTGATAACTATCACTACAATGGCAAACATATTACAATATGTAAATATATCAAAGCAACATGTTGTACAACTTAAATATACACAATGTTATATGATAAATTTTTTCAATTTAAAAAAATTCTGTTTTATCTGTGTCCCCTTTTTAGGTCGTTAGACACCCATGTCAACAGGTCAAGTAGTGAGTGACCCATGAACCTGGGATTCTGGGAAGAAGTCAGGGCTGGAACTCCATACCAAAATCAGTTTTCTAAACTAACTAAATAAATTGACTTCAAATTTATATTAGAGGTTTCTTTTGGAAATTATAGGTATATCACTCTGAATACATGCTCCCATAACTGCACAATTTGTGGAAAATCTTGGGCAGGAGGCACTTCCGGGGAGATGATAATCAAAGGCTATTTTTTAAATTGAAATCATATGGTGGGACTGAAGAAAGTGATCTTACAACTGCAGTTGTCCTTACCACACTTATTGTTTCAGAATACAAATGAGTTGTCTATATAAATTCAAACATTTTTTATAGAGCCTTTAACAGTTAGGTGAAAATTTTTAATTTTAGCAACCCTTAAGGTTTTTTTTGCAGGAAAAAATAAAATCTTAACTGAGGAAATGTAATCAGTATTATCAAAACCAAAGGAGAAGAACTGAAATACTTTGTATTTCAATGAGCTAATGCCTCACTGAACCCAACTTTCAATGGTTAAATCTATTTGCTTTGCTTTGCTTTTTTTTCCCTTTGAAAGAAAATATTAAATTCTAAGCTCGTCAAGGGGAAATTGTGTTCATGGTGTCAGTTCATTATTCAGGATATAAGAATTATTAATACTGCCAGGATTGTTTTTCCTAATTAATCACATTAAGTTTCATATTCTTCAGAACTCTCACTTTTTTTTTTAAAACACACTCTCTAACCACAGATCAAATGGGTCTAGGATAATATCCTCATTATACTATTTCTTTCATTTTACTTCTGTTTGACTCTAACAAAGATCTCATTGCTGCCAATTTTAAAAGAATTAATAGCTTTATACTCTATCAATGTCATTAAAAAAAAAAAAAAACATGAGCTTTGGAATATATTTAGAATTAAGAGTCACACTAATTTTGCTAATTGAAATCTTTAGCTTGAAAAAGTGAAAAGTACATGTTTTAATGTGTTATCATTTACAAAACTTTTTTTTTAAGGCTAAAACATTCTGTAAACTGTAAAACTTGGGGGGATGTAAAACAGATTAGAAAGAAACCCTGTGTTTAATATATTTGATTCCTTTAATCTTACTGTCACCAAAGGCAAACTCATTAATTAATGACTATGAAAAATATCTGATTGATGGTAAAACACTAACACTTGCAGCACTCACCTCCAGAACAGAGATTATGGAGCATTTTAGGTTCCTTTTAATCCCTGCAACAAACACTTGCTGTCTATTGGTATATAGTTGGACCATTCGCTTCCATCCCTTTTTTCTGTTCTGTGACTTTTTAATTTTTATTGTATGTTGTATATTCCACTACTTTGAACCCATTGTGATGGCCTTAGAAGAATCAAAACAATGAAAAACTTAATATATATATGAACGAGTGCTGTTTTGAGTAGAGAATAGTCATTTTTCTGTGAAAAAAAATGTTTTTGTCTTTGTAACCTACTCTTTTTGTTTACTTCCCCCTTCTCCACAGAAGATACCAACTTTAATGCAAGTCAGTAGTATAGGTAGAGGAAATTTCAGGTTTTGTTCTTTGTTTTTAGATTTCCTATTTAATTTTTATTTAACCTTATCCAAGTAGGCCTAGAAGTCTTATCATAGATTTCTATGTATGAGATGCTAATGAGATATCTGGTATGTGCAAGAGAAGTTTATTTTCCCCCTATTTAAAACTAAAAATGACTTTTATAGTCTAATTTTCCTGAGGAAAAAATCAGGTATTTAGACCTGCTTGTTATTTATGAAATTATCTTCTTTTTGTCATAAATAAAACATAATACATTTCTATGAAACAACTGGCTTCAATCAAAATGAAATTTCATATTTTTAAAGGTATATTTAAATTAAAGGTAAAGATATATTTTAATTTATGTGACTTACAACAGGAAAATTAATGGGAAATAATTAATAGTAAGTCTACTAAAACCTTTTTTTCAAAGCAATATAAACAAAAATTTAATGTTAGACCAAACTTTTTATAAGACTCTGAAAAAAATTTTTTTTTCCATTGAGTGACATAGCAAGCTCAAATATAGGCCCAGCAGTTACACAATTAATGTGTTTTCAAATATCTTCTGTAGAAACACACACATACACAAATATATAAAGCATTATTTTTAAACCAAAAATAATTAATTTACCTTTTTGCTAAGAACCCCTTGCTTTATTTATTTATTTATTTATTTTTGTTGCAGAATCAAACTTGAGATAAGTACAACACAAAGATCTCATTTTCAACTGACAGGAGATTATTTCTATCTTAACTTTTGGTTCTTGTTAAGAATAAACTTGCAGAATTCAGGTCTTTTGAGCACGAGCCTCCCATTCTCCTTAAGTGGCCCTTGGAATAAACCTTTCTCTGCTCCAAAAACAAAAACAAAACAAAACAAAACAAAAAAGAATAAACTTGCTCACCCATGTAAGGGTTGAAAACTACAGCAAGTTGTTCAGCGCTTTCCTATGAGTAGCAAGTTATTCTCCTTTCACAGAAATTGAGATCTTGTCTTGGGACAGATTGATAAATTTTGCCTTAAATGTATGATCAGACAGCAGTTCACAATTTCTTCCTCTTTTCTCCAAGTAAAGTTCCCAGGCTGAGAAGATTCAAAGAAAGGGTTGTCACCATGTTAAGCACTTACAGGGATAGTGGGTTCTGGGGGGTGATGCTGTTCTTTTATACTGTGGCTCCTCCAGAGAGTTTTCAAAAAGACTTGAGAGCCACCAATATCTCTCCTCACTCTTGGGACCAAGAGGCAGTGGAAACATTTCAAGATTTCCTTTTGCAACACAATTTTTCAAAAGATTTCGTTTTCTTTCAAATCTGAGACTCTCATCACTTGAAGTCAAAACATTTTCTGAAGAGCCTTATAGGGGCTTGTTCAACTGACTTATATGATAAAAAATGTGTGCTGAGCAGACAGGTTTTTGTAGGCATTCTTCATCTTCAAAACACTCAGCAACATCTGCAATTTACCTTTCAACTCAAACATTCTGGTAAGAATTCTTCTGCTGCTAAACCAACAGATAGCTGTCGGCAGCGGGAGAGTTCTGAGCTCTTTTCCAGGTTTTTGCAGGGTTTTTACAGCATTCCCAAGGGAACAGCCATTGTTTAATAAAGTTAAACCATTTTTGTACCATCATCCACATGTTAAAAAATCTTCATTTCCAAGAATATCAGCACCTATCTGTGAAGAAAGCAGTGCGTTGTGACATTATTTTACAGGAGGTGAAATGTTTCATGAGGTCAGTCATTGGATGGACACTAACAATACAGATGCCAACCCAATTCCTCCAAGACGAATCTTTTGTTATGAAACTTTAAATATATCTTGCCTTTGCTTCTTTCATGCAGTTCTTTGCAACAGAAAAGGTTTTCTTGAATTTCAACATCATTTACAAATCTTATAAATGCTATAGCATGACATTTATTGGTGAAATCTGTTGACTCATCAACCTGGAGAGAGAAGCTGTTGTTTTTCAGTTTATTATAGCCAACCTTTCCGGCACGATGTGACGCACCATCAGTACATCAACTGATTTACTATTTCAAGGTGGAATCTTTCCATGTTATCATACTGTATCTTGTCATAGCATTTTACTCTTTCTCAGTTTACATGCTGGCATTATTAGTTTTCCTTTTCTGGGCAATAAGTTTTGCTGTTACTAAGTAAATTATTTCCCATGCCTTTCAAATCTAGGCTTTTATTCTATTTGTTTTGGGATTCCAATAGTTGTTTAAAATGATCAGCACCTTTATTTATCAAATGGCTGTGAATTTGGTGGAAATATTAGTGTATTTGAAAGTTGTTTTCCATAGACAATGTACAATGGAATAGGAAGACCTGAATTACCAACCCATGTAAAATGCGTTTTTAAGTAACTTTCATTGTAGAAACAGGTGATTTTGTGTCTCCTGTTTCATTACTGCATTAAAATGACACGTAAGATTTAAATTCCTCATCATTACCCTCATCAAAATTTCCCAGAGGCCTACACCTAGAATCCTCCTCTTCTGACACCTCATCTTCAAAAATTGTCACATTAGACCTCATATGTTTGTAATATTATATGTGTATGTCATATGTAGCTAATTAAATGTGAAACAATAGGGCATAATAAATAACTAAACAAACAATTGCCCCCCAAAATACAAAGTATTCAAACTATAATTTACTTCTAACTGACACCATCTGCATTTTGTAACATTTAATTTGAGTAAAGAGGTAGAGGAGAGTTGGGGAGGGTAAGCAGATGAATCGTGACCCTTAAGAATTTCTTCTAGAGAACACAAATCTCTGTCAGGTCTCTGACCTCACAAACCATCTCTTGGTTGCATGCAACTGGGTTAAAATCAAATATATTGGTGCCAAAAAGTCTTGCTACATTTAACATAAACATGAGGAGTGAAGGAAGACAGGAATCTCCTAAAGAAAACTCTGAGCATTCCATATATTAAGGAGAGCCTACTTTAGGACTGGAGGGAAATTCCTCTATTATGCTAGCAAATACTTTATAGTTTCCATTGCTTTTAATGAGCTGGAATTGGAATGTACAGAAAGCCCTATTGGAAATATTCAGGAAAGCTACACAAGAAACCGCAAAACTAGACTCCCCTACTGGCTCTCAACAATCTAGACTTCAGTTCTCTCATCCATAAACCTAGTAGGTTAACGGATGAGGGAACTTCAAATCCTGAGATCCTATAATTTTGCTTCTTTGTCTCAACAGGAGGCTTAAATATATGAAAGAGAGCCCATTTCTCCCTTTATCATAAACTCAGATTTTGTAAAACATCCCGCTTAATGCTACATTGAAGAATACCACTCCATCTGCTTTGCTCCTTGTAAAATAAGGAGGCTTCTAAACTGTGGTATGCAGTAACAGAGAAGGCAAGGGTTATAGGCAAAGTGTCGCAGAAATTAAACAGACTAGCTGTGGTCTTGATATCACTTCTTCCCACTACTCTTCTGCCTTAGGTTTCAGATTCTGCATTTTCACATCCTGGAAAAGACGTGGGGAAAATATCATTTGAAATGTGCTTGCACATAGGTACTCAGCCTGTTTGTCTAGGACAGTCATGTCATGGCTCAATCCTAAAACTGCACGACTATATATTCAGCATCCGTTGTACTCCCTCACACTTTATTGTTGATTGGAAGCCAAAAAAATCATGCCTTCCTCTCTTCACACAACAGAAGGTAAACTGCTGGCACTCAGATGTTAAATAATGTCATTATAAAGCATGTTGTGTTTGAAACATAATTAAAAAATAAACTCATAAACCATTTGAAGGTTTTTTTTTTTTTAAATGTTATGCTATAGTACAAACAAATAACTATTGATCACTGTCAAATCTCTCCTAGGTGTATTAACCAAAAAAGCAGGAGCTTCAAAGTTAAACTTCATGTTAGTAAACTTATTTTTTGAGCACCCATTCACTCAGATTTGCCCTTTAAAAACACTGGATTATTTATATTCACTGACATGAATAAAAGGTGGAACATCACCTTGTGTATTTCTCTCTAGCTCTAAGATTGTATCTAACTTTTAAAATTAAGATTTAATAGTTGAACTTGGAGGATATTCTGACAAGTTCATTAACAATGGTTATACAGAGGTCAAGTAATAATAAATGCAATATCCTATGTGCTTTTATACTAATTTGCTAGTTGGTGGGTGCGAACTCCATTCAAAGCAGTAGTCTAATAATAAAATTAGCACCAATAATTGTCATAATATAAACCCAAGTATTAGAAGGTTAATATAAGAAGAAGGCTCAAACTTATATAGGATAGTAATAAAGAAGAAAATCTGTTGTCGGATATGTTGGGTTTGAATCCCAGCTCCATCTCTTACACGCCGAACAAGTTATTTATAGTTCTCTCATCCTCAATTTCTTCTTTGCAAAAGCAGTGATTAAATACCTCTCTCATTGGGTGGTTTAAGGATTAAAGCACACGTGTATCTAAAGTAGTGTCACACTGCTTGGTACTTAGAGAGTGTGCAGTCTATGGAAGTCGATTTTATCTGCTGCTGCAGATCATGCAACTCTGTAGAGAAGGGTCAGAATCCCACTAACTTTTGTATTTTCATTGTGTAATCTTATGTCTGACATATAGTGGATTTGCTCCTGTTAATGTTTTTCAACTCACTTTTCTTTTTGTATTCTGTGGCCCCACCAACATTCTATATTCTAAAAATAAAAGCCCTAACTCTTACTACATTTTCTTCGATTCTTTCCTCCAATTGAGACCAGTTCCTAAGAATATGGAGAAACAAAGAAACACATATTTAGAAAGAGGCTAATAGTTGTTTTTCTAGTCAAGGACATTCCTGAGAGTATGGCCCAACAGTTGGTTTCTAGCAGCCCCTGGGTTCACTGTCCTGGAGAACTAAATATAAGAACCAGTATCCTTCCAACTTCGTGCTGAGTACACCCAAGAAGAAATCACATTTCTCTCACCTATGTATCTTTAATAATTGTTTCTTTGTAATGTCTCCTTGATTATGAACCATGTATATCAAGCATAACACTTGGCTATAGCCCTGCAAGGCTACACTTGTCAGCAGCCCTTGATACCACCTCTGACACCCAGGAGCTTGGATGCCAGTCTGAATGGTAACTAATTACAAAAGTTAAATGGTAGCCGGATTCCCCTTTCCTCTCTTTCCTGTGTATCCGAGCTAGCTTCCATTCTTTATGGATGAGTCTTTTCTTGAGTTCCTGGAGAGTTACTGTTTTAAACTTTCACGGCCAGTGCTCAGGATTGGCACTACTATGGTGGCTATTAGGACTTTCACCTAATCACTACTATTAGCAAAGATGGAGGAGCATTTCTCTCCCCACCTACTTTTGGGTTCTGTAACATTCACGTCTTGCACCCATGGGAGAGAGGACATGCGTGCTGAAACCCATCCCACACTCCACTGATGAAGCTCTGTGCCCTCCTCAAAGCTATGCCCAGCTGGAGGCGTCACCTTGTCACAATTTCACGGAGCCTCCTGGGCCACTGATGTACCTGGTTTCTTTCTCCCTGACATCAATCCCAGAGTAAGGACAGCTTTCAACTTAATTTTAATGGATTGTTGTTTAAGTCACAAACAACTATTTTTGTCTAATCATTAATTGTTACTAGTAATGAAAGCTTTTTCCTTCCTCATCTGCTAATTCGTATCAGTGCCCTAATCTTAGAGAGGCAGAATCTTTTGAATTTGGGGGAAGTTATCTGATTATATACTTTCTGACACAAATTCAGTGCAAACCTGTTTCAAAGAAACAAGTTTCATAATTTTTATTGGTATTGACATTAAAGGTACGAAGTATGTCTTCTCAATCTCCTCTCCAGCTTGCCTTCTTCTCTTCTCCACAGTGTTACATTACAAAATGGAAAAGGAAACAGTTTCTGACATAAAATTCTTAGGCCAATTCAGAATTCTTGATTCCACAAATGTTTTATAAAGTTCCCACCTATATACATTTTTTTCTCATTTCAAAAATTAGCAAAGGGGTGATCTGTCTATCTATCTATCCATTCATCTATCCATCCATCCATCTATACATGCCTACATGTATATTCTCTGACTTTCCCCAATCTAGTTCCTGAACCACTGTAATTCTGGACTCACTGAGAAAAGTATTTTCCATGATAAAAGAAGTGTTCAGAATAAGCTATTGTGAACTTAGAGCTTAGAATAAACTAAGATAGAGCTCTAGCAAGTCACTTGCATTACCTTGAACCAGCAAGTCACGGTCTTCTTTCAATCTATGCCTTTGTCTATATGGTACTGCCTACCAAGGAAGATCCTTTTTTACGCCTCTCATACTCCTCTACCTTTATCTTCACAGGATTCCAAATTTGGGTCAGGGTTCTCTTCCTTTGAGAAACGTCCCTGGGTTAAATACTGCTCTTCTGTGATCTGAGACTCCCCCATGCAGATTTCTACTAAAGCACTGGCTTTCAGCTTCCTAAAAGCACTAGGGCTATAGCTTTGTGCAGAGTTCTTTATCTCATCTTGCTATTATTCATGTCTTCATTTAGTAAGCATCTACTGAACGCCAGTCCGCTATGTGGCTTATAGGGGAGGATAATAATTCTCCCTCTACCCTTCTGAGTTCTTGGCTGAGACCCCTGTAATAAAAGACAGATTAACAAGAAAAAAATAAACAGATTTATTAACATCTATACCTCATGTATACTTGGGAGATACCCAGATGAAAATTAGTAACTCCCCTGGGGTGGTTTAGAATTCCAGCTTATATAGCACCTTAAACAAAGCATAATAAATTTGTGGAGAAATGACAGGACAAAGGAAAGCAGTCTCAGGCTTCCAGGGGCAGAGATACAGGCTAGATAGTAAAGTTTATTATGTAGATTCCTCTGGTGCCTTCTCCAGGCTGACAGGGTCTAAAGGTGTCTCTGAGGATTAACCTTTGTTCTTCATGGCACAGAGGGGAGAAGGGACACCTTTGTTAATTTATGCCCTGCTTTTTGGCAGATTGAGAGAGGACACAGAGATTTTCTCGTATCTACTTCTTCTCAATTGCCTTTAGCTCAAGACAATCCTTATGCCAACGTGGCATATTTTTGGGCATTGGGATACAATGTTAGGTGCTAAAGGGATAAATATGAACAAATAAACCATAGTCTTTGGTCTCAAGAATTGATTGTCTAGAACCAGAATTTGGCAATTAATAGAAGTGGTAATAATAATTCTAATACTAATGTAATACTAGTAACAATGAAAAAATATGTCTACTATCTTTTACTGAGAACATACGCCATGTGCTATGCTTATTCTTTTTCATGCATTATCTTTACTGAATGAATGACTTGTCTACTTGATTCAGCAGTTACCATAGCATCCTGCCACTTTCCTGTCCCTCATTCATGGTGGTGTTTAGTTGCACTTGTGAACTTTGTGTACCAACGACCAGGCCTATTTGAGGGAGAGCGTAAAGTCAGGAAGTCCATCCATGGAGAAAGGGCATCAGAATCGCCTCAGTGATGGACTCCTTTGAAGTTCTCCATACACACATACTCCCACTTCTCACTTTCTTCTGACTTTTTTTGCCAGTTCTTGATCTTCCACTTTTGGCCACATGCCTTATTTTTGGAACTTATTGTCTTTGCATGTTGCAGTCTCATATTCTCTTCTCTTTTCATCATCTGGCCTTGAAATCTCAGTAGCCATGAATTTCTCTCTGGCTCTGACATATTGTTCCTCTCTTTCTTTCCCTAGAGATAATGTCCACATGGTTTATTGTCCTCTCTTGGATCCTGTTGCTAAGCCCACAGAACAATGCAGGCTCTCTGAGATTGACAAATACCATACCTCACCTAGAAATCCTAAAATCAGAGAAGGCACTTTCCACTTACATAATAGACTCTAGTACTGGAATTATCTTTCTAATAAGAACTGCTTATGCTTTATTCGTGATTAACATGATACACAACTTTTTTTTTTCCTCAACATTCGATGATCCTTTACCCATTTTCAACTTCCAATTTAATAGACTCTCCATCCTCACTTTGGCAAATTATCCATTTTAAGAACTTGTCAGGCAAGTAACTGGAAATACATACACTGTTTTATCTCATGCTTGGGTTTGCAAGTAATAAGAATAGCATTTTAATACTTTATACTTAAATGCATACATTGTCTTGACATGTCTCTCTCTCCTGCTTTGGATAAAAAGCAGAGAATTGACATTCTTCCAATTTAAATTTACTCTTGTAGACAGTTTATCTCCCAAATATCCTTAGTCAAGAGTTGTGGAAGCTTTATTCTGTCTTGTAACTCTGTTCTATATATTTTCAAACTAGGAAACAATCTCCACCATGTTCAATTGGATTGCCCTCTATAACAAAGTGCTCTACTAGTTCAGCGAGATTTCTCTTTAAGCATTTCCCACTAAGCCCTAGATTTTGATATTAAAGATACTAATTTGGTTTTCCAGTTCACTGTCTTACTGACTAAATATATTTATGCAGCAAGCTGCTTTTACCATAGGCTCTTGCTTAAGTCTGAAGCCTTTTTCCTCCTCTCACAGCAGCCTAATTTGCTGACTTCATTCTCCATGATTTGCTTTCATAAACAGGCTACCACATAAAGGTCAATAGTAAAAGTGTAACATCCTGAAATTGAGCACATGATTATTATTTAATGTGCCTCTTTTTCTCTGATTCAGGTATGATATAAACCTAGTTTGGAGATAGGATACAAGAATATTTTGTTTTACCATATGGAACAAATATGTTTGCTAAGAGCTTAGGGCCTGAATGCTTTTACCCCCAGAATCCTTTATAGATGGCCAAAGCATCGCCATTCCACAATTCTCCCCAGATAGAAACATTACAGCACAAAAAGATACTTTCTATTATAACTGGCATTTTAAAATAAAAAATTAAGGGCTGGGAAGAGATGCCAAATGAACCATGATTTGGCCTGCCTGTCTGTAGAATAAGGCACATAGCATTGAAGTCAGGCTTCCCTGCACAACTGTCCCATTTTGCTTGAGTTCTGATCCAGAGGGATCATTGCTGAGAATTAAAGGGCCGGCCGTTTTCAAAGACCGTTGATTACTTTGTTGCTCTGTTGAGGACTTCCAGTTTCAATGTCATGTAGAAGAAGGCACACTCCAATTCACTGGGCCCTGCATTAATGCCAGTGTGTTTGCCTCAATAGACCATTAAACAGATAAGCTCTAATATGCCGTTAGGCCACTATCGCTCTCAGAATTAAGCTGAACACAAGGAACCTGGGACTGTAGGAGCTTGTGTCACTTGTCAAGGAAAATATATATTAGTCTTGATAAAAACAGATATTCTTATGGTCAATGGAAGTGCAAAGTCTCTTTAACGTATGAGAAGCTAGAGTTATATAAGTAAAGGTATCACGTTTCAAATTGGGTGTTTTCTGGGACTTCCCTGGTGGCGCAGTGGTTAAGACTCCGCACTCCCAATGCAGGCCGCCCAGGTTCAATCCCTGGTCAGGGAACTAGATCCCACGCACATGCCTCAACTAAGAGTTCATATGCCGCAACTAAGGAGCTGGCGAGCTGAAACTAAGACCTGGCGCAACCTAATAAATAAATAAATATATAATTTTTTAAATTGTGTGTTTTCTTTGGTTTGCTTCTCCCTCAGAAGATCAATAGATTGGAATGAGATTAAACTGATTAATGACTGGGCTGAATTCCTCTCAAGTAAACCTTTCCATCTGTTGTTTCTCACAATAATCTCTGCCCTTTGGCATCCGTGATTTTTTTCTCCCATGTTTTCATCTGCCCGAGTTATTCCTGTGTTCATGCCCCGTCTTCCTTCTCCCTGCTGATTTCCCTGAATGCTCCTCTTTTGTTTCTGCATTCCTTTAGCATTTATTAAAGGGCAGAAACGTCCAAGGTGGAGCTGATTTGGATCCTTTTCCAGACACTAAAATAAGGTACTAAATGTGGTAATGATGAAATTTAACTAATAGCAATAATAACTAACACTGCAAAAGTACTATTCTAATAAGCATTTTGCCTTATTCACTCATTTAATCCTCATGCTAATCCACTGAGTAGTTGCTAATTATTATTCCCATTTTACAGAGGAGAACAGTGAGGCACAGAAAAAGTAAGTGTCCCTAAGTCCATGCAAACTAGAAGGTGGCAGAGCTAGGATTTGAAGCCAGCTAGTCTAGGGCCAGAATTCTTATTTATAACATCACATCAAACTAGCAGTTGGGTAGTAATGGTGCCTATCCCACAGAAGGCTACTCAATAAATGTTATTTCTCTTCCCATTTTCTTTCCTCTTTCTGAACTTTTAAAAACAATGTTTTTGTTCAACTAATTCAAACAGTCAATACTGGGTGCCTCCTCTATACCAAGCACTTATCTTCATGCTATAGATAATGCAATGACAAAGGGAAACGTGAATATCACTCATTAGATCATGCTTGTAATATTTTTATTCTCATGAATGACATTTGTCGAACGATGTCTATTCCTCTCCTTGCATTTTACCCACAGCCCAGACACTGCAGGCAGAGAGCAAGCTGTGTGAAAAATGGGCAAGTTATTTAAGTTATCTGCATCTTAGTTTCCACGTAAGTAATTTGGGGATAATACTGCATACCTCTTAGGGCTGTGGAGAGTGTTAATGAGTTAATTCATGTAAAGCACTTACAGCCATCAGCAGCATCTATGCAGGGCTCCTTTGCTCTATTATTGTTCATCCTGTTTGTTCCCCCCACCGCCCCAAGTGCTTTTCACATAGACTTCCTCCAGTAATTGTGGAATAGATGGACACAAAAAAAGAGGAACTACTCCCAGAACTGCTACAGATAATGCGATTCTTTGAAAGTTCTTTCTGCTTCGCTAATTTGCTTTGATTTTTTATTTCCTTCAGCACATAATGCTGAACACAGTATACATGCAAAGCTCTGCGTTTGGCCTTTACACACTATTAGTAAAAAGTGAGCTTTCATCATTAATCAGCTGATGAATAAGTGTTCATCCATTGCTGGAGAGCTCTGAACTCAGAAAGGAAAAAGGTTATTCTTTTTTTCATTGTAATGAACCTATTTACATGAGAACAGATCATTATGTCTTTGGTATGAAGTCTGTGCTTTCTGAATAGTCTCTTGAATTTTATTCCCTTTATCAGTCTCTTATTCATTACGCATTCTGTTTGAGAAAGCATACTTTCTTCCTAATGTCCAAGACAACACAGATTCAGTCTCTTGTTTTTTTCGCTGTTAGCAAGATCACATTACACTTGCCAGAGAATTTGGTGGGGACATCTTTAAATTACTTAATTGTAAATTACTTAATTGTAAAATTACTTAATTACTTAATTGTAAAAATCCGCCAAAGTTAAAAGAACTCACTATAAAAATTTCATCCAAATCACCTCTAGGAATATTCATTGCAAGGCAAGCTCTCAAGGGGTCCCTCTGCATTTATGTATAACTCTGTTAAGTCTTCCGTGACAGTGATGGTTTCACATTGGATTTGAAGCAAAATATGAACCAGCTAATAAATGTGAGAAATTTCAGGAAGTATTTATAATCGACCAGAAAACATTATGACATGAGTATATTCATTTAATCAAACACATTATGGCACACATTATGACATGAGTATATTCATTTAATCAAACATATTTCGAACATCTCCTAGGCATCATGCCGAACATTGTGCTAGGTGCTGAGATCAACGATGATGAACTTACATCCTCTGCTCTAAATAAGCTCTCAGAATAGTATGGGGAAGCAGACTTGCTAACTGATTGTTTTTACTGAGAAAATGGTATTTACAAAGATATGCATAAGACACTATAGAAACACCTAACCACCCTGGTGGTGAGAAATATGTCAGGAAAACTTGGAGGAGATAATGCCAAAGCTAACTCTTATAGGATGACAAGCATTTGCTAGACCAAAGATCTAGCTGGGTAGGCTATAGCATGCACAAAGACACGGAAGTGAGAACTAGTTTAGCATGTCTACAGAATTGCAAGTTGTTCTTTGTCGCTTGAGTATAAAATATACGACATGTCATGAGGTGAGGTTGGATAGGCAGGAAGAGGTTAAATTGTGGTGGCTTGCTTTTTGTTTTTTGCCTGTTAAGGAGATTTAGCTTTAGGCTAAGGGCTAGGAGGAGCTAGCTGTATGTTTTAAACCTGGGAATGACATGGTCAGATTTGCATTTGGATAGATCATTCCATAAGTTGTGTGTAGACTGGATCTGAGAAACCCAAGATTGGATGTAGAGGAGCTCATAGAAAGCTGTAGTTTCAAGAGACAGTAAGAGCTTGAAATCAGACTGTGTAGTTAAACTAGAAGGGAACAAATTTGAAAAGTATTTAGTACATGGAAACAGCAGAGCTCAATGCTTATTTAGGTTTGGGGGATGGTAAGTCAAGGATGAATCCAAGATTTATCATTTAAGAGGTTAAATGGATAATAAGTAAGAAATCAAGTATTTTAAATTAATTTCTTTTAAGTTTATTATGCAGAACACATTTCTAAACCTTGTCTAAAGAAAACAGTAAAACATATATGTCATAATAAGCAGAGCACAATTGCAGAATGGTCTTTTTAATGGTCTTTTTTTTTTTTGGCTCTAATATAAGTAAAAATAGACAAATTGAATACCTAAGAAA
The DNA here is from genome assembly GCF_028021215.1 of Eschrichtius robustus. Taxonomy (NCBI): domain Eukaryota; kingdom Metazoa; phylum Chordata; class Mammalia; order Artiodactyla; family Eschrichtiidae; genus Eschrichtius; species Eschrichtius robustus. The sequence continues at coordinate 49,855,069 of NC_090836.1, forward strand.
AAACAAATTGCAGCAGAAAAATTAGGCATTTTGTACAAATGCATGTAAATGTATCCTCGGATAATTGAAACTAAGACATGAATTAGGTGGATTTATCCTGCCAACTGTTGTCTTAATGCCATTACTGGCAATGAAGCCAGACTGTCTGGTCTTGGTTTTACATTTTTGCTGCATTGACAAACCATAGAAAACCAAACAACATACAGAGTTTTGATCCAGGTTCATGATAGCTGCAGAGACCTAGCCTGAGGGTTTGTTTGCTATTGCTGGTGTTCACAGTTTCTTCTGATGCTCCAGGTCTGGCTGAATTAGATACTATTTTAGTTGGGTTGAGGTTCCAACTGTGCATTCTTTTCCTCTGATGAAAGGAAATTAATGGCCTTTATTTTTAATCTACTTACAGTTGATATTTATTTCCTTCGTTCCTTATAAAAACTCCAGTAGCAGCCCATTATACAGGTAAGTAAATGGAAGCCAGAGACATCTTAAGGCCAGAAGTGAAGGAGAAGTCCTTCTGGAGTGAGTGTAAAGGTCCTTATGACACTGCCTCTAACAAGCTTGGGTGGTTTTGTCACTGGGCAGAGAGGACAAAAGAGACCAATTGTCTCCATTTATTTTAATAGATCAAGCAGTTTTTTTCCTTTTTTTTTTTTTTCCAAATAAACACTACATTTGTTTAAGTTAAGGGGAAAACAGGATATGAACTAAAATATATTCAGTGCTAACCATGTGTCTCACACATGAATTAGGAACTGGAAGTTGCAAAGGTTTGTGGGCGTGGGTTTGACTCCAGGTGCTCCTGTGTGGCTCCAGGCATTCATTTAAACCTCTATGAGCTGCAGTCTTATTTTCATAAAACTGAGTGTTGTAAAGACTAAATGCAATGTTCTAAAAATATTACATAAAATAGGTAGCTTCTAAAATTTCTCTTTAACCGTTTGTCTGGGTTATTTCACACATACAAGTCTGTAGAACAATTCAATGAGGTACTTAAAAAATTTTTTTTTTAATGTTAAGATAACTGAGACTGGGACTTCCCTGGTGGCGCAGTAGTTAAGAATCCGCCTGCCAATGCAGGGGACACAGGTTCGAGCCCTGGTCCAGGAAGATCCCACATGCCGCGGAGCAACTAAGCCCGTGCACCACAACTACTGAGCCTGCGCTCTAGAGCCCGCGAGCCACAACTACTGAAGCTTGTGCGCCTAGAGCCTGTGTTCCGCAACAGGAGAATCCACCGCAATGAAGAGGAGACCCCGCTCACTGCAACTAGAGAAAGCCTGCACGCTGCAATGACAACTCAACGCAGCCAAAGATAAATAAATAAATTAATTTTAAAAAAAGATAACTGAGACTGAGAGATTAAACAAAAATGTCAATGTTATATTATTAGAATGAAGCAGAAGCAAAATTTAAATTTCAAAGTAATTCCCCAAAGTATACTTTTTCTACTATAATATGAATTAGAATATATTTATTAAAAATAGGAGATCATATTTATTGTTTACTTGAACCAAGCACTTTGCTTAATATTTGATGTATATATTTTTAATTTAATTCTAAAAACAATCTTTTGAGGTAAATAGAATTTTTGTCCTTTTTTTATAGATGAGAGAACTGATTTTTAGGGAAGTTAATAAACCTGCCCAATGTCACACATTAAGAAAATAGTGTGCAATTCAGCATCCTAAACACACTATTGTATAGATACATGCTTTAAAATAGATATCTTCTATGATCAATCTATTTTTGTCAATTCATGTTTAAGACCTGTAAATACTCTAAAGAATTACAAAATTAAGGCAGAAAATTATTGCACAAGTGTCTGTAACCATATATACTCTAACATGTTATTTGCAGGCATCATAAACTGGTTCCAATCCGTTAAAGCAGTGAAAAAAAAAATGTATGGAAAGAATATTGAGTAATTTACAGTCTCACCGGGAAGGCTAAGACATGGAAAATCGTCAATAATATGGCATACAGAGCAACATCCACAGTCAAACATCAGGAAACCAGTTCTGTGAGGCCCTCCTGCTATGAACACTGAGCCCTGCCCTCCACAGGTAGGGGCTTGGCCACCTCCTGAGCTGCCCACAGGCTGCCACTGCAGGACTCATCCCCTGAATTGCCAGGAATGTGTACACCTCCTCTGAAGTTGTACTGCTGGCCTCCAAATTGATTTTCCATGAGCTCTAGCCAGCTTTAGGGGAGACTGGCAAAGTAAGTATCAGGCAATTTAAAATTCTGTTGTTTGAAGTGGTCTCTGCCTCCCTCTATCCTCAGAGGATAAGGGTTGAGATTCTAAGAAGCAGCCCTTCCCTACAAAAAAGACAAATGTCTACTCCACTGCATAAGCAAAAATGATCAGGCAATTCAACTTTATTTTAAATTTGTATCCATCAGGTCTTTCTGTAATATATCTGCCTGTGTCTTGAGTTTTTATTTTTAAGGCTGAGTTGATAATGAATGTACAAAATCATTCTGTAGCATACATTTTTAATTGACCTCATGTGCTTTATTCTGTTTCTTTCTTTTTTTTTTTAACGTAACTTGAGAATTTTGGAAAACTTTGTGACTCAATAACAACTAATCCAAAATATTGATGAGTAATATTCATAAGGCTATATATTAGTCAGTCAAGTGACTCATGAGATTCTAAGCATTTAAGAACAAAAAAGTCATTAAAAGTTAGTTATCCTATCCCAACACCATAATTTTTCAAATAAGCAGAAAAAAGCCCAGAAAGGTAAAGCGAATTTTTCTAAATCCTATAGCTAGGTACGGACAAAATAAAAAGCTTATTTATCTTTGTACCCTTATGCCAATCACAGTAGTTGCTTCTTGAACTAAATTGGTGTGATCCAAGTTTTCATGCCTCTCCAACTTTTCCACTATGGATGGTATAATCCTTTAGGTTCTTTTCTCAACTTTTTATACTCATCACTTAGTAACAGAAACTGAAGTGGTATAATTAAACTAAAGTCTATATTGAGAGCACAAGATCAGCTAAACCTGTCATGTATATTATCAAGCTCTTGAAGGTACATATGTATAAAGAACACTTACTGTTTCCATAACATACTACAGTTTTGGACTAACTGAACACTGTTACCATAAAAAGAGAAACTTAAGATAAGAGGGAGCTTGCAATCTATACTATCTTACTAAATAAACAAATGTGTGTGTGTATGTGTGTGCGTGTATCTCTCCTTTGAATATCTTACTAATCACAACCATTTCTATAAGCTATAAACTTTCCAGATAGATCACAGAATGTTGAAAGATGCAACCTAATGCTTGAAGGTTAGCATTAAACCTTCTTGGGAGGAACCAAACATCTTTAAAAAAAAAAATTCTATCTGTGAAAAAAAAGTTGAGGCAAGCTGGCATATTATCCAAGGGATATTGATTATAGTTACTGAAGCACCCAAATTGCCTTCTTATGAAGCACTCCCACTATTGAGGTGGTATCTTCTCTGGAGAAAAAGATATAACAAAATTCCTTTGAATTCTAATTTTAAACCATGATCTTTGATATTGCTAATTCTACAAACTTAATCTATAAAGATCATTGAAACATGTCTTAATATTGCATTGCGTCTATTAAGGTTATAGTAATCATCCTTCATCCTCACGTAGCCACACCCACAATTCCAATAGTTTAGCTTTATGAAGACACTCAAGATCACTGTGATTATTCTAGAAATCTGTCTCTTCAATAGAGTCTCAAGAAGCTTTATCATTCCATTCAAAAGTCTTCAGTCTTAGTGAAAGCCACTGGCTAGCTATGATAATTCTTTCTTTTTATCTGTAGTCAGCACATTAGGAACAGATTCTTTGTGCTCTATCCTGAAGGTCTATAGCTACATAATCAAAATATATTGATTCAGTCTCCTCTAGATTCCAATACCAATCCCGTCCACAGACATGAAGAAGCTTAATGCTCTTAGGCCAACATTAAAGCAGTTTTGCTTTTAGTCCTATACAATTTTAGTTTCTCTTTCTTGCATTTTTCATTAACTCATTCAGCAAAAACTGAGTGCATTAGGTAAGGTAGACTAGAAAGACCAAATATATGGTATGCATGTTGCTATTCCTACAACCAGTGCCCAAGACAGACATCATTAATCAATCATGCCACTTTTGCTAGTGTAATCATCTCAACACACTGTCTCAGATAGCTAGTTACTGCCTGGGAGTTGGATTGCAAGTTGAAACATACTTACCATCCCTGCACTAGATATGGCAGGTGATAAATAAAAAACACTCTTGACCACACAGAATAGTGGGGAAGATAGAGCAATAAACCATTACATACAATACCGTACTTAATAGATTTGAACATAAAAATGGCAACACATAAGAAAATTCAGACTTGGGAAGGAAGATGAGAGAATAACAAAGTCTTTTCCCATACTAAGTGAAGCCTGAGTTTAATTTCAAGGAACAGGTTGGAATCGACTAGGTTAAGTGGAGGTGGGTGAAGGGCAATAAAATGTGCAAAGCTAATTAGACCTGAGAGACCAGGGCTCCTCTGGAAGCAGCAGCATGCTTAACTGTGGCTGAGGACAAGGAGTTGTGACGGATTCATCAGAGTCAAGGCATAGCCAACTCTGAAAGCCATGCGAGAGTTTGGCATTTCATTCTAAAGGCCATGGGAAGCCACTGGTAAATGTATGACAAGGAATTCCTAGTGGAGAAAGATCACTTTTATGCAGTGTGGAGAACAGGTTAGAAGAAGGTAGAGCAGGAGATAGGGAAACCTGTAGCGAGGCTTTTGTAGTGACTGAGAGGAATGATGTGGGCAGTGATGGACAGAAGAGTTTTTAAGTTCTAATTGATAGAACTTGGTGACCCATTAGCTATGGTTAACAAAAAAAAGGAAGATAAGAAATCAAAGGTGAGTTCCAAGTATGACCATGGCGCTTTATTTCTGTCCCTGAATTTTAGGGTTCCGTGCACTGGTCTCTGAGAATTTTGAACTCCCACTATCGTCATACCTGTTGCTCTAAGCCCTTAAAGTTTCCCCATTTATTAGAACCTTGTCATTTGAGATTCTCCTGCTGCTTTAGAGTCTCCCGTGATCTTAGACTTGGTTGGGACCTAGGACTAAGTGTACATGTGATCCATTTGCCCTTCTGGCAGGTAGCCTGGTCCTTCAATTAGTGTTGAATTTCCTGACAGGCACATTTTTTAAAATTGAAGAGATTTCAGACACTCAAATCTCTGGTCTTGTCCTGTGTTGCAACCCCTAGTTTCTGCCTTACGTGGTGTGTTTGTGGAGACTCCTCAAACTGGTCTCCCTTGAATTTTTAGCCCATTTGGTTATCACCTCATCGTGCAGTCTTTGAAAGGAACACTTCTATTAAAAAAATGAGAAGTAACTGGTCTTTACAATGATTTTTTAATTAAAGGATAAGAATGAGATAACAGAGGCCAGCAGCTACCTAGCGCATTTTCAGGAACTGTGTTTTACTTTTATAAGTATAGTCTGCAAAATCATAAAGCTATTATAGAGAATAATGGAGAACAGTTGCCATCATCCCCTGCAGGCAAGTACCTGGAGGAGAAAAACACAAAATCTGTGGTTTCCACAGAGGAGGATGTATCCTCTTATGTCAATTAGGCTTTCTCGGGATTATTGACTGCAGCTGCAGAAAATTTATTTAAAATACTGCAATGCAGTTACCAACTATCAGAAAGCAAATACAGATTGTTTCTATAACTCACTGCAGGCTTTTCCAGCTAGGTCATTCCTTATCCCTCTATTCTCATGTCACCAGCGCCCTTTGTGAGGAAGCCAGAATTTACTAGTTTTCTGACTGAACTAACTGGGTCAGTTTTCAGAAACAATGGAACAGTTTAAGAACACTCCTCAGTTGAGTTTCAAATTTCACAAATGGCTCAAGAGAAGCAAACATGTTGTTTCTGCTGTAGTCTGTCACATGTACGCAATGTGCCTTCTCATACCCATTCAATGCAAAGGAATTGGTTCATTCCTCTGTATGACTGTGAATGGCAGAACACATATCTGAATGCTGGATGAGACAGGGATGCCAAGGAGGTGAAGGTAGAGCTAAGGTGTTGGTTGGAAACCTCTGGAGCTTCCAAGGTGAAATTGGAAACTGCTCCCTGTGCACTGGAGAGCAAGGAGAAAGGGAATAAAGAGACAGACCATTTCAGATTGGTATGGGGAAGGTTTAACAAGCACAGGAGCTTACATACCAGGCTTGTCTTGGGCAGCCACGAGACAAGTAAATCTTCGAACCCGTCACCAGGATCTTTAAAGTTTATACAGAAGTCTTAACTTGTCAGTCATGTACGCTGTCCAGATGGTCTCCACACACCTTAATCTCTCAAGGCTGTGTCCTTGGAACAGCTCCTAGTGTGGGAATGGAGGACAGAACATAATTCCCGAGACAGGGGAGGGAGTGAGGAGCCTCTGATTGCCTGGTTCCAGCTCTGGGTCAATTAGCGGGCGCATCCTCTCGATGACCAACTCCAACACAAGGTTGGAAAGAAGGTGCTTGGGAAAGCAGGGAAGTATTAAGGTCCATCTCAGAAGAACTAAATCTGTACCATTTCTTAGCAGCGCATCTAAATGATCCTCAAAGTGATATTTTGAGAGGCGATGCTCTGTATCAAATAAGCACTAGGCTTAAGTCAACAAGGTAAAGTTGATTCTCTGTTCAGAGTTCAGGATCTTATAGCATCCTGACAATTGGATGACTAAGAAACTGCTTCTAATCAATGAATCAGTGCATAGCCTCAGGTTAAGTCTGGCTTTTGGGGGATACAGTTGACCCTTGAACAATGCAGGGCTCAGGGGCACCTCCGGGAAGTGAAAACCCGAGGATAATTTACAATCAATCTTCTGTATACACGGTTCCTCCCTATCTGAGGTTCCAAGTCCATGAATTCAACCACGGATCATGTTAATACTGTAGTATTTGCTATAGAAACAAACAAACAAAAAAATCCATGAGTAAGTGGACTCATGCAGTTCAAACCCATGTTGTCAACTGTATCTGAAACTCTGGTGTACGCTATGGTAGTAGCAAACTGCATTAAATAAAACTTTTTCTATGGAGAACTATCAGTAAACGGTACAAAAGTCAGAAAAGTGAGAAAGAAGAATTATACTGTATTTTATTCTGGGCATCTGGGAAAGTCTGACTAGGCAAAGGGGCCCAGATACTAAACCCTTTGGCAGGCAGGTCTATTTCCTTAATCAAAGATAAGTGCCAGGGGCTTACTTAGATTACCAAAATTCTTTTTTCTAATTTTGTATCTATCAAGCAGCCTTTTGATTACAATTTAACTTCCCATGTACTTCCCCAAAGGGCAGAGAATGTAACTGATCTGTGAGCACTTGAGGAAATATAACTGTTTTATTTGTTATGTCCCAATGCTTGAGTTTTTTTTTTTAAAGCAGCTTTATTGAGACATAATTCACATACCATGCAATTCAACCATAAAAAATATGAAAAATCACAGAGTTTTTCAATCATTACCAAAATTAAATTTAGATTTTCTATTACTTTTATCACCCCCAAAACTGTCATTAGCTGTTACTCCCTATTTTTTTTTTTAGGATTTTCTTTTCCAGATTTATAGAACTATAATTGACATATAACATTGTATAAGTTTAAGGTGTACAATTGAATGATTTGATACACACATATATTATGAAATTATTATCATAATAAGGTTGTTAACACATACTTCACCTCACATAATTACCATTTGTTGTTGTTGTCATGGTGAAAACACTTAAGATCCATTTTCATAGTGACTTACAAGTGTACCATTTGGTACTTTTAACTATAATCACCATACTCTACATTAGATCCTCAGAATGTATTCATTTTTTTTCACTGAGAGTTTGTACTCTTTGACCAACATCTCTTCATTTCACCACTTTTTACCCATTCATCACTTGATTCGTATTTGGGTTATTTCTACTTTTTGGCTATTATGAGGATTGTTTTTATGAATATTCATATACAAGTTTAGATGTGAGCATATGTTTTCAATTTTGGGGGTATTACCTAAAAGTGTAATTGCTAGGACCTATGGTAACTCTATGGTTAATATTTTGAGGAAGTGCCAAATTGTTTTCTAAAGTAACTGCACCATTTTATATTCCTACCAGCTATGTATGAGGATTCCAATTTCTCCACATCCTTGCCAACACTTGATAAAGTGTGGGGTTGTTTCGTTATTTTTTTTAATCCTAAGTATCTGTCTTTTCTATCATAACCATCCTAGTGGTTGTGAAGTTGTATCTTATTGTGGTTTATGATTATTGGCCATTTGTATATCTTTCTGGAGAAATGTCTATCCAGATCTTTTGCCCATTTTTAATTGGGTTATTTATTATTTTTTTTATTATTGAGTTGTAAAAGTTCTTCATATATTCCAGACACAAGTCTTTTATCAGTTATGTGATTTGAAAGTCTTTTCTCCAATTCTGTATTTTTCTACTTTCTTGATGGTATTGATTGATTCCTACCTTTTCTCTTTTTTTTTTTGGCCACTCCACGTGGCTTGTGGAATTTAGTTCCCCAACCAGAAATTGAACCCAGGCCCTGGCAGTGAAAGCACTAAGTCCTAACCACTGGACCACCAGGGAATTCCCTGATTCCTACCTTTTTAAGCTTAGTAGAAGTGTATCAGAAAGCTCATTTTCAGTAAACTGATTATTAATTGTTTCACATCTATTTCTGCAAAGACCTCTGATTGGGGAAGCAAAGACAAATAAGATTTATTCTTTTTTTTTTAAGATTTATTCTTTTTCAAGGCATTTAGAGTCTTGTAGGGAAGAGGCAAAACACAGGTATACACTTATAAATAATGTGGAAAGTGTAGTCACGGAGATTTGGTCCACTGTTATTGGAATACTAAAGATGAGATGTACAACTCAGTTTGCGGAGGTCAAGTAAGGCTTCCTGGAGCAACTGATGGCAAAACTGAGTCTAAGGTGAACCAGGTAATTTAGAGGAATATAGAGATTTTAGGTGTGAGCAAAAGCGAGAGAGAGAACCATGAATAGTTTGATGTTGTTGGATTATGACATGAAAGGCAGGAAATGACTGCAAAATGTGATTATAGAGGGATTGGTAGAAGCCAGATACCATCACATTGTATGGCCAGTTTTAGAGCTTGAATTATGTCCTGTTATTGATAGACTGGAACTTCCCAAATTAAAGAATCACATAATTTAAATCTAAATTCAAATGCATACACACACACAAATACAAATATATATCTGAAAAACTGCAATCGAGAACTGGCTTAAATTCAACAAAAACATTCAGCTCTTTCTAAATGCAATATCTTCATTTATAAAACTCAATTTGAAAATTACTTTAGCTAATCTACTCTGCTGTATATGACTACAATGAATTTATTCAACATTACTCTCAACAATTTTGATCTTTCTCATAAATTTTTCTTCACTTTTGCCTATGTACCTTGAACATTATGGCTAGACTTTCCCAATTTTGTACGTGGTTATTTTCCTGTTTGTTTTGGAGCCTTTAAGAGAGCATATAGTACTGCAGTAATTTTGGCATCTTGCAAAAACCTGGTACTAGGGCAGGTAAAATAAATCTTTGGAGCAAGATGATTACAGGACAAAGGAGAATCAAATAGATTTATTCTCATTCGAAATGTTATTTGCCTGAGAGACATCAGCAAGATGGCAGAGTAGGAAACTCTGGGTCTTCCTTCCCCCCACAAGCACATTGATTCAGCAACAATACATGGGCAAATTTCCTTTATGAAATTTCTTTTTTTAAAGATTACTTGACCATATATGTGTAGGTTTATTTCTGGGCTCTCTATTCTGTTCCATTGGACTTTGTGTCTGTTTTTATGCTAGTACCATACAGTTTTGATAATTATAGCTTTGTAATATAGTTTGAAATCAGGAAACGTGATGCTATCAGCTTTGTTCTTCTTTCTTAAGATTTCTTTCACCATTTAGAGTCTTTTGTGGTTTATATGAATTTTAGGACTAAGAGAAGTATTTCTTTTTTTAATTAATTAATTTATTTATTTATTTTTGGCTGTGTTGGGGCTTCGTTTCTGTGCGAGGGCTTTCTCTAGTTGTGGCAAGCGGGGGCCACTCTTCATCGCGGTGCGCGGGCCTCTCACTATCGCGGCCTCTCTTGTTGCGGAGCACAGGCTCCAGACGCGCAGGCTCAGTAGTTGTGGCTCACAGGCCTAGTTGCTCCGCGGCATGTGGGATCTCCCCAGACCAGGGCTCGAACCCGTGTCCCCTGCATCAGCAGGCAGATTCTCAACCACTTCGCCACCAGGGAAGCCCTAAAAGCAATTTGTATCATTTCTTTCAATACCTCTTTATCACGTTCAAGATAACATTCATCCTCCTTAACTTATCACCCAGTTCCATGTGACCTGATGTCTGCTTCTCTCTAATTTCAACTTTTGCTATTCCCAGGCATCAGTACTCCATTTCAGGAAAATCCACTACAATCAACTCCTCCTTCAATTACTGGCTTGGCTGTAAACCTCCATACTTTGGCACACACTATTACATACCTTCAAACCCTTTGGTTGCTTCTTCACTAGGCTTCTCATCATTCAGCAAAATATCACTTTACCTAAGAAGTCTAGGTCAAAAATTTAATTTAAATGCATTGGATACACACTTTGTATTCAGTGTTCATGATTATGCTCTGTTGAAGTATTTTATTGACCATCTCTTCCATCTCTTCCATTCCTTGAGAAGAGTTTCCAAATTGTCAATCTGAGGCTTCCTAAGTCCTAGTACAGTGCTTAACACATTGTCAGTGCTCAACCTTAAGAATAAAACAGCCAGTTATTTTACCAGAAAAATGGGTTTATTGAGGATTTGAAGAGAATTGCAGAGAATTGTAATTTAGGATATAGGCAAGCTATGGCGAATCACAGGCAAGTCTGAAGAACAAAGGAGAGGGAATTGCTTTTACTAGGTTTTAGGAGGAAATTGGGGAAGGTTGTTTTGAACAAAAGTTCATTGAAGAAGAACAGAAGTTCGAGATTGTGGTGGTTGCATTGACTGCAAGCTGTGGTTAGAGCATGGTTGCTGGGTTCGGGAAGGATCTTCCTTTGTTTTCTTAAAAGCAGAAGATCAAATTCTCATGTGATTAATGCCCTCCCTTGTCAAAATAATTCTTATCTTTTCTCTTCTTGCTGGTTATGCAGGTTGCAAGGAGTGGTACTAGTGTGAGAGTTGCCCTTTCAGGGCTTCTTCGCTCCATTTTAAATCTTGGTTTCCTTTATTTACTTTCACAGAATAAATATAAATAAATAAATGAATATAAATAAATAAATGAATGGATGGATGAATTGGTTATGGCCCAAAAGAGAGTGAAACAGGAAATTTATATCAATATTTAAAATACTTTATGCTTCACTCAAAGGCATCAATTAAGATACCTATTTCAACTTAATATTATGGACACATAACAGGCATTCCAAGTTTACTGAATTGAAACATTTTTTAAGTTGGCAAGAACCTTATGAAATATAAAATTTTATGTTTTGCATTTTTGTTTTGTTTTGTTTTTGTTTTTTGGTGGATGGTGGTACTGAAAAATTTATTGATCAAAAATGGGTTACTCAACCTTTGAATTGTAAGCCAAGGGATTACAATGGATTTCTTTCTCTAGAGTATCTTTTACAAATATGACAAATTATTTTTTATTGAGGGTAATTGAGATAAAAACTCAAGTCAATTGTAATCGGTAGAAAAATGCATACTTTTTTTTGACTTTTATATATGATAATGATTATGTGTATGGCATAACCATTCAAACAGTTGAATTTCTGTGTGTATGTTTGCCTGCTAAAATGGGTGAGAAAAAAGGGTAAAGGTTGCTTTCTGTATCTGTATCTGTATCTGTCTCCCTGCCTGGTGATTCTGATTTAATATTATGTTTAAAAACACTATATATCTATTTTTATTTAAGATTGTTTGGCTTCTTTTATAATGTTACTATTAGCATATGGCATGAGAATAATATATTTTCATATACAGAACATTTGTGAAAAACAAAGATAATGCAATTAATATATATTAAGTAGAAAGCTTCAAAAGTTTTCACATCTGAATTAAAATTAATCACAATTATGAGTTTTAGCCTCCTGTAATTTAAGTATTTATGACAAAAAATAAGGTTGTGATAAGATACCTGCCAAATCCTAACATTTGTAGTAAAATAAAACAAATAAAGGGTATAATGAGGCAGATTCTTCTTTTTTTGAGATTAACTATTTGCTAGATTTCCCTAATACTGAAGAAGATCCATTATAATTACTATGAATTGGCATTTAAAATATTTAACATTATTGTACTCTTTTAAAATCATTTAAGTGTTGTTTAGTGGCCTATTTTCAAAAATAAGAGGAGATTTGGAAATGCATTTTTTAATAGAAATGTGATGTTTTTCCCCACAACTCAATCCTGATGAACTCATCTGAGTGCAGTGCTATCTCTGCAGTCAATTAAAATGAAGAACTGGGGTCCATTTTATGGATCACAAAATTGAATGCGAAAGGCCTCCTAGAGCTATAAGACTCAACTATAATTGGTCACCTTATGTTTCAATGAAAAATAAATGTTTGGAGGATAAACTCATTCAACTCCAGCTACTTTAGAGAATAAAATCAGGTCTGACTTATAGCTGAATTTTTCCTGTAATATATGGCTTAAAAATTAGCTGCCAAAATTGAACTACGCTGTTAAAATATCCTTAATCACAGGCCTGATTTGTTACACTTTCATTATAAGAAATTTTAAAAGGCTGATAGAAACCAATACAAAGAGATAATTTGTATTTGTACTGAATTGGATAGGGAAACTGTTTTCCTACATGGGGAGCTATTGTTGATATAGAGTATCAGCTTTCCATTTGTTGTTGTTTGCAGGAAAGATACTTGGTTTGCAAATATTTAAATACTGTCTGATCTTCCTAAGTTTGAGTGATAATAATTTTGTTTTCCCTTTTGTCCCTCTGCTTTATCTCTTTAATTACTCCTCCTAATCATTTCTCCTTCCACCTTTATCCCTTTTTCTCTACCATGCCCCACTCCAGCTTCTCTTTCTATTTTCCTTGTAATCTTGCTCTGCACACACTACTTTTCCAGAGCCAATTTGTTTCCCAGAATGGAAGGGACTGCTTATCTCAGGGAGAGGAACTTTGCCCCACAGAGCTGTTCTGGTCAGATAAGCAGGCAGCTGCTGATTGGACAGGACTAGCTCGGCTGTGGTCTCTTCTGGATAGAACTGAGTAGCAGGAGTAGAGTCACCTGATGATGGAGCCCGGAGCCACAGACAAAGTTGAAAGTAGGGGATATCTGGGGGTGGGATAAACATTTCAGAGATTCTAAACCTAAATATGTTTTGCTTGAGTTGGTCATTTTGTCACAGGTTTCTCTCTTTGGCTGCTATTCAGCATATTCCTAATGGATTTCCTATGGTAGCTAAACAGGTGCTATCTCTTGTGCCTGCATTTTGAAAACATAAATCTTCTTCACCAGGCCCTTATGAAATACCCCCTCTATTAGCAACAAGCTTCCCATGGTGTCTTATTACTGTTCTTTGTTGAAAAATGGCTCAGGATTTGATTTGATGTATTTTCCACATTTCATAGTTGATAGGACTTTTCATAATGATAAGTTAAATACCAGTGGTTCATTTTGTTTAGGTACATAACAGGCATTTTAATTAAGAAATTATTTGTTTGGTTCCTTGCCAAGGAAGATGATGCTTCTGACCCTGCAGCTGTGTGCAGTGGTGGCCAAATCTGCTAGTCAGTGACCCTTGCTCATTACGTCACTGCTTGCATACATAAGTTAGCTTGACAACTGAGGCCGGTGCCTCTTTTCTGGCTGCCTTTCATTAATGTTCTTTCATTTTCTCCATAGGATTAGGCTATTGCCATATGCAGACAAGGCATATGAAATGGTACAGGAATTTTTTTTATGGGAGGATTTCCTGAAAAGAGACGATATTACCATGCAAATTGTTGTAATGATTCAGATAGATCAATCGTTCCCCGATTTGAGAGGGCATGAGAATCACCTGGAGGGTTAAAATACCAATCCCTGGGCTCCACCCGTACAGTTTCTCTTTCAATGAGTCTACAGCGGTGGGGAGGTGGCTGGGAGGGAGAATGTGCCCTTCTAACATGTTCCTAGGTGATGCTGACGCTGCTGGTCCTGGACCACACTTGGAGAATGTCTGGAATAGATGAATGGATTACCCTACAGATGCCTCAGCCCCCACAGCTGTGTCTCATCCCCTGGTCCACTTTATGTTTGACTGCAGCCGTCATCAACACTCAGGATCTTGCCGTTGCTCATCAGCCCTCCTAAGCATCATTTTATAACTAGAGGCCATGCTTCAAGCTAGTTCTATAAGTTTATAATCTGTCCTCATCTTCCCATTTCTGGGATGTGTCACAGTGATTCATTTTCTTCAGACAATACGCTGTGTATGAATTTTCTCTCAGAGGAAAACAATTATGCCCTTTGAAGATGGACGAGAGGCTATAAGAACTTGTTAGTGGTGATGTGTCTTTTGAACGCTGAGCTGGGCACGTAGACAAGACGAATCAAAGTGTTTGACTAAATGGGAGCTGCAGGTCTATTACCTCGGTTCTGCTCATTGAGAAGGTGAGTGAAGTTAGAGATTCTGGTAAGTTTGACTCAGAGATTGAAGCCTCTGTTGTCTGACTGTAGGCCAGTGTGTGAAAAGGAAGTATTGATTTTCTTAATTTTTTTTTTTTTTTTTAACCTCACCATCTAGTTTTGAAAAGGTCTAATAAAGTCACTTCCTTAGCTTTGAAGCTGTTGATGGGGATGTTTGCAGCAGATATGCTCTGTCTGGGAATGTTAATATTTGACAAGTTTGAGTTGTACCCTAGGCCCTTGCCATTTTGTTAAGATAATTAATTACTGGTTACATGTTATTCAGACAGTGATACTGCCAGAACACGGGATGGATGAAAAGTACCCCTGGAAGGATCTGGGGTGGGGGGCTAACTTTGAAGCGCCCAAAGTAACTAGATTTCAAGTTCCTAGAGGGCAAGAGCCATAGCTTCTTCCTTCTCAATGATCGTATTGGCAAGTCTTGACTATATTGTGCCTTCAACACCCACACTTAATTCATTTATTAGACAAATGATATTAACATAATCTTGAGAAAAGGAAATCCTGAGAGATGATGTATCTAAGTATTTCCCAAAGTTGAAAAAGTGTCTTGGAAATCAGTCTTAGAAATTGTGTTCACTATCAAAGAATTTTAGAAAATTTAGAACAAAATATAACTAACCAACTCCCCACTCAAAGTCATAATAATACACATAAGCAAAATAAAGTCCCCAGAAGTCCTGTAGGAAAAAATATAATAAATATCTTAAAATTACAATCGTTATCTTTAGGATTGTTTAACCTGAGAGTCTTTAAATTTATTTAAACACAAATCTTGCTTCTATCATGACATTAAAATATATCCCTTGAAACCAATGTCATAATAAATATTATTTTCACTTCCGTTTTCTCTCCAGTCCTGTCTTCAAACAAGAATAATATCACTGTTTTCTAAAGTAGTATTTTCCTCTCCACTGGCTCCATCCAATCTCTTCCCTAGAATAATGCAATGATCTTCTCCTTGGTCATTCTAATTCCACTCTTGCCCTTTAGCTCTCCCAGATCCTTTCTCTAAATATCACCATTCTTAGTCATTTAGCAACGTAAATAAGATCATGTGACCACTGTAGTCGAACCTCACAATTAACTTTTGTGATGGTTCAAATAAAGTTCAAATTCTTTATCATGGCCCCCACTGAAAGACCTATATAATGTGACCCTTACCCACTAATGATGCCTTATTTTATACGATTCTACCCCTCACTAAGAATACTAGAGACACACTGATCTTCTCTCAGGTTTTCAAAGAAAACAAACTCATTCCTTTTTTTTTTTTTTTAATTTTAGTATAGTTGATTTACAATAGTGTGTTAGTTTCAGGTGTACAGAAATGCAGATTATTTTGCATTATAGGTTATTACAAGACATTGAATATAGTTCCCTGTGCTATACGGTAAATCCTTGTGGCTTATCTATTTTATGTATAGTAGTTTGTATCTGTTAATCCCATACTACTAATTTATCCACCCCCTTCTCTTTCCCCTTTGGTAACCGTAAGTTTGTTTTCTATGTCTATGAGTCTGTTTCTGTTTTGTACATAGATTCATTTGTATTATTTTTAAAATTCCACATATAAGTGATATCATATAATATTTGTCTTTCTCTGTCTGACTTACTTCACTTTGTATGATATTCTGTAGGCCCATCCATGTTGCTGCAAATGTCACTATTTCACTCTTTTTTTATTGCTGAGTAATATTCTATTGTATATATGTACCACATCTTCTTAAGCCAGTTGTCTTTTCATGGGTACTTGGACTATTTCCATGTCTTGGCTAAACTCATTCTTTCTTTAGGCTCTTTGCAATGGTTCTTCTCTCTGTCTGAGATGCTCGTCTGATGCTCTTTGCATGACCAACTCCTTTTCAATTTAGGTTTCAACTCAATTGTGCCTCCTTCGGAGGGAGCTTCTGTGACTACCTTAGTTATCCCTAAATTAACTTTCATCATATCAACATATTTCATTTTCTTTGTAGATTATCACTAGTTGAAATTATTCAATAAGCTTGCTTTCATTTGAATTTTTGTGTCTTCCTCAACTGAACTGTGGGCTGCCTTCTGATTTGTTCATTTATCTGGTTGTATGCTTTGCCTTGTATGAAAGCAGAATTACAAAATAATAGCTAGATAATGAAAGGCAAAATATAAAGTGCTTTCAAAACACAAATTGTATTATAGATGCATAAGAATAATGTACAGTAAAGAATGTTGCTCTCTAATGGGAAGAGTCGATCGTGTAAGGTCATTAAAAAGTAACTCAAACTCGATTACATTAACAAAAGAATAAAAGTCCATTAGGCAAGAGCTGGGAGGTTGGCTATTAATTAAACACTGCAGTGTTTGCCTGCATACATAGTCCTTAGAAACCCACCTAAAAACTTCCTTGAAGTAAGTCAATGTAGACTGATCTTTGGCAGTTAATAAATAAGACTTTTACCTAATGAAATAATGGAGCTGGCTTATGATCATCAGTGGATGCTAAAACATTAGGAGAAAGATTGATACAGAACATTTTAATGGAAGATTTAGGCTAATAATTTAGCCCTCATTAGCCTAAATGCTCAAAACTATGTTAACATCACTAAAAGAGGAAAACTTGCACATTATGTGCCTCCTGATATGATTTGCGGGGGGGGGGGGGGGGGGGACGGGGACGGACGGACAACCCTCACAAAACAAAAACAGAATTAAATGAAGTCTCTAGATGTAACTACCAGCTAATAGAAATACGTGGGGATAGAGGAACATGTGAAATTATACCACAAGGATAAAATCAGGCATACCTAGAAAACTGTAGCACAAATGATGTACTGTATTATGATTGGAAGATATTCCATCCTTCTGATTCGGAGATTTTTTGGAAGAAAGGAACAGGGGCGTATTTAAGGAGATTAAACAGGTAAGATACCACATGTGTGCGTGTGTATGTGTGTGTGTGTGTGTGCGTGTGCGCGTGCACGCATTCGGGAGTGGGAGGAAGGCCTGGGTGGGGAGCATGCTCTTCCCAGTTGGACCCCGCCTACCTCTCACTACCTCTCAGGTTCCGGTTACTCCACCCACCCCAGTGCCATGTGCCTGTGTATTCTTTAAGGCAGCCGCTCCACTTCTCACCATTCTTCAGACACATTTCCCCTTTCTTTGTTAAACCTTGCTTTCTTCTCCCCAAATTAGATGCTACTCCATTCATTGCATCTCAGACACACCATTCTCATATCGCCAACAAATCACGTACCCCCCTCGTAAACTGCCTCTGCATCTGTATCAGCCACTAGTTTGTGAGGACAAATGGGCATAGACCACGTGATACTATCATCACTAGCACGGGGTCTGTCCACACTGCTGAGTCAGCTGTTAAAGCCCCAGATGTTGTTTAAATTAGCCAGTCTTTGGCATTCTGTTGCAGCAGCCTAAACCAAGACCCTATTTATGCATGACTCTATGTATAGTCGGCTTTCTCTTTCTACCTCAGAGGGCGTCTCAGAATACTTTGTAACTCCCTGGGCTGCAGGTAGTAAAGCATGTTAACATACACATGGACGCATAGTTAACATATACAGTCAACATATAGCTATGTCCTTTCCTTTCTTTAATGACAAAAATGGAAAAACCATGATGTTAGTGCTTTTCAAAGAAAAGTCAGCCCCTGAAAAATTCATCCGTCCTCAGGATTTATTCCCCAAAGATGGGGCAAGCATTCCTGAGCTATCAATGACAATGAGTTTAACCAATGACATGATTTTATTTTATAAAAATTATGCGAACTGGATCACAAAATTGCTAAGATATAAGGATTCAGTTCAACTACAGTAAATTATGCTAAAGTCAGTGAAAGAATACTATAAAGAGGGCAAATTTGGTCTACAGCCCCCCAGTGTGTCTCTGAATAATTGTTTTTTGTTTTTTTGTTTCTTTTTATAATTCACTTGCACATGGTGCTGAAACATTTCAGGAAGAGAAAGCCAAAATTGTTTTTAAGTGAAGATAATATTGTGAAACAAACTCTCTGCAGGGCTCCATGAGTTTAAAATCCTCAAATAATTATTCTTGTTACCTGAATGGAATTACTTAGGAAGAAATTTCACAGCTGGAATGTATAATTCATGATAAAGGGTTCTGCACATCAGCCTTTCACAATTACTAGGCTATAGGGATATATTTATTATTATATAAACTTGCAAAACACTGAGTTGCTAGCAAGTCTGTCAACACATATTTACTGAAGGCTTCTCATGCGGAAGGAAATGCTCTAGAAACTGGAAATAACCTGATGCACAAACAGGCATGGATTCACTCTAGTAGAGAAATAAGCAGACAGTAGTTAATTGTGGGATTAAGTTGAATGAGACTATAAGGGAGCAAGGGAGAAGGAAACAAGAACAAACCTTAACCTAAATCTCAGAAGATTTTCCTGAGAAAAGTACATTTAAGCAAAGCCCATAAGTATGAGTGGGTTTAAGTAGGATAAGTAAAAGGAGGGGAAGAACAATTCAAATAGAAATAACAGCCCAAAGGCCCTGAGGCAGGTAAGAGCATGCTGTGTTTAAGTTGTTGAGCAATGCTCAGCATGGCCAGGATAGTGAGAACCAGGAGGAAAGTGGTGTGAAACTAGGATCGTAAGTTATGTACTGATAGATAACAAAGTACACAGACCTCTACAGCCTCTGTTTCAGATTTGGGTCTTCAATGTGTAAAAATGATCTGAAAATAGTTTATTACCTAAAAGTTAACATCAGAAATTTTAACAGACATAGAGAACAGACTTGTGTTTGCCAAGGGGGAGGGGGCAGCGGGGGAAGGTTGGATTGGGAGTTTGGGGTTAGCAGATGCAAACTATTATATATAGAGCAGATAAACAACAAGGTCCTACTGTATAGCACAGGGAACTATATTAAATATCCTGTAATAAACCACAATGGAAAAGAATATATATATATATATATATATGTATATATATATACACATATATATATACATATATATGTGTATATATATATACATATATATATATATATATAACTGAATCACTTTGCTGTACAGCAGAAATTAACACAACATTGTAAATCAAGTACACTTCAATTAAAAAAAAAGAAATTCTAGTAGGCATAAAAATGTCCTTCTTTTGGACTTCCCTGGTTGCGCAGTGGTTAAGAATCTGCCTGCCAATGCAAGGGACACCGGTTTGAGCCCTGGTCCGGGAAGATCCCACATGCCGCGGAGCAAGCAAGCCTGTGCGCCACAACTACTGAGCCTGCGCTCTAGAGCCCGAGAGCCACAACTGCTGAGCCCACATGCCGCAACTGCTGAGCCCACATGCCGCAACTACTGAAGCCTACATGCCTAGAGCCCGTGCTCTGCAACAGGAGAAGCCACCGCAATAAGAAGCGTGCACGCCACAATGAAGAGTAGCCCCCGCTCGCCGCAACCAGAGGAAGCCCGCGTGCAGCAACGAAGACCCAACATAGCCAATAAATAAATAAATAAATAAATTTATATATTAAAAAAGTCCTTGTTTGAAATAAAAACACAAAACAAAACTTTGAAAAGTTCTTGGAGTAGAAGGCAAGTCTCCCCACTACCCCAGGGACCTCTGTGTTGGTTGGGGCCAAGACTTAAAAGAGGTGGGGTGCAGGCCAGAGCTTAACATTTGCAGGCTCCACATCAAGAGATCAAATGGACACTTACATACCATATGTCTAGATATTTAAAAATTATAAATCAAGCTAACAAACTGGTAAAAAATATGTTCTACCATGCTACCTTGAGAAATATATCTTCACAATAAGTTGGAGAAACAGGTTTGAAGTTAGAATTCTTGGACTTCTGGGAATTCTGTACTGGAATCTGATGGCACAGAGAGAGCCAATATTTCGGCCCTACTTTAAATTCTCAAACTATCCCCCATTTTTCCTACCCATACTAGGAGGAATCCTGTATGAAATCATGCAGACACTCCAAGTTTAGATATTCATGTTATTTATCCTGGGGAAAAAAAGCCTACCCAAGCCCTGAAATGAGCTTGGGAACTTTGGGCAGGGAATTCCTAAGCCCTGAATACCCAGAGCGCCATCTAAAGGAAGACTGCTGGCTCCAAGTGGGCAAGGTCCAGTGGCCCTGTAGATTCCTCACCACCTGGAGAGGGATGGCCACAAGAAAAGGATCCTCTAAAATGAGCGGGATTACTGATGGGATGTTTCTCTGCATAATAGAAGAATAATTGGGACTTTCTAGATTAGTATAGGAAGAAAACGAGATACTGGAGGGGGAGATAAAGAGAGGAACCAACGAGATGATAAGAGTCTGGAGTCTGGGATAAGGTGAAATTCTAGGAGCTCTGTAAGCTTGCTCTTCCATTAAAATTTATCTGCATTGCTCTGATGTAAACCCTTCCTCAGCCTTTCCAAAAAATCTCAAGTAACATCCAATATTGGAAGATGAAAACCAGGACCAGGGAAATAATATATATGAATAAGGCTGGCTGAGACAGAAATAAAATAATTAGATGCATTGGGGACTATGGCTACCTCAGGGCAAAATGTATCTATCTATATCTATATATCTATCCATCTATCTATATCTTTTTTTTTAAAGAGCACATACTAAGCAAAACATGTCTGTTTGTAAGCTATGGCAATAAACAAAATAGCTGACATTTATTGAATATTTACTATGTGTCAAAATCAATTCTAAATGCTTTGCATGTACTAATTAATTTATTCATCATAGCAAACTTAGGTGTATTGTTATCTTCATTTACATATAAGGAAGCTCTGGCACAGAAAGAGTAATAAATTTGTCCAAGGCCATACACATGGAAAGTAAAGAGGTAAATTTAAATTCAGAAAGTTTACTTCTAGAACTTCTGCTCTTAATTATTGTACTATATTGCTTCTCAGTGGTTCTTGTGAGGAATGTTTAGTTTTAAAATCTGAAGAAGAGGCTGAGTTTTATATTATGATTAATGTGGCACAGACCGAGGTCAAGAGAGGAAGAGACGAAATAAAAAGTCAAGAAAGATGATGAATTGTTGAGTATCTCATTTTTATCTAGATCTCAAGGGGCTGTGCTAGTGCAATCTCACAATGAGTTAACTTCCTAAAGGCAATGGGATGCCATAAAGGGTTTTAGGTAAGTGACATATAAAAATTTCTCTGTAAATTATTACTTGAGTTGCAGAATGGATTCAGGATAAAGGCAATGGATTAGTTGGGATGCTTTTGCAGTAGACACTCAAAAAATGTAGGTGGTTTGAATGGAGATGTAGAGGCATGGCTGTAGTTGACAGAGTCGGTGTTTTACTGGCGGTAAGGAAGATGCTGGTGTCAATGTAACATCCAGTTTTTTGGCCTGAGCACCTGGGTGGATTGTGATGCTGTTTACTGAAGTAAAGGATGATGAATAAGGAGCAGATTTTGG
Source organism: Eschrichtius robustus (assembly GCF_028021215.1). NCBI lineage: Eukaryota > Metazoa > Chordata > Mammalia > Artiodactyla > Eschrichtiidae > Eschrichtius > Eschrichtius robustus. The sequence goes on from NC_090836.1 coordinate 49,877,206, forward strand.
AAAGTAAATTATGACTTTAGGAACTAGGCTTGTTGAGCTTGGGGTACCTGGGAGGACAACTCTAAATTGAGTAAATAAAGACAGAAAGGTGACCATTGGCTCGATTCCAGCGAGAACGATGCTGGTAAAATGAAAGTTGTGGATTTCAGATTGTCAAATGAGTGGTTAGCCATTTCCAATAGAAATAGTCATCATCAGGAAGTGAACGTTTTAATATTTATACATAGTTAGGACTTTCTGATCAAATGTTGTTAGCGCCTAGGTTAAAGGACGAGGCTTGGACGTTAAAGGGTGGTTGAAAAGCTAGAAATCTCTGGAGGAAGTTAGAGTTCTCTCCCTATGTGTTTATGTTTCAAAGGGATATGAAACCTGGAGCTTGGCAGCCAGCTATTTACATTCCAATGGAAGGCAAATAACTAGAGAACGAGAAGATTTACTCCCTCTCTCACAAAGACAGAGGGCAACTTGTAACCTATATAAACACCTAGATTTCATTTTAGGAGTTCTGCCCTGCAGAACAGACCCTATCTGTGCAGGTGTGACTCTGGCTCTCAGAGTTTCACCTGTGGAGCACAGGATGTGGGAAACTGGCATAGTTATTGCTGTAAGTTATAATAACTTTGATCCCTGTCCCAGAAACCTTGCGTTGACTTTTAGCATAAAATCAAATTATTACAAATATTAAAAACTTCCACAGTGGTCCAACCACTATGGAAAACAGTATGGAGATTCCTTTAAAAATTAAAAATGGAACTATCATATGATCCAGCAATCCAACTTCTGGGTATTTATTCGAAGAAAAAGAAAACACTAATTTAAAAAGATATATGCACCACTATGTTCATTGCAGCATTATTTAGAACAGCCAAGACATGGAAACAACCTAAGTGTCCATCAATGGATGAATGGACAAAGAAATGTAATATATATATATATATACATATATACACAATGGAATATTACTTAGCCATAACACAGAATGAAACTTTGAATTTGTGACAGCATGGATGAACCGGGAGGGCATTATGCTAAGTACAATAAGTCAGACAGAGAAAGACAAATACCATATGCTCTTACTCATATGGGGAATCTTAAAAACAAACACAAACACAAACAAACAAACAAAAAGCACCATGCTCATCAATATGGAGAACAGATTTGTGGTTGCCACAGGCAAAGGGTGAAATGGGTGAAGGGGGTCAAAAGGTACAAACTTTCACTTGTAAAACAAATAACTCCTGGGGATGTAATGAACAGCATGGCGACTGTAGTTAATAATACTGTATTGTATATCTGAAGTTGCCAAGAGAGGAAATCTTAAAAGTTTTCATCACAAGAAAAAAAACTTTGTAACTGTGTATGGTGACAGATGTTAATTAAACTTACTGTGATGATCATTTCACAATATATTCAAATATTGAATCATTATGTTGTACACCTGAAACTAATGTAATGTTGTATATCGGTTATACTTCAATTAAAAAAAAATTGCCTGTATTCTCTTTAGTTTGCCTTCTACAACTCCCAGTGCACTAAATGATCTCTGAACAATAGTTCATTGTTTATTTTAAACATTCAATAATAGCTCAACCTCCTGATGTCCCTCTACAATTTCTGGACAAAATTGGCTCTCCCATCCAAGGTGCATATGTCTTTGTTATATGTAGCCTTTGGATATGTGATTAATTCATTTATATTTTCTTTCCCTTCAATTCAGAAAGATGAACCATTCCCCAAATGATGAGGACCATCCTTCCTCTGTTGCTGTTCACTGATAAACTCTAATCCCCTAGTGTATTGAACACACTGGGGTGGGGTGGGGGAGTAGTTGAATTCTACAACCATGATGGAAATTTCTCTAATGCTGATTGAGTATCTCTGATACTCAGTGGGGGAGGGAAAAAGAGGGACATCAAGCTGAGGAGGGATCAATGGTTCACAAATGGTTAATCCTTTACTTTTCTCTCTCTCTTCTCTTCCTCATCACCCAATTCCAGAGGTGAGGATTTGTGATAAATGGGCCAAGTAGAGATTTTCTGATGACTGCCTGGGGCTGCTCCTTTTTTGGCAGAGGTGTCCTAGGATGCATTAAAAGACTAAGCCTAGATGCACTCAATATTTAATCAGGAATAATGACCAATAAAACATACCAGCCAATAAGAGCTCTACTATTCCTCAGTTGTAGAGAGAGATGGGAAAATAAATGAGGAGAAGAATGCTTCCTTTGCCGAAATTTAACAATACATTTTGTTAAAATGTACATTTGTACATGTCATCTTTATTCACTTTGTAATATGGGGCTGTGATACATAGATAACACACACACATACAAAAAAAATAAACTTATTAGAAATACAAAGTTTGATCAGTGTTTCTCTAAGTAAGACACATGGGGCTCTGCATTAGAATTACCTAGAGTACTTATTAAAAATAGAGGTTTCTGAACCCCTCCAAAGACTGAATCAGAATGTCTATTTATAAGGGTCTCGAAAACTACAATTTTAAAAACAGATATTCCAATAATTTTTATGAATTATTTAACTCAAGAACTACTGCTTTTATATATGTAGTTACTCTGATATTAAGGGAGTTTTGTGTATGTACCTGTGTTTGTGTCTGCGTGTGAAATGAATTGTGGTTCCATAAATCATATTCTACACCAGCATTTTCCTCCAAGCTGTGAAGTCAGAAAACTACTTCTTTTATCTGTTAACAAATGTTCAATACACAAACATACTCACACGTACCCAAAGGTTTTGTGGTCAAATATATTTAGCAAACTCTGTATACTACATGCCTCTTTTGGAGATTCCCAATTCACATTAGTATTTTAAAGGCTGTGAGAGCCTATAAAAATCTGGTGTTTCTCAAATCCTTCAAGCAACTGTTTGATTAGTACTTTTTATTTTTTTCAAGTAAAAGTATGAGTACCCAAGGACAGTTTGGGAAACACCATTGTATGCAAATATTATGAAGTATCTTAGTTGTAAGATAAAAATCTGTGTCTTCTATTTTGACTTTCGGTACTTTTGCAAACAAACAATGCTAGTTTGGAAGGAAGTTTTTGCTTTTTTTCCTCTATCTAGCTGTAAATATAGAAACACTCTCTGTGTTGAACACATATAAATTTACACCAGCAGACACATGAGCATAACTTTTATGCTTTTGATGGTTATTAAAATCTGTTGTTTTAATCATGTAATCTAGCAATAAACTTAGTCCGTTAATATTCAGAGAGCAACTGACAGGAACACTTTTGTCTTGTACTCTAAAATTATTATCCTTGGTGTTTGAGAACAGACTCATTTAATAGCCATTAAAGAGTGAGAAAATATACAGCTTTAACCTACATTGAGAGGTTAAAAATAGAAATACTAGCAAATAGATTTAAATATATGTATCACCAGACATATATTTCAGTAAAACCCTTCCCTCCTTCCTCCCAAAAACATCATGGGAAAAACTGCTGTACACATTTTTATATTCTAGTTTCGATTATTAAAAACCATTCACTTCATTTTTTTCCACCTGTCAAAAATCAATTCAATATTTATGTGAATTGGGTAATAAATCTCTTCTTCCACATACATTTCTCTTTCCAATGACAATGTAGCTGTTTAACCTACATTCTGTAATTTGTTCTTAAAGTGCAGTGGTGCCCAGTAGTTCCTGACTAGGATGGGACAGTGTGGAGAGAAGTGGATTTCATCCACTATGTGGAACCTGATGAGTGTCATACGGAAGCTCAGTACACCGATGGATTCTACCCAGAGGGAGAAGTTCCTTGAGTTCTCATATTCTGAGGATGGTAGGGAAGTTATGTAACTACCCAGTGAGAAATGTTTTAGGTTATTTTATTCTTGTGGTGAATGGTGACAAGGACCACACTCTTTTAGGTTGAGCACACATGCATGCATATTGCTGTAGTCATACATTGCTCAGCCCAGAGCAGGGGGCAGGAAGGGCACTACTAAAACCTTCCCTATGGCAGGCTGGGCATGCTAATGGAGAGGAAAAGGGATAGGATTTGTCTTTGCAGTTGGTAATAATGTACTTGTCTAGTCTGAGTTGAGAAACCATTGTTTTTAGCAGTGGTTAGCATTTTTGGAGATCCTGTGTTGCTAAGATGGGCTATGCCTATAATGAACCTCAGCCCTTCTCTTTCTGTGAGGTCAGGAGGTCATGCTTCTGGATTTTATAAACCATCACAAATGGGATCAGCTAGCCCACTTCACCATCACTTCATCCAATTCAATCAATCATGCTACTCAAAATTCAAACTCACACCTGCATTATCATAACAAAATAGTTTATATTTTGTGGTCTAGATGCTTTTATTATTTCCTCAAGAAACTGATGACCCAGTAAGGGAAGTCTTAAAATCTAGGCAACCAGACCCAGAGGGAAACTCCAGGCATTTTCTTTAGCTCCAGCAACCTACTCTGTCCATCTTCTGGGTGCTATTTTTGCTTATTTCTTTGCAAACATTGCAATTCTCCCTTCTTTCTAAACATTGAACTGACCATCCTTCACACATTTCAGATCTTTCCTCTGTTTCCCAAAGGCTGTGGGGTGAGCAAGACAGGACAGGACTTTGAAAAGTTGGTCTTAATTAAATGTGCACAATACAATAACTGGAAAAACATGCAATTTTTTCTAATACCATTACTTAGATAAGACTTTTTAATATTAAGCACAGAATCAGATACAACTTCTTATCTATGTAATTAAATGTGACATTAACATTTGAGATAAACATAAGGTCATTTTTTTTTCCTACCATTTTTTTAAAACGAGGAGATGGCTGATATAAATGTGAGCCATATGAGTATCAACTAGATCATAAAAAATTCTGGGAGGGAGCAGAGGACTTAGAATTTTCTGTTATGGAAAACTGTCTTTCATAGTAGAATTCACAGTTTTTCCATTCCCAGTTTTGTTGTTGTTTCTTGGCATTATTAAGTACTTCAATGAAATAAATTCTGTTTTAATTACATAAACTGTATACAGTGGGATGCAGAAAAAGTAGGCAATGACTTGCTTAAAGTCATAGGAAAGTCAACTACTTTGTAAAATGGGGATTAGAAACCAGGTTTTTTGATACCATTGTACAGGATATTTACTATCCAACAGGCTACCTTTTTAATGTGCCTTTCAAAATGTGAGGCTTATCATTATAGAAAAAAAATAGAAGGAAAAAGATCAATATATGAGAGGAAAATTGTATCAATGTGATAGATGAGGACTTTAATGGAGACCATAGATTAAAAATGTAGTTGGTATTTTTTTATCTATTTCTGTGTAACAAAACCGCCCACCAGATTTTTGTTGCTTATAATTTATCTCTTACAGTGGGTTGATTGGGCTCAGATCTCTCATAGAGTTGCAAAAAGATTGCAACTGCAACAAGAAACATCTTGAAGGTCCAATGAGGTGAATATCCATGATGGCTCCTTCACTCACAAGGCTGGTCCTCAGCCAACATGGGAACTGACTGGATGTCTTTTGCTTTCCGTGTAGCCTTTCAACATGACAAGCTAGGGCCTCCTCAGAGCATTGCAACATCACTGTAGCTGAATTATTTACCTGGCTGCTGGCTTCCCCAGAGCAAGTGTTCTAGTGTATCCAGATCATAGTCTTTGTTTCTTATGACTTAGCATTGGCAGTCACACATTATCACCCCTTCCACATTCTACTGATTAAAAGAAGTTCACAGGAGAGTGTAGTTCACAAGAGTGGGTATCTTTGAAAACTAGCTGTCACAGTTAGTAAAGGTGATGCTGAGAAATAAGAACAATGAAGTTGCACAGAAAAATCTCATATCTTTCTTTCCTTGTAATGTAAATTAGTCATTGATTCTTAGAATAGGGAAAGATCTTAAGTATCCTCTATTTAAAATATCTCATGTACCCTTGAAGAAACTGAAGCTCAGGTAAGGGAAAAGTCTTTGTGTCTACAAAAATTAAAAAAAAAAACAACTGTGATTATATCTTAACATTTTTAGACCATCAGGGTGCTACAATATTTTAACAATTAATCTAAACAGAAATCTTTTCAAAATGTAGGAAAAATAATATGTCTCATCTAAAACAATGTGTAGGAATTAACCTGATACAATTGAGAGAAATCTTCCAAAATGTGCCTAAAGCAGGCAATGGTTTGTTTGTTTTCTTTTTTTAAAGATTTTTTTGATGTGGATCATTTTTTAAGTCTTTATTGAATTTGTTACAATACTGCTCTTGTTTTATGTTTTGGTTTTTTGGCCGCGAGGCATGTGGGATCTTAGCTCCCCAACCAGGGATGGAGCCCACACCCCCTGCATTGGAAGGTGAAGTCTTGACCACTGGACCGCCAGGGTAGTCCCTAGGCAATGGTTTTTACATTTCATATTTAAAAGGAAAAAAAAAAAAAATATATATATATATATATATATATATATATATGGAACTAGATTAAATTTTTGGTTTCTTATTTCTTTTTCTGTTATTTCATTTGAAAAAAATGTGACATGAGTTTGCAGTCATATATTTCACCATATCCTTAGTAAGGATGTTTTCATTTGAAATATTTTCATTTTGGCCCAGTACAGATGACGTGAGGAGTAATAAGTTTTATTAAGGAAACTGGTGATAATCATCTGGAATTTCCCATAGATTACCCTACCTTAGGAAATGTATTATGGAAAAACCTGAAAGAAATTTTTGGCCAACCCAATACATAATGACAAAAGATATTCAAAACTCTATGTTAGCTCTTAGTATGTGAATTCTTTAGCAGGAGCTTATTACTACTATGAGGGGACTGCGTGTGTCATTGTTGTTAAATGTGTAGCACATAAAAGGAGACAAGGGTCTATGAACACAGGAGCTATACTTGACCAATGGGTTTGCAATGTAAGAACTCCCATCTGAAAACTCAGTGCACATGAAGAGAAAGAGTCTTTTATTTTGCAGTATAACATTGAAATATGTCAAGCACATGCACTGAGACTCGCTGGGCTGATATGTGTTCTGAGAATAAAAGAAACATAAAATTGCTAAGGCTCAGGAACGTGCCCATTCTATGAATAGAGATTGACTTTGCTGCCAAGGGAAGCAAGTTGCTTGGGTTTTAGGTGACGCATCTCCACTCTTTACTTTACCAAGAAAAAGGTTTGGAAAGCAAACTACTTGAAATGTTTTCCCAGAGGATTCCAATGAATATCAAACCCATCAAACATCTCATTTATTTCAGACACAGACTCTCTATGCCTCAGGAAACTCTTTCAACTCTAATGTCATTGGAAGCACCTGTCATCTTCCTTCACCTTTTACTGTCAGGCTATCTGTGCCTTTAAGGTAGGTCACCTTTCTTTGGCATCCTGCTTCCTTATAGGATTGGAGGCTAAATTTCTTCTTCCGCGTGAGCTGTATTTGGAATTTGAGGCCTCTTTGCTTGCCCCAGTTTGCCCCACCTCACATATCACATTGCATGGTCAAACTGCCACTCTCACTCATGTATTTACTCAACAGAATATTTCTATATTATATTATATAAATATTACATTTTAAAATATTATAAATTCATATTTTATCAGGCTATTATTTATTGAACTCCTGCTATGAGGAAGAAATAGTGTTAGGGGTAGAAGAGTCAGGGAAGTAGGCTTGCCCTTGCCACCACTGAGTTAGATTGGGGAGAATGATGTCAGGAAGAAGGCAAAGGGCTTTCTGCATCAACAGAATAGAATCAAGGTCTGGTAATGCTCTTCTTAAAATGGGACTGGTGGGACTTCCCTGGTGGTGCAGTGGTTAAGAACGTACCTGCCAATGGTTCTTAACCCTGCCTACCTGACAAGGGTTCGAGCCCTTGTCCGGGAAGATCCCACATGCCGTGGAGCAAATAAGCCCGTGTGCCACAACTACTGAGCCTGCGCTCTAGAGCCTGCGCTCTAGAGCCCGCGAGCCGCAACTACTGAGCCCACGCGCCTAGAGCCCGTGCTCCACAACAAGAGAAGCCACCACAATGGGAAGCCTGTGCACCACAACAAAGAGTAGCTCCCGCTCGCCGCCAACTAGAGAAAGACCACGAGCAGCAACAAAGACCTAACACAGCCATAAATAAATAAATAAATAAATAAATAAATAAATAAATAAATAAATAGGACTGGTGGTGGGGGTTCCCCCGTGACATATGTAGAGACCCTGCTTCCCACTATCCCTTGCAAATTTCAGTCCAACACCTCTATGAGGAAAGTAATGAGTTGTTTTTGTAAAAAAATGGAAAACAGCTCTAATTTTTTCCCCCAGATGTTTCCTAACTGGTTTAGGAATGTGATCCTTGGATTCAGTATGCAAGGTTGAGCCTGGCCAATACGTTTTTGTTTTATTATTCTAGAAACATTTCCTAGAGCCTCTCAAGGTTAATCAAGTACACCAGAGGCTTCTATGTGGGTTGCAGAATCCAATTACTATTCCTTGTGGTCCCCATACCAGCTTCCTCAACGCTACTTTTAGAACTCCTTCTGAGACAGCGAACAATTCCACAGCCAGGTGCTTATGGATAGAGTCATTCTGCCTCTTATTGGATTCTGAAGGGCAAAATGAGGAGAGGAAGGAGCCCCTTTGGTTTCAATGACTGATCAGAAGTGAGTTCCTTTACTCTAAGTTGTGTCAATAATGCAAAAAGCCAGTGGTTTAATAAGAATATAATGAGTAATAGGATGCCTGGATGAAACAGGAATGACTTCATTTTGAGGGAGTGTGTGATAGGGAGAGAATTATTACCACCTGCTTTGCCTTGAGAGCAGGGAAACAAATTCACCTTGATTAAGATTATATTTCTTCAGAGAAGAATAAGTAGGGAGACATCTTTAAGTTTATATTTACGGACAAATGGATACAGGAGATAATCTTATAATGTCACCTTTTGCTTTCTGACTGGTTTAGCGAATGCAAGCCAATGAGGCTCTAACAATAAGATCATTCCAAAGAAATAGTAGAGACCAGACTAGTGACCTCATCTGAAAAAGAGGGTCAAAGATTTTATTGACAAGAATTCGTTACCTAACAGGGTGGGACTGATGCTTTCACCTCCATAGAATGGTGTTTACTTTCGGGGGAACAATAAGACGGGGGGTCACAGCTAAAAATCAACTCATAACCTTCGTGCCCCAAATGAAACTTGGGCAGGGACCTGGACCACTAAGTTCACCTTGTTATAGCTGCTTAAACAAAAAATAGAATCACATAAGAGTGTGAATGTACAGCAGCAACCGTAGGCTGTGGGGTTATGTTCTCAAGAAGATGTATTGAACTTTCAGTTAAGGTGCAGCAGATGTTATTGGTTGGTTATCCCAAAGCCATTTCTCACCCATTTATCCTTTGCAGGCTTCCCATCTTATATGCTGTAAAGACAGGTCTCTTTCACTGCAGAGGTGGCAATATAAGGTAGATCTGGAAGCTGATGTGTCAGGGGATATCTGATAGGGGGAGTTTCTGGAAAAGATAATTTCTAGATGAATAGGTCAGGAACAAGAGAGCTGGATCTCTTCCCCTAGCCAATGTTTCCCAGCCTTACACATGCACATGATGGTATCTGTACCTTAGCCAGGCACTTATTACTGGAAAAGAAGAGGTGATAACAGGCATGTGGATGAAAAAGCTTACACCTTAAGAATAATTCACAATGAAAAGAAAGCTGGTGACCTTTACTGAACCAACTGAACCTCCAGACTTCATTTTAACTGAACAGTAAATGCCCCTCTGATTTAAATTGCTTCTATTTGGATATTAATACTTACAGTCAAAAGCATTTCTCCCTGATAAACAAAGTATGTGGGTGCTCAAGGCATTGGTTGAAAGATAAAATACATGTGAATGTAGTTATTCCAAGTTTGGGAAGTGGGTTATTTTAGTTTCCTGTATCTCCTCAAAGACATTTCACACAAATATTTATTTGGTTAACATATTACTTCTCAGAAGCAGACAAGGTTAGTGTTGATTACAGCCTTATAAATGAGGAAACTGGAACACAGAGGTAAAGGGACTTTATCTAAAGCTACAAAACTTGATTATAGCAGAGCTAAAGCCTGAACTAAGATCTTTGATTCTTTGTCTTAAGATCCTCTGCTGGGTCACGTTGTGAGTTAAAAAATAAATAAATAAAATGACTTTGCATCAAAGAAACTGGATGATAAATGAGGGTGATTTTCTCTTTTGTTTCAAACTAGGGACCAGCAATACACTCAAGAAAATATTTTCACCTAGGTTTTCTCCATGTTCTTCGTAGAAGGGAATTTATGCAAATACCCCAGAGAACTACCTTCCTATAACAACAACCTAGATCCTGGCTGCAGTAAATGTGTTTACTGTGGTGAGAAATCTAAAACTGAACAGTTTATAAAAGAAGCTAGAGAATGTTGTAGCAGAACCATTATAGCTCTAGTTTTCCTGTTTCTTTCAATTCAGACCCTGCTACAGAGTCACACTCCCTTTTGGGAATTCATGGTTTGCAAAGAGAAACGACATCCAGTTTTATACATACTCTGCTGAAATGCAGCAAAATGAACAGTTTGCACCTCAATCCAATGATGTAAATCCTTAGATGGGCTAATCAGCCTTTATAGAAATCTGTTCATCTCTATACAGAAGAATGAAGTATAGTGTTTCTTCAAATGCCCTTTAAAAATAACTACAATTCAATTGCTTTTCTTTTATCGAGGTAATCCAATTTATTTGGGGATTGTCTTTTTATAATGGAGAAAAAAGTATTAAACACTTTTGAAATAAATGCAATAGTTCTATGAAAACAACCCACAACTGTAAATGTTCCATACTTTACCTCACAAATGCATTAATAAGTTGAGGGCAGAACCTGAAGCAGCAAAGATCCTGAAATGAATAGGCCCTACAGTGATTCACACTTGGCAATCCTGTAGTTATTAAGACATTTATGATTTCAGATCAGCGGTCCCCAACCTTTCTGGCACCAGGGACAGGTTTTGTGGAAGACAATTTTTCCACGGGTTGGGGGGATGGTTCAGCGATAATGCGAGCAACGGGGAGTGATGGGGAGCGGCATATGAAGCTTCCCTCGCCAGCCACTCACCTCCTGCTGTGCGGCCCAGTTCCTAACAGGCTGTGGCCACTACCGGCCCACGGCCCCAGGGGTTGTTGGGGACCTCTGTTTTAGATAATCTTCTGAAAAAAGAATTTTTAGATGCTACTTGGTTTTCCTATAGATGGAGACTTTTTGGAGGGTGGGTTGAAGGAGATATTTAGCATCTCCAAAAATGTTTGATAGAAATGAATTTTGCACCACAGTTTACCAAATGCAAACCGTGGGGCTCATGATATAATAGATATTGGAAACGTACAGGGGAGATTTCTTATGTTTTCTTTAGAGAACATCTTTTTCTTTTTAATGAGTAGGTATATTGAAGAGGAAAAAAATGATTTTTTTCCCTAACAGACATCAAGAGCATTCTGTGGTTTAAGGACATGGTACGACTTAATCAGTAGAGTTCACACACAGTAGTCTGGGTCATGACTAGGGGCAATTTCCCTTTTTTTTTTTGGCCCCCTCTCAGCTTTTGGAATCTTAGTTCCCCAACCAGGGATCTAACCCAGGCCCCCCTGTGGTGGAAGCACAGAGTCCTAACCACTGGACTGCCAGGGAATTCCCAAGGGGCAACTTCCATTATCCCATTAATTCTGAAACTGATGAGAGAATGAGGAAAAAATGCTGGAACATAGGAATGAGTAAGACAGATAGTTGGAATGAACTAAAGTGATGAATTAAGAGAGAAAAGGGAGAGACTTAGGGACATAGAGAAGGTCACAAAAATGAAGAAAAAGCAACAGTAACAAACAAAGATCACATTTTTACATTGTGTGCTAATTAGCCACATTATAATTAATTTATTTCTGGTGACAATTCATCATTGCACTTTTGTTTTATATCCCTGTTATTTAAATATATCTTTTTTTTTTTTTTGAAAAATGCTTACTTTTCAAATTCATTGCTTGATTGGCTGACTCATTCATTCCTTTATTCATTCATCCAGATATGTGTTAAACATTTACTGGATTATTTAATAAATAATGAATTAAGTCTTAGAAATACAAATAGGCATGTTACTTTCCTAATGGTCTGATATGGGTGACATAGACATTTATATAAATAATTAGAAATACTTTTAAAGGCATTTTGATGCAAATATATGCAAAATGCAAAAGGAGAATTTTATTTTTTAACTTTTATCTTCTATTATTGACATATAGTTGATTTACAATATTGTGTTAGTTTCAGGTGTAGAGCAAAGTGATTGTTTTATATATATATATATATATTTTTTTTCGGATTATTTCCCATTACAGGTTATTACAAGATACTGAATATTGTTCCCTGTGTTATACAGTAGGTCCTTGTTTCTAATCTATTTTATGTAGTTTGTATCTGTTAATCCCATACTTCTGATTTATCCCTCCCCCCTCCCTTTCCATTTTGGTAACCATAAGTTTGTTTTCTATGTCTGTGAGTCTGTTTCTGTTTTGTATATAGATTCATTTGTATTATTTTTAAAATTCCACATATAAGTGATATCATATAATATTTGTCTTTGTCTGACTTACTTCACTTAGTATGATGTTCCCTAGGTCCATCCATGTTGCTGCAAATGTCACTATTTCACTCTTTTTTATGGTTGAGTAATACTCCATTATATATATGTACCACATCTTCTTTATCCATTCATCTGTTGATGGACATTTAGGTTGCTTCCATGTCTTAGCTACTGTGAATAGTGCTGCTATGAACACTGGGGTGCATGTATCTTTTAGAATTAGAGTTTTCTTCTTTTCTGGATATGTGCCCAGGAGTGGGATTGCTGGATCATATGGTAACACTATTTTTAGTTTTTAAAGGAACTTCCAGACTGTTTTCCATAATGGCTGCTCTAATTTACATTCTTTCAACAGTGTAGGAGGGTTCAAAGGAAGAATTTTAAAATCCAGAAGATGGATGCTTCTCAACACCTCCACTGCTGGCCCCTTGGTCAGATCCACATTATCCCTTGACTGGATTACTGAAGGAGCCTCGTCACTAATATCATCACATCCACCTTTTGCCTTTGCCCTGTTGCAATCCTTTCTCAGGACAGTAGTCAAAAATAATCCCTCTAAAACATAAGCCAGGTCATATCAATCCTGTGCTCATTGATGGCTTCCACTTTCGTTCAAAGTAAAAGCCATAGCCCTTGTAATGGTTTATGAGGCCCCACAGGATCTGGTCCCAACTCCTATTCTCTCTACATTCATCTCTGCCGACTCCCCTCCTTACTAACTGTGTCCATTCACACTGGCCAGTCTTATCTTATGATGTTTGCTCTCATAGCTCTCTCTATAAAAAAGATATCTGCTTCACTTACCTGTGGAATCTAAAATATGACACAAGTGAACTTATCAATGAAACAGAAACAGACTCACAGACTTAGGGAACAGACCTGTCGTTGCCAAGGGGGAGGGCGGGTGGGGGGAGGGAAGGATTGGGAGCTTGGGATTAGCAGATGCAAACTATTATATATAGAATGGATAAACAAAAAGGTCCTACTGTATAGCACAGGAAACTATATTCAATATCCTGTGATAAATCATAATGGAAGATAATATGAAAAAGAATGTATATATATGTATAACTGAATCACTTTGCTGTACGGAAGAAACTAACACAACATTGTAAACCAACTATACTTCAATAAAATAAATTTAAACAAAAAGAAATACGGGGACTGCATTTTACAGAAAACCAAAAAAAAAGGATATCTGCTACGCTTTCTCTCTTTTTCAAATATTTTCTCAAGTCCCACTTTCTCAGTGAGGCTTACACTGAGAACTCAATTTAATACAGCAAACTGCCCCTTTTCTACACATATTCCCTATTTCCCCTATAATACTCTATTTCTTTATTTTCTCATAATAATGTTCACGATCTAACATGCAACATGATCTATTTACTTATTTTAATGAATGATAATATTTTATTGTTTGTAATCCTCCCCCAGAATGGAAGCTGCAAATAGCAGGTATCTCTATTTTGTTCACTGGAGTATCCGAAACGTGGAGAACATTGACAAAATGTTTCTGAAAGAAAGAATGAAAAATAAGGAGTTTATTCTACTAGAGGGTAGATAAGGAGAGGATGAAGAAAGGCAACCCCAAATTAAAAACCCATATATTTAGATTGGAGACATCAGTAGTTATTTGACAGTTACTCACAAGGGAAGAACTCTCAGGCAGAGAAAGTTGTGTGAACAAAGGAGAAGAGGCTGGAAATAAGTACGTGGAGATGTGCAAATCTGCCTCTTTTCCTAGGTCAGGGGTCAGAAAACTATGGCTTGTGAGTCAAATTCAGGCAATTCAGGCCATACTTTTTATATATAAAGAGTATATATATATGTATATATATATAAAGATTTATTGGAACATACCTATGCCTATTTGTTGAGGTATTATTATTTATGGCTACAAATGGTTCACAAAAGCATTTATTTTCTGAACCTTTTAAGAAAAAGTTTGTTGCCCCTGTCCTAGGATATAAGAAATAAGTGAAGGTTTTAAGCTGGAAAGTGCCATGTTCAGAATCACGATGTGGAAAAATCATTCTCTGTTCAGCTCAGTTTTCCTAGTTAATCTTTTCCTCAAGATATCTCATTAGGTTCAAGACAGTGGAGTAGAAGGACGTGCGCTCATGCCCTCTTGCAAGAGCACCAGAATCACAGCTAACTGCTGAACAATCATTGACAGGAAGACACCAAAAAAGATACCCCACATCCAAAGACAAAGGAGAAGCCGCGATGAGACAGTAAAAGGGACACAATCACAATAAAATCTAATCCTATAACCGCTGGATGGGTGAATCACAAACTGGAGAACGCTTATACCACAGAAGTCCACCCACTGGAGTGAAGGTAGTGAGCCCCACGTCAGGCTTCCCAACCTGGGGGTCTGGAAACGGGAGGAGGAATTCCTAGAGAATCAGACTTTGAAGGCTAGTAGGATATGATTGCAGGACTTTGACAGGATTGGGGGAAACAGAGACTCCACTATTGGAGAGCACACACAAAGTAATGTGTGCATCAGGATCCAGGGGAAAGAACAGTGACCCCATAGGAAACCGAACCAGACCTACCTGCTAGTGTTGGAGGGACTGCTGCAGAGGAGAGGGGTGGCTGTGGCTCACCACAGGGAAAAGGACACTGACAGCAGAAGTTCTGGGAAGTACTCCTTGGTGTAAGCCCTCCCAGAGACTGCCATTAGCCACACCAAAGAGCCCAGGTAGGCTCCAGTGCTGGGTTGTCTCAGGCCAAACAACCAAAAGGGAGGAAACCCAGTCCCACCCATCAGCAGACAGCTGGATTAAGTTTAACTGAGCTCTGCCCACCAGAGCAACACCCAGCTCTACCCACCACCCGTCACTCCCATCAGGAAGCTTGCACAAGCCTCTTAGATAGCCTCATTCACCAGAGGGCAGACAGCAGAAGCAAGAAGAACTACAATTCTGCAGTCTGTGGAATGAAAACCACATTCACAGAAAGATAGACAAAATGAAAAGGCAGAGAACTATGTATCAGATGAAGGAACAAGATAAAACCCCAGAAAAACAATTAAATGAAGTGGAGATAGGCAACTGTCCAGAAAAAGAAGGAGATAGGCAACTGTCCAGAAAAAGAATTCAGAATAATGATAGTGAAGATGATCCAGGACCTCGGAAAAAGAATGGAGGCAAGATCGAGAAGATGCAAGAAATGTTTAACAAAGACCTAAAAGAATTAAAGAACAAAACAAAACAAAAAGGACAAACAGAGATGAACAATACAATAACTGAAATGAAAAATACACTAGAAGGAATCAATAGCAGAATAACTGAGGCAGAAGAACAGATAAGTGACCTGGAAGACACAATGGTGGAATTCACCGCCGTGGAAGAGAATAAAAAAAAAAGAATGAAAAGAAATGAAGACAGCCTAAGAGACCTCTGGGACAACATTAAACACACCAACATACGCATTACAGGGGTCCCAGAAGGAGAAGAGAGAGAGAAAGGACCTGACAAAATATTGGAAGACATTAGAGTCAAAAACTTCCCTAACATGGGAAAACAAATAGCGACCTAAGTTCAGGAAGTGCAGAGAGTCCCAGGCAGGATAAACCTGAGGAGAAACATGCTGACACATAGTAATCAAATTGACAAAAATTAAAGCCAAAGAAAAATTAATAAAGCAACAAGGGAAAAAGGACAAATAACATACAAGGGAACTCCCATAAGGTTAACAGCTGATTTCTCAGCAGAAACTCTACAAGCCAGAAGGGAGCGGCATGATATATTTAAAGTGATGAAAGGGAAGAAACTACAACCAAGATTACTCTACCTGGCAATGGTCTCATTCAGATTTGATGGAGAAATCAAAAGCTTTACAGACAAGCAAAATCTAAGAGAATTCAGCACCACGAAACCAGCTCTACAACAAATGCTAAAGGAACTCCTCTAAATGGGAAACACAAGAGAAGGAAAGGACCTACAAAAACAATTAAGAAAATGGTAATAGGAATATACATATCGACAATTAACTTAAATGTGAGTGGATTACATGCTCCAACCAAAAGACACAGGCTCTCTGAATGGATACAAAGACCCATATATATGCTGTCTGCAAGAGACCCACTTCAGACCTAGGAAAACATGCAGACTGAAAGTGAAGGGATGGAAAAAGATACTCCATGCAAATGGAAATCAAAAGAAAGCTGGAGTAGCAATACTCATAGCATATAAAATAGACTTTAAAATAAAGAATGTTACAAGAGACAAGGAAGCACACTACACAATGATCAAGGGATCAATCCAAGAAGAAGATATAAAAATTATAAATATATATGCACCCAACATAGGAGCACCTCAATACATAAGGCAAATGCTAACAGCTATAAAAGAGGAAATCGACAGCAACACAATAAGAGTGGGGGACGTTAACACCTCACCTACACCAATGGACAGATCATCCAGACAGAAAATTAATAAGGAAACACAAGCTTTAAATGACACAATAGACCAGATAGAGTTAATTGATATTTATAGGACATTCCGTCCAAAAACAGCAGACTACACTTTCTTCTGAAGTGCGCATGGAACATACTCCAGGATAGATCACATCTTGGGTCACAAATCAAGCCTTGGTAAATTTAAGAAAATCGAAATCATATCAAGCATCTTTTCTGACCAAAACGCTATGAGATTAGAAATCAATTACAAGGAAAAAAACGTAAAAAACACAGACACATGGAGGCTAAACAATACGTTACTAAATAACCAAGAGATCACTGAAGAAATCAAAGAGGAAATCAAAAAATACCTAGAGACAAATAACAACAAAAACACAACATTCCAAAACCTATAGGATGCAGCAAAAGCAGTTCTAAGGGGAAGTTTACAATCCTACCTCAAGAAACAACAAAAATATCAAAAACAATCTAACCTTCCACCTAAAGGAACTAGAGAAAGAGGAACAAACAAAACTCAAAGTTAGTAGAAGGAAAGAAATCATAAAGAGCAGAGCAGAAATAAGTGAAATAGAAACAAAGGAAAAAATAGCAAAGATCAATAAAACTAAAAGCTGGTTTTTTGAGAAGATAAACAAAATTGATAAACCTTTAGCCAGACTCATCAAGAAAAAGAGGGAGAGGACTCAAAGCAATAAAATTAGAAATGAAAAAGGAGAAGTTACAACAGACACCGCAGAAATACAAAGCATCATAAAAGACTACTACAAGCAACTCTGCCAATAAAATGGACAACCTGGAAGAAACAGACAAATTCTTAGAAAGGTATAACCTTCTGAGACTGAACCAGGAAGAAATAGAAAATATGAACAGATCAATCACAAGTAATGAAATTGAAACTGTGATTAAAACTCTTCCAACAAACAAAAATCCAGGACCAGATGGCTTCAGAGGTGAATTCTATCAAACATTTAGAGAAGAGTTAACACCGATCTGTCTCAAACTCTTCCAAAAAATTGCAGAGGAAGGAACACTCCCAAACTCATTCTACAAGGCCACCATCACCTTGACACCAAAACCAGACAAAGATACTACAAAAAAGAAAATTACAGACCAATATCACTGATGAATATAGATGCAAAAATCCTCAACAAAATAGTAGCAAACAGAATCCAACAACACATTAAAAGGATCATACACCATGATCAAGTGGGATTTATCCCAGGGATGCAAGGATTCTTCAATATACACAAATCAATTAATGTGACACAGCATATTAACAAATTGAAGAATAAAAATCATATGATCATCTCAATAGATGCCAAAAGAGCTTCTGACAAAATTCAACACCCATTTATGATAAAAACTCTCCAGAAAGTGGGCATAGAGGAAAACTACCTCAACATCATAAAGGCCATATATGACAAACCCACAGCACACATCATTCTCAATGGTGAAAACCTGAAAGCATTTCCTCTGAAATCAGGAACAAGACAAGGATGCCCACTCTCACCACTATTATCCAACATAGTTCTGGAAGTCCTAGCCATGGCAATCAGAGAAGAAAAAGAAATAAAAAGAATACAAATTGGAAAAGAAGAAGTAAAACTGTCACTGGTTGCAGATGACATGATACTATACATAGATAATCCTAAAGATGCCACCAGAAAACTACTAGAGCTAATCAATGAATTTGGTAAAGTTGCAGGATACAAAATTAATGCACAGAAATCTCTTGCATTCCTATACATTAATGATGAAAAATCTGAAAGAGAAATTAAGGAAACACTCCCAATCACCATTGCAACAAAAAGAATAAAATACCTAGGAATAAACCTAACTAAGGATGTAAAAGACCTCTATGCTGAAAACTATAAGACACTGATGAAAGAAATTAACGATGATACCAACAGATGGAGAGATATGCCATGTTCTTGGATTGGAAGAATCAATATTGTGGAAACGACTATACTACCCAAAGCAATCTACAGATTCAATGCAATCCCTATCACATTACCACTGGCATTTTTTACAGAACTAGAACAAAAAATGTTAAAATTTGTATGGAGACAAAAAAGACCCCGAATAGCAAAAGCAGTCTTGAGGGGAGAAAATGGAGCTGGAGGAATCAGACTCCCTGACTTCAGACTATACTACAAAGCTACAGTAAGCAAGACAATATGGTACTGGCACAAAAACAGAAATATAGATCAATGGAACAGGATAGAAAGCCCAGAGATAAACCCACGCACCTAGGTCAACTAATCTATGACAAAGGAGGCAAGGATATACAATGGAGAAAAGACAGTCTCTTCAATAAGTGGTGCTGGGAAAACTGGACAGCTACATGTAAAAGAATGAAATTAGAACACTCCCTAACACCATACACAAAAATAAACTCAAAAGGGATTAGAGACCTAAATGTAAGACCAGACACTATAAAACTCTTAGAGGAAAACATAGGAAGAACACTCTTTGACATAAATCACAGCAAGATCTTTTTTGATCCACCTCCTAGAGGAATGGAAATAAAAACAAAAATAAGCAAATGGGACCTAACGAAACTTAAAAGCTTTTGCACAGCAAAGGAAACTACAAACAAGACGAAAAGACAGCCCTCAGAATGGGAGAAAATATTTGCAAACGAATCAACAGACAAAGGATTAATCTCCAAAATATATAAATAGCACATGCAGCTCAATATTAAAAAAACAAACAACCCAATCCAAAAATGGGCAGAAGACTTAAATAGACATTTCTCCAAAGAAGAGCTACAGATGGCCAAGAAGCACATGAAAAGCTGCTCAACATCACTAATTATTAGAGAAATGCAAATCAAAACTACAATGAAGTATCACCTCACACCAGTTAGAATGGGCATCATCAGAAAATCTACAAACAACAAATGCCGGAGAGGGTGTGGAGATAAGGGAACCCTCTTGCACTGTTGGTGGGAATGTAAATTGATACAGCCACTATGGAGAATAGTATGGAGGTTCCTTAAAAAACTAAGTGTAGAATTACCATATGAGTCAGCAATCTCACTACTGGGCATATACCCAGAGCAAACCATAATTCAAAAAGACACATGCACCCCAATGTTCATTGCAGCACTGTTTACAATAGCCAGGACATGGAAGCAACGTAAATGCCCATCGACAGACAAATGGATAAAGAAGAAGTGGTACATATATACAATGGAATATTACTCAGCCATAAAAAGGAACAAAATTGGGTCATTTGTAGAGACGTGGATGGATCTAGAGACTGTCATACAGAGTGAAGTAAGTCAGAAAGAGGAAAACAAATATCGTATATTAACACATATATGTAGAATCTAGAAAAATGGTACAGATGCAGGGCATCTGGTACAGTTTGCAGGGCAGAAATTGAGACACAGACGTAGAGAACAAACGTACATACACCAAGGGGGGAAAGCGGCAGTGGGGTGGTGGTGGGATGAATTGGGAGATTGGGATTGACATATATATATTAATATGTATAAAATGGTTAACTAATAAGAACCTGCTGTATAAAAAAAAAATTAAATTAAATTAAAAAAAAACCCCAAACCAACTGTATACACATTAAAAAAAAGAAACAAACAAAAAATGAAAAGAAAAGTTTCATATTATACAGTATATTTTTTTTTGTTTTATTTTCAATCATAGTCTCCTGCTCTTTGTGGATCTTCCTTACAAATACAGCAGTTGCTACCAATGACTAAATGGGTGATACCGTGGAATACATTTAAAATTCATCAAGCATTACAGTCTGACATGAGATGTTTCTGATTAAAACACGAAACACCAGATGGTTTCCGATGTACTTTAGTTAGTTATCTATGCCTTGATTTGGATTTGGTTGGCTTTCCAAACTTCTTTTTACCTTCTTTTGTAGAAACTGGATAAAAACACTCTATCTGGAGAATAAGTTAATTGCTAAGGTGGGGCAAACATGTCTTAATCATGACAAATGCCTGGTAGTAAGTGAGCTGGAATCATCATAATAATTTAATTTACAAAATTCAAACTGGCGAGAGACTCTACAACACTAATGATAGCCAGTTGACTAATTAGCTCTGCAACAGTCTTTCCAATTTTTTAAAGCAAAATGAGCCATAGTTGTGAACCTGGGACAGCAGATAGCTTCCTGTTAAAAATCTGTTTTAAAGCATGGGAGTGGGGGTGGGTTTAACAATAGAGGTAGTCTAGTGCACATAGGTTTCTTCTGCAAATGACAGCATGCACGTGGCATTTGGAAATTTAAACTATATTAAACTGATGAAAAATTTGTTTCTTTATGTAAAACAACAAGCTAATCCAAGAATGATCTGAACATATTTCTCAATAAACATTAACATATTGTTAAAAAGACTCTCTTTTTGTTGTTTTTTTAAAAGGGGGGTTATTTTATTATTTATTGTTTCTTTAATTTTTTACCCAAACTGTTACTTTGCTTATTGCTTTAAGAAATAAAAAAATATGGAATCTCCTTTAACCAAGTAATTTTTAAGATTTTTATGGTCATTTGTCAGATCTCCTGTCTCTGTAATATTCAGTTTTAGTTCAGAGGATAACCCAAACTATGAACAACATGATTATGTTGCCAGTTTTAAACTTTACAACCCAGACATTTATTTCCCTTAATACCCACAAGGATCTGCCTTACAGAAATATGTAGGGTGGGAGTCATTTCTTCTGTTTTTGGAGGTTTCCAAGCATCCTGTCATGCTTTAAAAATCTGAAACTATCTAGAAGGAAAAGGGAAACAAGACTGAACCAAGGAACCAACAGTGTGAATAGGGTGGGATATTCCAGACTTGCACTTCTTGGAATAGGTAGCACAATAATATGGCACATCAGGGATACACCTTTGGGAATTGCTCATAACTCCCAACCACAAAGCCACATCAGCCAGGCATATGGACATTAGCAGCACAGATGATATGATCAGAAAAAGTCTGAGGACCTCTTTGCAACATAGAGGGGCTGTAAATTTCAGGCATACGTGGTAGATGGTAGCTGGAACAAATGACAGTTAAACACCATGTAGATATTTGACAGTTCTTTGTGAATGAACTGAGAAACATATGCATCTTTCATTAAGTTGGTAATTCAGGAGGATGAAGCGAGGTACACTTACATACCTGCAAATTGACACTAGGATTGAACAAGGCTTGGAACTGGTAGGAGTGTGTTATCATTCTACCTAGTTATTCATTCATAGATTCAGGCTATATAATTTTACTTTACAGAGGAAAAAATTTTAAGTGGTTGAATGTATTTTATAACCAGCAGTGTCCCCGTGTATCTGATGATCAATAAAGGAACTCTAGCAAGGCAAAGAACTCTCAAGGAATCAGCAGGTTCTTCTCGGTTGCCTAGGAGAAAGACGTTCTTAACACAAGCCAGGTATCCAGCGGTTTTCCAATTGAATGTAACATGCTATCTTGATTTTCCTTCTGTTGGAGCAGGTTTGCTTGCTAGAGAAAAATAAATTACTGACATGTTCCTTACGAGGTTGACCCCATAGAGATCAATCTACTTCATTATTATTAAAAAGCTCACAGAAACCATTTGTTTTAACATATATTTTCAAACATCAGTGGAAGAGTAAGATTGTACCAGAATTTCAATACTCAGTTTGGAATTATTCTAATAATACTTCTGCTGCTTCAGAAATTCAGCTTTCCAGATGAAACTCTAAAATGAATGAAAACAATTCTCACTCTTAGATGAGGATGTGTGTTTTCTTCGGCACACTTTAAATTTCATTATGGCAATC
Organism: Eschrichtius robustus; assembly: GCF_028021215.1. NCBI lineage: Eukaryota > Metazoa > Chordata > Mammalia > Artiodactyla > Eschrichtiidae > Eschrichtius > Eschrichtius robustus. The sequence continues at coordinate 49,900,026 of NC_090836.1, forward strand.
ATATGCAAATGACTTGACCTTCCTTCCTGTCAGGATAGGAATACATCTCTCACGCGACAGAAAGATGCTGCTCTTCTTCTCCTGCCCAATCACCCTAAAATTATATACAGACTGGGGACTTGCTCTCTACCAAGAAAGAGGGAAAGCATTAAGATTCATACAGTGTTTAAAATGAAAACAAACACACATTGCCATCAATTTACTCTATCATTTTTGATCACTAGAATGTTCTCCTTGGGAAACTTCATTACCAACTTTGCATTTTGGAATGTCATAAGGTGTTGCTGGTATTTCCAGCAGAGGCAAATATAAGGTTGTTTCAAATGAGCAAAATTTAGGTTTCTGTCTCTATACCTCATTAGCATTAGCAAGTTCCAGTCTCATAGCAACCCAGATCTGATGATGAACACCTGCCAGCCCAGATGGTTTAGGAAGAAAATTTTTAGCCGAATGGAACAAAGTTCTGCTGTTGAGCTGTCCGAGCCGTTATTTAACAGGGAGGCTACAAGAACCCTGAACTATTATTTTGGAATCGTAATAAACAAGTATCTCCAAAGTTGTCATGTTCAATTGCCATCACTTCTAATGTGTAATGCCCCTACTTTTTAAATTTGTGTAAATAATATATAGTTCTTATGTCACTACACATATTACAGATGATATTGGATGTCAATTGGTATGAACATTGCACTGCAGCAAATTCAATCGCATCCACACAATTATGAAAGAGATGTTGGTATTTTCATATTTGCTTTTAAATAAATCCAATCCTTGTTTCTTCTGATGAACTGGCTGATGTCCAAAATACTATCTTCTGAAATAGGATCTTGAATAGAAATTGAGTCAACTATTCCAGCCTACAGTACTTTCTCTCTCATCTGAACCACAACTTTACTGTTTGTGCCATTCCATTGGCAGAGAAAAGCATATGGCAACAGAGAAAGGGCTGGATGGGAAGTCAAAAGTTCTGGGCTGTTGGTTATCCTTGTTCTGTTGCTATTATTTTTGGGACCTGATTAAGCTAATTAATCTGAGTTTTCCTGTCTGTAAAATAATTTGGAACTAAATGACTAATTTAATTTTTTTCTAATGTGGAAACAAAAATTTCTTCATTATTTTTATATGTACATAGTTGCTTTACACAAAAGTGAATTCCTTAGAACAAAGACTGCACTTTAATGTCCCCAACCAGTGGCACAGAGTTGTACAAAACCAATGCTCAAGAAATATTAGTTCCCTCATTGATTTCCTATTCGGTTAGTGGAAATTACAAAGGTTATGGGCTTGGGTAGAGGATTTACTACTTTTTAGCTCTGTGATCTTGGGCCAATTACCTGAGTTCCTTGAGCCTCTCTTTCCTCATTGTACTTACCTCATGAGATTGGTAAGAGTATTAGCAAATTGACACACAACATTTAGTGTGTTGTCAGTAAACTTGAGTTCTCATGCTTCACTGTCTGTGGTTACTAGCACTGAACATTGCATAGAGTTGATATTTAGGGTGATACCATGCAGTAATTAAGAAAATCAGAAAGTTTCAAATCTAGCTTTGCCATCTCCTAGCCTTGTGACATTGTGCAAGTATTTAATCTTTGTTTTTCTCAGTTTCCTCACCTTTAATGGAAACAATGGTAGTATTTACTTCATAGGACTTTTATGAAGAGTAAATAAATTTAACACAAGTAAATTATTTAAAGAGAATAAAACACAGTATTATTTAAGTTTAGATCTTAGTTTCAGTTTTACAAATATCCATGATTTAGGGTTGTGAGAAAAATGCTATTATAATGTGGATTGTTCTTAAACTTCTATCTTATATATTTGATATTAATTATGTTCAAGATGAGCATGATAATTATTCTTGAATTTGGCAGATTGTGTAAAATGTACATACTATAAAATAACAGATGAATGTGTTTTTTAAACAAATTTTTATAGTTTACCTTTCTTAATTACATGCTAATCAATATTTTAAAAGAATGCAAATAGATTTCTTGCTTACTCTGTACACATTGTGTTAATTTCTGTCTTTCTAATCCATGTATATTCACGCATCTTCACGATATGCTAATGATAGTCTAATCTTTTTAAAACCACCAAATTCTGCTACGTTTGCTCACTTCAATGATACATGAAATTTGTAAATATAGTCTATGTGTGCTTTTTCATCAGTTTAACCCTCAACTTCTTTCAAACCAACATGACTGTAGTGTTGCGATGTTATTCAACACCATAGCCTCATAGTTAAGAGGACTGTATCTTTTAAAATTATTGAAGACCTTTCTTGTATTTGGTATGTGTCTTTTTTCCCATATGTAACAAACAAAATAAAACATAGTACATTCTAGGAGACTGTCTCCCAAGTACTTCTGGGTGTTAACTGATAAGATATGATGTTCCTTGGGTTAAGAAAGATGGACCACTGACAAGGGTGTTAATAGATGGTAAAAACTCAAAAAAGCTGCTGGAATGGAAAATTGTGGTCCTTTGCCCAGGCCAGTTCAAATTAAAATCACAAACCCAGAGTCCATTGATTGAAGGAGAATCCTGGAAGCCTTGAGGAAGGACCCTACAATGCTTCTGAATATATACAATAAAAATCCTTCCCCCTTAAGACTTGTGGTTATTTGCAGATCTGTGTGGTATAACATTGATACCTGGGAAACCAAAACATCAACTAAAATAAGAGATTATGGAGGTCAGGTGGAAATAAAGTGTTGGGTAAATCTATCTTATAACGTTTCTAAGAATTTCCACAGACACTATGTGATTATTACCCCAGTCCTGGAATGTGTACTTGGAACTGATGTATTTAGCAATTGGCAGAATAATCACATTCGTTACCTGACTAAAGAAATGAGACTTTATTGTATGAAATGCCAAGTGGAAGCCCCAGAAACTACTGGAAACTATCCTGCCCCTGCCAAGATAGTAAATCAGAAGCAATAATGCCTCTGGGAAGAAATGGCAGGGGTTTTCATGTCATTACTTAATTAGCCTTTATAATCCTTCCAAAAATGAGATGAATGAATGGTCAATGAGTATTGACAGTCATAAATTTAACCAGTTGGTAGCCCCAATTTCAGCTGCCATGTTGAATGTTTATACTTTTATTTGAGCAGATCGTTAAAGCCTCTGACACTTGGTATGTGGTCATTGATCTGGCAAATGTTTTCTTCTTGATCTCCTTCAGTAGGGAAAATCAGGAGCATTTTGCCTTTGCATAAAGCGATGGCAGCCCTCAGTTCCTGCCCTGCCCCAAGGATATGCTGACTCTCCTCCTCTCTGTCGTGATATAGTCCACTGGGGGGGATGTCGATTATTTTGATGCTCCACGCATATTGTACTAGCTCACTATACTGATGACAGCCTATGAACTGAATCTGATGAGAAAGAAGAGGCAAGTACTCTAGATGCGCCAATAAAATACTTACATGTCAGAAGATGGGACTTAAGCCCTTAAAGAGTCAAGGATCTGCCACATTAGTAAGTTTTAGGGTCCAGTACTCTAGCAGCTGAGTTAGCCGCTCTAAGTTAAAGTACAAGTTGTTCATACTTTGTCACTCTTTTCCTCTATGAAAAGGTTCAGCTCTTTGGGCCTCTTTAGATTTTTGAGGCATTACAAAGAGAATTTTAGAAAAGCACTTCAAATCATTGGTTAGGTAACATGAGAGGCTTACAGCTTTGATTCGTGTATAGAGAAAGACAGTGGGTCTAGGCTGCAGTGCATCTGCTCTGCCACTATAATTGGCAGATCCAATGGTGTGAGGATCCTTGGTGGATAATGATGCTGTTTGGTCTTTGGCAAGAGTCACAGCATAGATCATGCTTTCTGCAGCTCCTTGAGTGCTACTAAGCCCTGGTAGAGACTGAGTACCTGATCATGAGACACAAAGTGACTAAGTGGCTTGAGGTCCATCATGAGCTGGGTTATCAAATCCAGAAAGTGATAAAACAGGGCAGGCACAGCAGTAGTTCATTTTTTGATAGAAATGAGTTTGGCATGAGTAAAGTTATAGAACCCGAAAGTAGAATGGTGGTTGCCAGATGCTGGACTGTAGGGGAGATGGGGAGATGGTGGTCAAAGGGTACAGACTTTCAGTTATGAATACATTCTGGGGAATCTATATACAGCATGGTGACTATAGGTAAATAGTACTGTGTTGTATACTTGAAATTTGCTAAAAGAGTAAATCTTAAGTGTTCTCATCACTCCCAAAAAAGATAACAATGTGAGGTGATGGATGTGTTAATTAACTTTTATGGTACTCATTTAACAATGCATATATAGATCAAATCATCACATTGTACACCTTAAATATATATATATTATATATATAATATATAATTTTTGTCTGTTATACCTTAATAAAACTGGAAAAAATGATCTCACCCAATTAAAAAAAAAACAAATATGAAAAAACACTCAACCTTATCCATTTTAATGTAATGTAAAAACTAAAATAAGAAGACCTTCAGGGGACTTCCTTCGTGGCGCAGTGGTTAAGAATCTGCCTGCCAATTCAGGGGACACGGGTTAGAGCCCTGGCCAGGGAAGATCCCACATGCCGTGGAGCAACTAAGCCCGTGCGCCACAACTACTGAGCCCGTGTGCCACAACTACTGAAGCCAGCGCACCTAGAGCCCATGCTCTGCAACAAGAGAAGCCACCGCAATGAGAAGCCCACGCACCACAATGAAGAGTAACCCTCACGCAACTAGAGAAAGCCTGCGTGCAGCAACGAAGACCCAACACAGCCAAAAATAAATAAATAAATTTTTAAAAATTGGAAAAAAAAAAGACGACTTTCACATGGATGAGATTAAGCAGTTTGATAATACGTTGTATGACTAAGAGTAGGTAGGGAACCTCACATTCATACACTGTAAGTAGTTCTGCCTCACAATCTGCTTCATGCTCCTTGCTCACGTTTGGACTCATATACTTCTCTACTACTCAGTGTGTTCCTCTCTTGTTAAAGTTAGTAAGGAAGATTTTATTCCAGAGGGGCTTTATGTAATGGAAGTTTTGCATTAGGAGAGAGAGATTGGACTCAACTCCTAATACAACAAGGACAAGTGGAGATTTATGGACAAGGAATAGGGTGGGGTGGGGTCAGTGGATAAAAAAATTGCTAAGAGGGATTCTTGCTAGACCTACTCAATAGGAGGTTTTGCTGAAGGCAGGCCAGGGTGATAAGATATCGGGTGGGGCAAGAGGAATTTGATCAAATATCAGGATGGGGGATTTTTCATTAAACTGCCTGAGCAGGATTCTTGCTAAAACTAGACTAAGTGGACCAAGAACAGAGACCAAAGATGATGCCTAGTCAAAAAGGGGACTCAGGAGAGCCTAACTCAAGTTTGATCAAGGAGAGAATCTTTGACCATCCTCACTTAGCTTCTGACTCTTACTTATCATCTTCTGGTTCTTCTCTTTAACTTCCCCTCGGCTTATCTGCTTTGCTACAAATCAAATCCCGGAGACAGAGTTTTAGGTGAAGTAGAAAAGGATAGCTTTATTGCTTTGCCAGGCAAAGGGGAACACACCGGGCTTCGGCCTTAAAAAAACTATGTGTCTCCACCCCAGAGGACTTGATGAAGGGTTTTATAACAGTGGTTCAAAGGTGGGGTCTCTGACAAGATTAGGGTGTGAGCAGGGCTTCCACCCCCTTCATCTCTCAGGTGGTCTTAATCTTGGTGAGATTCTCTGGCCCCTTTAATCTTGCCTCAGGTGGTTCCTTGGCTGTTCCTCCCTTGATTAGCAACTGTTCAAATCCGCCCTTTGGAACTCAGGGAAGGTCATGGAGGCTGGAGTCTTGCCTATAAGCAATGGGGGACAAAAGGAGGTCTCTGTGTCCAGGCTCCACTCGGTTTCAGTGCCTGGGAGCCCCCCAGAGCCCCACTCGGTTTCACCCTGTCTTACCCAAATTTCTGTAGAGGCCCAAAACTCCTCTTTTTATTCTGCAGAAAAAAATCCCTTTCAGTTTCATGTTTTAGCCTCTGGTCCCAGCCCTGCAATTCAGAGGATTCAGCTCTGGCTCTCTTCTGGCTACACCTCTCCATAGAGATCAAGGGGCTAAGGGGCTAAGGAAAGGGTGGATCTACCTTGAGTCCATGCCTCTTCCCCTTCTAGACTAGCTCTGGGTCCTGGGAACCCTTGAATTCCCTATCTAAATTACCCTAAGCTGAGTTCAAGGGTCTGTGCCCCAGTGCTCTCTCCACACAACCAAGGAAATCCAAACAGTCTGGAAACTTCTAAGTTCAAATCTGGTCGTCCACATTGTTATAAGGATACATTAGTCAAGGTAGGAGGATAGGACGTAGTTTATGTAATGGTTTTTTAGCTTGCTTTATAACTTTTAAATATAAGGGCCTCTATTTGTATCTTGCTCTGGGCTCTGGAATCTTTTGGCAAGGGCTGGTCAGAACCACCAAACCTATGCTCCTTAGGCAGAGTGTGGGCTCCTCCCCGACATCAGAAGGCTGGTCTCTTGTTCCCTGGTATCATACTGAAGAAGAGTGACTCATTAAAATATATTCTAGAAAAAGCCCTGAAGACCCGTGGGGGAGCGGGGATGGGTAGGGCCTGATGAGTAATTGCTACAGAGTGTAAATGTACTTTCAAAGCCCTTGTTCTCTTGCTTATGTAAAGTACAATCCTTTTTGGGCTCCAGCTATAGTTAAGGCCATACAGTGAGTACTCAGGTAAGAAACAGATTCTAAAAGGAAGAGGATGCGTCTGAGATGAAGCTAGGAAAAGTTCTCTGAGGCAATGGGAACATACAATTGCATTTTACAGGGCAACTCTGATCCCCTCCAACGGCAGCTTGGTAGATAGCACACAACATTTCAACAAGGCATTCAACCTGTTTTCTTCACAACTAATACAAATAATCCAATTGGGTAACTGCTTATATCTTTGTGGCTCAGTGGAGAAAGAAGCTTGGATGTCTGAAGAGGTTTATGAAATCTGCATAGCCCTCACCTCATGAGATAATATAGTACTCACTTATATTCCCCTCACATTGGAGATTCAAGAATAATCTCAGGGGTGGAATTCTATCTTTAGTTTTCTACTTAAAAGACAAGCAGTGAAGAACATTTGCTCTAGGGGACGGAGTAACTCTGCCTTTTGGTTCCCATTGACCTGCAGAGCTAATCACTGGGGAGAAAGTAAAAAAACAAACCAACAAACAAAACAAACAAAAAACACCCAAACAACTACAAATGAGTGTTGAGACCATTTGTCTTTTGGAGCAAAGGAAGACAGAACATATTCATTTGTTTTTTTAAGACTTAGCTAATGTCTCTTTGAAGGAAAAGACAACAATGCCACCAAAAGGAAAACTGTGCCTGAGATGTCAGCCTCCCCAAACCTGGAAGGCCTGGAGCAAGCAGTGTCCTCAGGAATAAAGACTAAGCTGAATCTGTAAGGTCCTGAGCTATAAATCCTGGTAAACCTGCCAAGGGTAATTCAACTCTCAGCCAAGTATAACGCAGGAGAGAGTGTCACCCTCCTTCAGAGAACCTCAGCAGCTGGGAAGCTGGTCACTAAGCCGCAGATAATGGCAAGAACAGCACAGACACAAACACAAACGATTCTTGAATGCGAAGGATGATTTTTTCATTCGGAGGACTTGTCCCTGAAGTCCAGCTTCAGCCTGCCGGTATATGAGCAAGCAGGACCAGCTTGTCATCCACTGCAATGTACCTGAGTCTGTGGGGCAGGGAAATCCCCAGTGGGATTCTGAACTTCCTGCTCACCTGAGCATGTGGTGGCTTAAGCAATTAATTTGAGTATTAAAATAGATATAGTCCTATATATGCTATGAGCTTCTGAAGTGGATATAGGATAGAATCTGAGTATTATCCCAAATGTTCCCTCCCAAGGAATATCTCAGACCTCAAGCATTCATGTCATACTACCAGTAATTCTCATAGTCTTTATTTTTGTTAAGTCATTGAAAACTTTTGTTGAAATGCAAGTGCTATCTAGATCATCGATTGAACATATGTTGGCTAAATAAATGAATGCTACATAGAGAAGAGGATAGCGGAATTCCAATACAGTAGATTGGTTGCAAAAAGAAACGAGGCAAATTTAAGTAAGAAAGCAGTAACAGTTTTTCAAAGGCCATTACTGAACAGGTAACAAACCAGACATATAGAAACCAAGTCTGAAAAATTCAGAGAAGCAACTTATGATGTAATCGATAGGGTTCAGGGCAGGATGTCCCAAAATATGCCACTTCGGCATATTGATTATTTTGAATTAAAGTTACTAAGAAGCAGCCAGCACAAAAAGGACACTAACCCTCTTCTGTCCCCCTGAAAGCAGGAAATAAATCTCGCATGTGAAAGGTACCCTCCCTGTACCAGGAGGTAGAGAGACAACCTTATCACTAGAGATAGTGAATTCAGGGCTGAGTAGGCTGTGTAAACAAAGCTTGTTACTTCTTTACTAATTTATTATCCCAAGCCCAAACTTCTTTTTCTTGTCAATTTCTCACAAATTTATTGTTTCTTTGTCTAAAAGGTATAAAACTGTCTGCTTTGGTCACTTCTTTGAGTCTCGTATTTCTATAATCTCCCATGTGTACAAAATCTAAATATGTTTTTTACTCCTGTTACCTGTCTACCTTATGTCAACGTAATCTTTGGCCAGCCAAAGAATCAAGAAGGGAAGAAGGAAAAGTTTTCCTCCCCTACATAATTTTTCTTTTCCTATTCTAGGTCTACATCTTTTGTAATAATATAGTTGTAGCCAAAAAGGATTCTATAGTTTATGCTGAGAATAAAAACCAATAAAAAAGCCTTGAGTCCTATAAATGAGGTCATAGTTAAGAGTGCCTAGATGTCATGAGAAGTGATTGGAAATGTGGATCAATGGTGAAGTGGGAATGTTAGGTAGACTGGGGCACTAAAAGGAGGAAAACTTACAGAAAAAAATGAACAGCACAATCTTTCCTTTCTGACATCTTTGCCCTGTTGCTGAGTGCAAAACAACTTGGTTTTTTCCAAATACCAAGAGGAAGAATATTGCATATTCTGTGTCTACCTGGTGACCACAGAAAACTGTCTATCCAAGACCACTTAGATCTGGGAATTTCCTGGTGGTCCAGTGATCAGGACTCCATGTTTCACTGCCGAGGGCCCGGGTTCAATCCCTGGTTGGGGAACCAAGATCCTGCAAGCCATGCAGGTGTTGCCAAAAAAAACTTGGAAAAAAAACCCAAAAAACAAAAACCACTTAGATTTCAGTCAAAACAGTAGCCATAATTTAGGGAATATACTTGGCTGTAAGGAGAGTGACAGCTGATTTCATCAAAACCATCCTTATCTGATTGAATTGACTTTCTAAACAACATCTGAGTTTTCAAACCTGAGTTTGAAGACATTGTTAATAAATTATTATTAATAGAAGATATTATTAATATAAGCACATTCTGAGAAATGTATCTTAGTGGCTTTCAAAACCTGGCTACACTTTAAAATCATCTGGAGAGCTTTTAAAAAAATACTGGCGCCTGAGCCCCACCTTAGAATAATTAAATGCAAATTTTTGGGAATAAGCCTGTGACCTGGTATTAAAACAAACAAACAAACAAACATCCCTCCAGGTGATTCTAATGTGTAGCCAGGGTTTAGAAACACTGACTTGATGAGCATTGTTTCCTACATCCATTTTTACCCTGACATATTTGTATTTTCACTGAGACAAACAGAAGATATTCAAGTTTCTGTTTCCCTGAGAACTGACAGAGTTGTTTCAAGGAGTGATAGATTGTATTATTTTACCACAATTCTTGCATCCTTACCACCCTCTGCCATTGCTTCCCTGTTGTTGGAATATATTTTTCCAAATTATTGACTTCAGATTTGGCCATATGACTTACTTTAAGTAATGGAATGTGGAAATGACACTTGGTCAGTCATCTAAGGCCTTAAGAAGCATGGCAAGTGTCCACCAAGACTCAGAGACCTTATTCCTTCCCCCCCATTAGGAGAGCATGTAGCCTTTTGTATGGTCAGGCCACTCAAGATGGCTGTTCTCTTGCTCTCTGTACATTCCCTACTCAACAAGTGCCTGCTTCACCTACACCCTACTCACATGACTGACCTTCTTACGTACTTGCCCCAGGCCCTAGCTAGTGATTGTTCTAGCTTTAGATCAGAACTTTCCACTATGCTTATCAAAGGGGCAGTGAGGAGTGTGCCCTTCTGCTGGTTTCCCAGGTAACCGATGAGCCAACATGACATCATTTCCTCCTATAACTGGTCACACCTGCCCTCCCCCACAAGCAAAGACTGCTGCCACATTCTTCCCCTCACGGTTGGCCACACACAGTGGGGTGGTGTCATCATTCCACGACCTTGCTTCAGACAGGTAAGATCCCCCTATCCATTAAACCATTGATCCCACTGATGTCTCTGTTGCTGACTCTGGGCTCTTTCTTTGGTTTTGAAGCTGGGCAAGCACAACATTGCAGACAACCCATTGCAGGCAGCCCAACACCATTAATCTTTTGACCTGAATCCAGGAATAAAGCTCTATAGAGATAGTCCCTAACCCAAAGTCTGGAGTCCCACCTCATCCAGCTAAGCCAATCTGAGTCTATCCAAAACTGCAACCAACCTATATAAATACTATGAATACGAAATAAACTTTCTTGATGTAATCTCTGAGATCCTGGAGTTTTGTTTTTAATCCAGCATTATTGCAAGAAAAAAAATGAAACTAATATACAAGTCTTTGTTTGTACATAATCTATATATCAAGCAATATCTAGCAAATAATAGGTGCTAAATAAGTATTTGTTAGATTAATCTGCTTTTATGCAGTTCTCACTTAAATTTGATGATACTAAACAAAATTGGCAATCACCAAATTTTAAATGTTTTAAATTTAGTTTATTTATTTTAAAAATAATGTGATGATTATTAGAATTTAAATTAATTAAATAGACTGTATTTCTGTTGTCTGCTAGTTATTTTGTCCATTTATAAAACAGAATATAAGTAAGTATGCTTATCATTGCTCTTCCTAATAGCCAAATAAATCAACTTTTCATCTAGATGAGTTTGTGGAAATCATCTGCCTTCTTAGCAAATGTGTATAGATGAGGATCAAACTTTGCCCTGATTTGGCAAATGTGTATAGATGAGGATCTAACTTTGCCCTGATTTGGAAATACTACCCCTATCTCTAGGATACTGCCAAATTTTCAGTTAAGATTCAGAGAAATCAATTTATAATTTAGAAATCTATGTATTGAGTCACTGAGATAGGTTTTATCATTAATGCCTAGAAATTATTAATAGCAATAAACAGATACTTCTTGAGCAGTAACAGGGTCAAGATGAAGAGTTAATGGGTAAAAAACCCTGAAAATGTCTTTTGTGATATATTAGGAAGTTATAGAGAGTCGGGCAAGCAATCATAGAAATCTCTGAAAGAGAAGATCCTACTTTGAAAGCAAAATACATCTTAATCTCAAACTGTCTTTTTGAAACTCTCTTTGTCTTGGTAAAACACAGCAATTCATTTTAGAAAATGTTTTAGTTCTTTTTAATGTAAACCTTTTCATTTCTAAAATCATTTTCTTAAGTCTTTCCTTATGATAATTATAAATTATTTTATATCTGCTTTTTGATGATCTATCATTGATTATTAAGGGATTTAGATACATAAAGTAGAGGTACCAAATAAATTATCTTTACATTATGGGTAAAGCAAGATGTAATTATGTTGTCACTTCCTCATGTTTTGAGACTTATAAGAATGCATTAAATAGATGCAAAAAATACTCAAACTTCTTTAGACTATGAAACTGCCATTCATATGTGATGCTATTTATAGCAAAGGCAAAAATAGCACAGCAGAATAATACAAGAAATGTAGTGCTCACACAAATTGGCTTTGGTGTCCAGGTGTCTCTGTAAAAAAAGTATTAATTTTACAGTATCTTGGGGACTAAGTTGATGCTCCACACATAATCCAGTGTCACAAATGTCCTTAGTAAACCACACTCCCAATTGCAAAGCCTTCACACTTAATATAGAAGACTGTCACTCTATGCTCACTGAGTTGCCAAAAAGTGCCAGCAGGGTTACCACTATATCACCTACCTTCCCCCGAGAAGGGAGAAAGTAGACAATTCAAATTAAGTGTAAAAGAAGGCAGTAAGTAGGGTAGTGCATTTTGATCCCAGATATTTGTTTGAATCTATGCTACATGTTGGCTAAAGTCTTATTCCAGGCATGAATGTGGTCCTACTGTAAGCTTGCAGGAGACTTAAAATATTGGGTTGGCCGAAAAGTTCGTTCGGGTTTTTCTGTAAGTTGTTAAGATGTTACGGAAAAACCCGAACGAACTTTTCGGCCAACCCAATGCTTTAATTAGGATGCTAAGATTCTCCAGCAACCAATAAATAGTGTCCTATGACTAAATGTTATATTGTTATCCATTTTCTCATGTTTTCTCATTTTTTTCCCCACTCACAATCATGAGTTAAGTACAACTCTAAGGTGAATTTGTGCCAGATTTGGATTCATAAATATTATAATACCAGAAAAGTTATATTTCTATAAGGAATATATTTTATGAGAAAAAGTCATAGACCAAGTCAGCACTCCGCTGTAGGCAGCCCAGGGGCAATAAGACATAAGGAAATATTACTGATAATGTGTATCTTCTTTTAAGAAAGTGCAGCCAGACTGCTCTGTCCTTTTGTGAGATGGGACCTCCTAAAACTTTTCAATCATGGATTAGTTGAATAAAGAGACGATCTTAGAATTCCTGATACAGTGAAGATAAGATATGAGGTAGAAAAACTGTAGCACCAAAGTTTATGGAAACCAGTTGTACCACTAAGAAATGAAGGAACCTAAAGCAGTAACTCACATTTAATCAAAAACACCATCAGAATTTAAAACAAAAGTGGTGAGTAGAAGGAAGAGATGATTAAAGGAGAAAAATGGAGAAGTAAAACACTATTTATAGAACATATATTACTTGTAAGGCATTAATTGTAGGACACATATATATGTTGCAAGGTGGTTTTTTAAAGTTTGACTTCCCACCTTTTCAAGGATCTAGTGTTTCATGTGCATACCTCAAAAAAGTTAAAAAAAAAAAGATATGGCCTATTCCTTATAGACATGATTCTTAAACTAAAATATTATAGAAATGTGGTACAACCCTCAGTCCCCACATTTTTCATCTATAAAATGGACAGATAGAGCTAAAGTCTGAGTTCTGTTCAGTATTACATTATATGATTATTAAGTGAATAAGTAAGTTACTTAATTAATGGATAAAATATATTGAGACTATTCATAATGCTCAGTGAAGGGATTATTCAGTCTAAGTACTCAGGATCTCAAAGACTATTTGCATGACATTCCAATAGGAACTAATATTTTGCATGTTTTCCTTGGTCATATTACAAGAAGATACACTACACTGATTAGTTTGGCAAAAAGATTTGCAAGAGAGGGATATGCTGTAGATTTCTCCATATAAGTGTATGGCAACATTTTCTATCCCTTTTCACCATACATGGGACTCCATCCCTGCTCTATCAATGGAATTTTAGGTTGCATTCAGTCTTCTGCTATCACAATTAATGGCACAAAAATTAGCTTCACACAAAAGTCATTTTGTATTTTTGCCAACTGTATATTTTGAATACATTTCTAGTAGTTAGATTACTGGACAAAAAGTATACTTACCAGGCTTCCCGGGTGGCGCAGTGGTTGAGGATCTGCCTGCCAATGCAGGGGACACGGGTTCGAGCCCTGGTCTGGGAAGATCCCACATGCCGCAGAGCAACTAGGCCCGTGAGCCACAACTACTGAGCCTGCGCGTCTGGAGCTTGTGCTCTGCAACAAGAGAGGCTGCGATAGTGAGAGGCCCACGCAGCGCGATGAAGAGTGGCCCCCGCTTGCCGCAACTAGAGAAAGCCCTCGCACAGAAACGAAGACCCAACACAGCCATAAATAAATAAATAAATAAATAAACCCAAAAGTTTAAAAAAAAAAAAAAAAGTATACTTACCCATGTTTTATATTTTGGCATTTAGAAAGAATTTTAGCTGCATTCTAATCATTTTCTTTATATTAATACATGTGTGTTGTACATTTGTCATATTTGTTAACAAACATAAAAAAATACTAAAATAAGCTAGTTATGTCCTTCTTTCTTATCCAGTCTCTCATTTGAAACCTATGTAGCAATTAGCAAGTTTATTCTAAGTACTGTCTCCAGTCCCCCTACATGAGGCTAATCCTTGTACCATAGAAGGTAAAAAGAGATAAGAAACATTTCTGTACACTTATATGGAGTAATTTACAGCATATCTTATTAAGTGAAAATAGCAAAGTGCTGATATTGTTTGTAGTATTCTACCTTTTAAGTAACAAAGGATGGACTTTTAAGTAATAGGGGGGATGTTTATGTATTCTAAAAGGAATGATGGACTAGAAAACCAAAAATCAATAACCTTCTTCTAAACTTCAGGTGGGAGGAGAAACATTGTGAAAGATGCACATAGAAGCAAGGCTTCTGTGAATGTAAATTGTTTCAGAGTTTTCATTCTGAATTCACATAAATGCATTTCCTAACTTAAGAAGAATCAAAGTGAAACCAAAAAGGGAGAAAACGAAATCCATAAAAAATTGAAAACATATTGAAAAAAACAGACCTTTTTATATACAAAGTTGGTGGCATAATGAGAAAAGAAAAACATTATTTCAAGTGACTTTAATACATAGTATTTTTTCAACAGCTTTACTGAAGTATAATTTATAACAAAAATTTTACAATAAAATTCACTCATTTTAAAGTTAAATGTAGCTTGATGAGTTTTGGCTAATGTATATAGTCATGTAATCTTCACTATAGTCAACATGTAGACCATTTCCAGACTATTTCCTTGAGTTCTTTAAGAGTCAATATTGTCCCTCAACTCTTGACCACCAGTGATTACTGATCAATGGTCACTTTGCCTTTTATAGAATTTCATATAAATATAATTATCAGTACGTGCTGTTTTGTGTGTGTGTGTGACCAAGACTGCATTTTTAACTCTCCTCCTCAAAGCAGTATGTCTGCATTTTAAAGACACTTTCTCTAGCACTCCTCTTGACTCTGGAGAGTATTTTATTTTCCTTAGGTGCCTATTCAAGGGGCTGCTAGTAAGTTACCATCACTCCCTCCTTAGAGTAGAGGGTGTTTTAGTCTGAATGTGGGGACGCTTGGTTTAGGCCCCAATGTCTGTCCTATATACATTTCCCTTGAATTTTAGCAGCTCTTTTGAAAATGCTGATGCTGGCCCAACTCCTCATGAAACATGTATTGAATTAGATATGACTCTGGAATATCCTAAGAAAGTAAGTTGACTAGTCCTGAATTCTATAGTTAATGGACTTGTGTAACTAAAAGAAGAGACGTAGATAGGAACTGTCCCATATACAGGCATACCTCAGAGTTAAAAATGCAGTCTTGGTCACTTTCCTGGTGATTAGGTCCCCAGTGTAGTTCCTGAAAACTGGGATTCCAGTGCCTCAAAGAGAGGGAATTCTGCTGGTTGAAACAACTTTCTATTTGCAAAGAGTTGTGCATATAAAAATCATGTTTACATTGTACTGTAGTCTATTAAGTGTACAACAGCATTGTCTAAAAAAAGTACACGACTTAATTTAAAAATACTTTATTGCTAAAAATTACTAACCATCATCTGAACCTTTAGTGAGTTGTGATATTTCTGTTGGCGGAGGGTCTTACCTCAATGTTGATGGCTGCTGACTGATCAGGTCAACTGAATGTTGGGGCGGCTGTGGCAGCTTCCTATAATAAGATAAGAATGAAGTTTGCCACATCAATTGACTCTTCCTTTCACCAATGATTTCTCTGTAGCATGCCGTGTTGTTTGACAGCATCTTTACCCACAGTAGAACTTCCTTCGAAATTGGAGTCAATCCCCTCAAACCCTGCCACTGCTTTATCAACTAATTTTATGTAATACTCTACAATCTTCATAGCCTCTTCACCAGGAGTAGATTCCATCTCAAGAAACCACTTTCTTTGTTCATCTGTAACAAGCAACTTCTCATCCATTCAAGTTTTATCATGAGATTGCAGCAATTCAGTCAACATCCTCAGGCTCCACTTCTAATTCTGGTTCTCTTGCTATTTCCACCATATCTGCAGTTACTTCCTCCACTGAATTCTTGAACCCTTCCAAGTCATCCATGAAGGCTGAAATCAACTTCTTTCAAACTTCTGTTCATGTTGATATTTGACCTCTTCCCATGAGTCACAAATATCCTTAATGGCATCTAGAATGGTGACTCCTTTCCAGAAGGTTTTCAATTGACTTTGCCCAGATTCATTACAGGAATCACTATCTATGGTACTTATAGCCTTATGAAATGTATTTCTAAAATAATAAGACTTGAAAGTTGAAATGACTCCTTTATTCATGAACAGGTGTTGTGTTAGCAAGCATGAAAACAATATGAATCTCATTGTACATCTCTATCAAAGCTCTTGGGCAACCAGGTTCATTGTCAATGGGCAGTAGTCATTGAAAGAAGGAGTAGGACTCAACAGTGAGCTTAAAGTAGTCAATAAACCATGTTGTAAACAGATGTGTTGTCGTTCTTATATTGGAAGAAGATGCCATCCAGGACTTTGATAGCTAGAGAGAAGTCAACACCTAGCTTCAAAGCTTCAAAGAGCAGGCTGACTCTCTTGTTAGGGTCTAATGCAGCTGGTGATGTTAAGTTGAAGCCAATGCTATTTACCATTCTGCAAATCCTACAGCCTTTAAATAATACATGACACCCCAAAATAATTACAATAGTAACATCAAAATTCATTGATCACAGATCACCATACCAAATATAATAATAATGAAAAAATTTGAAATATTGCAAGAATTACCAAATGTGACACACAGACATGAAGTAAGCAAATGATGTTGGAAAAACGGCACAAATAGACTTCAATTTGTGAAGAATACAACACCCGCAAAGTGCAATAAAGTGAAGTGTAATAAAATGAGTTATGCCTATACTGACCTCTGCTAGGAGCAGAGAAAATTTCTCAAAGGCAGTGGACCCAGAGGCTAAGAGCAAATGCTAAGATAAGACAAGTCTTTGTTTTTAACTCAGCTTTGTCACTTGCTAACGTTGTGACTCTTGGCAATTTACTATAACCTTACTAAACTTTAGTTTCCTCATTTACACATAGGATAGTCACAACTGTCTCATGGGACTATTACAGGACCAAATGAAATATTATATTTAAAGTACTTTAATCGGGGTCTGACACATGGTAAATATTCAATAAATATATATATGCATATAAATATATTTAAAGTTAGATTTATGAATGAGAGTAAAAACTGCATTATTCACCCAAATAAATTGCTTAGGCATTAGGCATTAGTCTGGTTCTTACCTTGTGTTTCACAAGTGTAATGGTACAAGGGGAAAGTAAAGTGAAATCTGAAAAAGCTCAAATCCTAAACTGACATTTTACAATTGCATATGGTATGACTTATTAATCCTACTAATCCTTAAATAGCCTCACATGGCACAAAAAATATTATGTCTACATCATTTAGAATTAATCAACTGTCACTTGTTATTTTTGTATAAGGTTCCCTATGAGAATACAGAACTTGCCTAGTGATGGCTGTAGAGTCAGCCTCACAGTGGTCTATTTAGATGGCAACAATTTCATGACTACAATGTTATTTTGTGTGGTGAAAAACAATTTATTGAAAATGAAGAAAAATGTAAATGATTCCTGTAAAGAAATTAAATTAATGTTAATACTAGAACACAGATGTTTTGTGTGCCATACCTATGCAACCATGTCATTAAACTCAACTCTCTAATTAACTGACATCTGTTTCTTGTTCAATTTTGAAATGATTCATTGAGACCATTTGCAGAAACAAGTACACTTGTAAAGGAAAAAAAATGTTCCTGACCTTTTCTCCCCTACTATTTTTTTCCACTTTATTATTGTTTTTTTTTTTAATTGACTGGCTGACTGACTTAATGATTCAGAATTAAGACATAGCTGACACTCCAAAGCCCCTCTATTTTATGTCTTAGCTTCAGATCCTGTAAAACAAAAGATTCTATAATAAAATCAGAAATACTAAATAATATTAAGCCATGAAAAACAGGTTGCTGAAACTTGGGCAAGATAGTCTAATTAATTTTTGAAGAAAAGCAGGAGAGCTAATTTTATACTAGCCCCGAAGCTCAGCTTCTATCGAAAATATTAATATTTTAATTTAATTAAACAAATATTGTTGTACATATATGTATTAGAAAGATAGCTATATTGCAGTAAACCAGAAGAAAAATAAGGGCTTTGAATAAGAGAATTTATTCCAACTCTAATTCTGAAACTAACTTTGTAACTTTGGTAGTTAGCCTCTCTGAATTCCATTTTGCTTACACGTAAGTGGTCATAATACTAAGAACAACATCAAGGGGTACAGTGAAGAGTGACATACAGGCTGTTTATATCTGCCACTGTGGTGTATTATTCACAATAGATGCTTAATAAGTCATAATTTAAAACATTATTACTTTCATTAGTATCTACCTAGCACTTTAGAATATGCTTCCTACATGTTGGCAATTTCCCACATTAGTCATCCATTTTGCTATGATAAAACCCTGGAAATTTGAATTGTTAGCCTCTCTTGTATCTAAGTTCTGGATGCCAGGCAGGAGCTCAGCTGAGCTGCAGAGAGCTGTGCAGAAAGATGCAGAAAGATGTAGAAATAGTTGACTAAAGCAGCAAGCCAAAAATAAAAGTTAACAGTCAAGCCTTTGATCTCTTACTGCAATAATATAATCAAAGTCTAAACCAGAGAAAGCACCAACTTCCCTCCCTCCCCTCCTTCCATTTTCCTTCAAGAATGGCACACAGGTCAATGACCAGGTGGACAGCACAGATATAGGGGATGTCCCGCTGTTGAGAGCGCCCCAAACAAAAGGCTCCTGCAGTTGCATGAAGCTAGTGGGGGAGAAGGGAGGGCGAGGAGAAAGAGCTAGGAGTGGAGAAGTACTGAGTTCTGACTCAGAGTGAAGAAAACTGTCTTCAGGTTTCCCATCCCCCCTTTCCTCCAATAAGGAGATTTCAGAAGAGGTGCCTGAGGCAGGCCTCTGCTAAGTACTCAGATAAAGTGGGCTCTGAACGAAGGTGTCTGGACCAAGAATGCAGATATGAATATGAGCAAGGCCAGCCAGGGGTGCCTGAGTCCTTGACTGCAACTCCCTTCAGAGACTGCAGTTTGCTGCTTATCCACCAAGTCAGGTGTGGAAAGGGAAGCTTTCCCCTGTGAGGTCTGCCAGGTAAAGCCTTTGTAATTGCCCGTGGTTGGGCCTGAAAAATCACACACAGAATTCTGGCCTGGGGCTGGACTCCTCACTAGGATCCTTCAATCAGGTAAAGTCAAAGGATGCTTAGATATAGACTTGATCAAAGTGAAGAGGTGGTCTCATTTGGGTTGGGGTAGGGGGCAGTATTTTTCCTTTCAAGTACAGTTAAAAAAGCAGCTAGCTGAGTTGATGTAGTAGAGGTGAAGCTTCTTGCATTCGAACCCGACCATCCTCACTGCTGAGTGATGAAAGCAGTGCTGCCACTAGAGCCTCCTGTTGTGTGGTTGGTTATTCTCGGCTGCTTCACTTCAGAGCTTGATTCTCTGAACTACCTGACTATAGTACCATGTATTGTTTGGATGATCTCAGTACCAAAGAAAGGTATATGTTAAATCTAGAATAAGGTCTTATGTGCAGTCATCAGCAGAGGTATATATGTAGAATTTTATGATTCTGAACAGCTCTTTATAGTGTCATTTGGTGAGATTTATTTACTTTACTTTTTTTACATTAAAAATTCTGTTTATAAGTTTATGCATAAGGATACATTTTATATATATATGTGTGTGTGTGTGTGTATATATATATATATATATATATATATATATATATATATACACATATTGTGTTCAGGTTTTAGTATAGTACCAATAAATAAGCCCATAAATATTTTAAATTAGTGATGACACAGCAAAGATATGAATGTACCTCCATTTGCATGAAGCCATCATAAAGAAGCTGATCTCAGAGTTAAGGACAGAATAACTTTATATTGCAAATTCAGTAAACTCAGGAAATGGGTAATTTTTAAATTAGTAACTTTTTATCATGATTTAGGTTCTTGTATGAATATTAACATTATTTCATTTGGATATATTATATATTTAAAGATAAGTAAAAATAATTTTTAAAAAATTTTTGTCTTTTCCCAAAGAGCACAAGTTAAAATATATTGACATAATGTCAACAGGATATTCAATTTGCTGCACTCTTGCTGGAAAAACAAACAAACAAACACATGTGATGATGTAGACTGAATTTGGATTAAAGTATCCAGTGTAATGGAAGTTTTAGTCTTGTTTTTTAATGTGCATGTTTAGGAAACTTGGTAGAAACACTCTCTCTGATCCTGTAGTGAAATCTTTCGGTGAAAGGGACACAAATCCCTACCTGGTTTGCTATCTGAGCAGGATGGAACACTCCCCAAATTGAATGATTTTATTGAGATCACTTCGCCGTGACATCAAAGTATATTTTCCCAACATATGGGAATATACACTTAAATATTAATTTTTCTTTACTTTTTAAAAAGATTTTTATTTATTTCCTCCTCTTAAAATGGAAATTGGTCTGAAATCAAATGCTACTGTAATAAGACAAGTCCTCTCATGAGGGGCCAGCAGGAGGTGTTGAGGGAAGAGGAATCTTTCAGTATCATTCTTCTCAGAGCCTCACATTATGGTGTTTATGATGTTTTATGACATTACATGGAGCTATCACCTCTTCCTCTTTCCAACTTCCCAATCATGGCCCTTTGAACTATTTCAACACCAAAAGCTTCATTGTATAGCCATGATCATTACTTATACGAAAATTTGTAGCAAGAATGGGGAAAAAAAGCAAGAGGAAAGATAAAATACAGCTCCTTTCCTAAATCTGGATCAAACCCAGGATAAGGAGAATTCCTTAGAGGAACTTCGTCAGATTAAAATTTCCTGGAGAATCGGCTCTGCTAAAATATAGCATGGGTTCATGGATTTAACCCAAGTAATTGTAACTAGGTTAACTTATTTTACACATTATATCCTTTATCCCTGTTCTCCAAAAATACATAATCCAGTCACTCTCTGAGGAGTTACATAGCTTGCTAGCAGAGACTTCGAAGGAAAACATTGAGCTTCTTAATTAAAATCTGAAATTGAATTCTACAATATCTTAAGTGTTTAGGTGGTCTCAAGTTTAACACAGGTAAGAGATTTCTTTGGTATACATAGACAAGTTTGTCATAAATTTTACCTGCCGTACCTTGATTCCACAAGATATGCTGCTCAGTAAAACTGACATGTTCTGTTCTTTGTTGCTTTTGTATTCATTTGATTAGTTATGTTAAGCACATTTCTGATTCTATCCTTGCATCATTTTACAAAGTAGGGCAAGGAACATTTCCTTCAGTTTTCCTTCTGTCAAATAGTATCAGAATTTGAAAGCAAAGAATTAAAAGTTTAAAATGGAACTGGAAGCAAAGAAAAACAGTCCTCTGTAAACTTTAATTCCTACTAAGCTGTTTCTTTCCTTTGCTAGCTCATAAAGGTGTTTTAAAAAAAGGATTATGAACATATTTTGTAAATCATAAAACTCTACATACTTAAATAAAGCATTATTAACTACACGTCAAGGCCAACAATTAATAGTTTATCCTCTTGCCTTCTGCCACTCCTACTACTTCATTTACAATTTCTAAAAATCCAGAGTATGATATTTATTCAGTAATTTAGTAAAACACCTTAATGTCTGCAAATATCATTAAGAATAATTCCAGAATATTTTTGGACAGAAATTATGCTATATGTTTAATATAAATAAGGCTTTCTATTTTTGTTATTTCATGATGATTTTCCAAGTTCATTTAGCTTTTTCAATATAAGAAAATATGTTTTAACTCCACCACTAATTGGACTGATACTTGTATATTTCTGCCCTTTGCTATCTTGTACATATCTTTTAGACATATGTAGGTATTAATGTGCTAACATTTCCTAACTTTTTAGCCAATGCAAACTTTTATATTAGCTTCTCTTCTCTACCTTTCCACATGTTTCTTAAGGAGTTTTTGCTTCTTTCCCTCTACTCCAATTCACTAATCAAACACTTGAAACAGTTTCAATGCAAAAATTTGTTATGACTTTATAAAATAATTTTACATTTTATTTATGTTTAACTTTATGTTTCAGATGTTTTCTGTAACATCTTGATAAAAAATGTTTTACTCGTATGAGGCAGTTACATTTTATTCAAAAGTCTGCCTTGCAGAAGTCTTTGCATAATTTAAAACTTATGCAATTCAAAACAGATCATGACAAAAATGGTGAATATCTCTGTCTATTGGTATACAGAATAATGTCATGTAGCATCAACATAAACATAGCTTATAATCATTCCTTATTCCTCTGCTTTGGAATTATGCTAACTTTAAAGACTTTTACATTTTTGGATTCTCATTATTTCAGTCTTTGTTGATGAAGTGAGATATATTAACATATATGTTTTTCAAATTTATAAAATATAACATTCTCAAGATAATATCCAAATATGTAAAATGATAAACAAGTGAAATGAAATTATATTTGACTATAAGGACAAAGCATTCCTTTTAAAACTAAAATAATGTCTTTAATTTTCAAACCATGAGTTTAGTTTTATGTCACATAAAACTATCTCACAAATTTCTTTTCTTCCTTTACATGATGGTCATGATGGAATACCTAGTAACAGACCAGCTCTTCTGCTGCAAATAACTATAAAAGTCACAGAAATATTAGGAAACAAGTTGTGATAGGCAGAATAATGGTTCCATAAAGATATCCAGACCCTAAGCCCCAGAAGCTGTAAATATGTAACCTTACATGACAAGAAGGGGATTTGCAGATGTGAACAGATCAAGATGTGCACCTTGAGTAAGAATATTATCCTTTTGGATTATCTGGTGGGCCCAATCTAATTATATGAATCCTTAAATGTGGAGAACTTTCTAAGCTGGGTTAGAGAGATGAGACAGAAGGAGAAGGAAGAGAGATGTGATGCAAGAAAGACACAACCTATTGTTGATTCTTGGAGGGTGAAGGAGAGGAGCTATGAACCAAGAGATGCTGGCAACCTCTAGGAATGCTGGAAAAGGCAAGGTAATGGATTGTCCCCCTAGACCTCGACAAAGAAACGCAGGCCTGCTGATTTGTGGATGTTAGTCCAGAGAGACGCATGTCAGACTTCTGACCTGGAGAACTGTACAATAATACATTTGTACTGCTTAAGCCACTAAGAAAGTAATAATTTGTTACAGTAGCAGTAGAATGCTAATACAGAATTTGATACCTGGGAGAAGAGTGCTGCTGTAACAAACACCTAAAAATGCAAACTGGCTTTGGAATTAGGCAGTGGGCAGAGGCTGGGAAAATGTTGTGGAACATGATAGAAAAAGCTTAGATGGCCTTGAACAGACCGTTGGTAGAAATGTGGACATTAATGGCAGCTGGTGAGGATTCAAAAGAAAGTGAGAAGCATTACAGAGAAAACATAAATCGTTCTAGAGGAAGCTTAAATAATCATGAAATGACGGTCAGTTTCATGGACATTAAAGCATTTCTGGTGAAATCTCAGAAGGAAGTAAGGAATATGTTATTGGAACCTGGAGGAAAGAGGATACTTGTTAGATAGTGGCAGAAAACTTAGTGGAATTGTGTCCTGAAGGATTTTTAAGCAATGAATTAATGCTAGTTAGCTGAGATTTCCAAGCAAAGGGTTAAAGGCAGGTCATGTTTTCTTTCTTGCTGCTTATAGTAAAATTCATGATGACAGAAATAAAGTGAGGGTAAAACTATTAAAATGCAACCAGGACTTGGTGATTTGGGAATTTCTCAGCCCACCCAGATGCAGAAGATGCTAAAGTTAAAAGACGTCCTATCAGAAAAGAAAAAGAATACTCTTAAGAAAAAGCCAAGGCTTTGTTCAACTTTTCCTTAATGATTTTGAAAAATCAAAAAGTCAGAGTATTTATTCACACAAATGGCTCTTTGAAGAGATTAATGGTGTGACTCATAGGTCCTCTCAGTCATCTCAGAAGAAACCAAAAATAGAGAGGGAATTATCTAGGAAAGTTCAGTGGATGAGTCCCTTATCTAATCGAGTGAATCCCCATGATGTACATGGGAGATCCAGAAAGTTCTTGAGAATTGTATATCATCAGAAATACTACCACCTTGCACCAAAAGGAAAGAAACATTAGTAAGTGAAAAAAGTTGCCAGATTCTCCAAAATTCTACAGGCAGGTAACAGCCTAATAAAGCTACTCAGCTGCAAGTGGAAAAGGAAGGACATCTTAGAGAGCAGAGACATGAACCTAGAGAGCAGAGTTTCAAACCCAGAAAAGAGAATTTCAAGCCCATAGAGGGTTATTCCAAATTTTGAAACGTAATGGAATTTGCCTGGTAGATTTTTAAATCAATTGTGAACTTTTTCTGCTTTTTCTTTGTCTCCCTTTTTGAACCAGCATGTCTATAACTGTTATCACGGTCCTGTCCCATCATTGTATTTGGGACAGAAAACTTATTTCTTTAGTTTCACAGTCCAACGGATGGAGAGGAATTGTGCCCCAGAATGGATCGCACCCAAAGTCTCACCCATTCCTAATTTGGATATTACAGACAATGAGAATTAGGACTTTTGAGTTCCTTAGATTTAGTTGTGATTTGGAAATTTGAGTTGATGCTGTAGTGGGTGAGACATTTTGGGACCTTGGGAGGAAGTAAATGTATTTTACACATGAATGGACATATATATTTTTGAGGTCCAGAATAATGAGCCTAAAGATGTCCATGCCCTAATTACCAGGACCTGCGAATGTTACTGATATCTAAAACTTGGCAGTTGCAATTATAAAGATACAGATACAGGTGATTAAAGTTACCTTGAGACGGAAGATTATCCTGGATTATCAGAGTGGGCCTGATCTAATTACATGAGTTCGTAAATGTGGAGAAACTTTCTCCAATGGGTCAACATGATGAGGTAGAAGAAAAAAGAAGAGAGACATGAGGTGACAAGGAGCTGACCTGCACTTGCTGGATTTGAAGATGAAGAAAGGGAGCTGTGAGTCAAGGATTTTGTGCAGCCTCTAGACGCTGGAAAAGATAAGAAATACTACAGTTTCAAGAAGAAACACAGCCATGTCATCATCTTGATTTTAGCCCAGTGATTCCTGTACTGGACTTCCCATCTATAGAATTGTAAGATGATATTTGCATAGTTTGATCCATTACTACACAGTTCTTTTCAGCCATTGGACAATAGGCAATGTATGACTAATTTCTGAGAGAAGGGAAAGACACAAAGTATGGCCCGTAATCATCCAGGTTTTCTGTTTAAAGGCAGTTTATGGGGCTTCCCTGGTGGCGCAGTGGTTGAGAATCTGCCTGCCAATGCAGGGGACACGGGTTCAAGCCCTGGTCTGGGAAGATCCCACATGCCACGGAGCAACTAGGCCCGTGAGCCACAACTACTGAGCCTGCGCGTCTGGAGCCTGTGCTCGGCAACAAGAAAGGCCGCGATAATGAGAGGCCCGCGCACCGTGATGAAGAGTGGCCCCCACTTGCCGCAACTAGAGAAAGCCCTCGCACAGAAACGAAGACCCAACACAGCCATAAATAAATAAATAAATAATTTAAAAAAAAAAAAAAAAAAAAGGCAGTTTATGAAATACATACAGTCCATGGAAGTAGAATTCAAGCAAGCATCCAAACTAAAAGCACAGAAAGAAAGATGGTTAAAAAAATAAACAAAGCCTCAGTGACCTATGGACAATATTATGTGGTCAAACAATTAATTTAAGTTTTAGGAGAAGAGAAATTGAAAAAGAAATATATTTAAATAATTAATGGCTGAAATTTTTTCATATTTGTGGAAAATTTTCAATTCAAAGATCCGAAAGGCTCATTGTCCCCAAGTCTTAATTATATTAAAAAATGCATGGGATATTGTAGTTACATTGCTTGAAAATAAAAGAGATAAAAGCTTAAATACAGCCAGAGAATTAAAATAAACGTACAATATACAGAGAATCAACAATTAGCATGATCATTTTTTTTTTTTTAATGATCATTTATTTATTAGAAATAGAGCAAACTAGAACAAAGCAAAAGCCTTCTTTAAAGTACTGAAAGAAAGAGAAACTGTCAATCTAGAATTATCTGTACAGCACAGACATAATGAAAGGAAAAGAGAGATATTTTCAGATAAAAACAAAAGCTGAGAGAACTTTTCACCAATAGAACTCTATAAGACATATTAAAGAAATTTAAATCAAAGGAAAATGAAGTTAAATAGAGTTACACAAAACAATGAACTGTATCACAAATGGAAAATATATCAATACATATAAAACACATTTTTCTTCTGTCTTAATTTTTTTAACTTCATTTCTTAAGTCAAAAATATAAATTGTGGCTTTTTATAAGATATGTAGAAGTACAATGTGAGACAAAATTAGCTCAAAATATGGGACCAGGGTAAGTGAAAGAATACTATTGTTAGGTTCTTCCATTACAAATGAATGCATAACTCTTAGTACACTGTTGTAAGTTAAGAATTCATATTACAAGTCCTAGACTACCACTAAATAATATAACAAACATGCATAACTAAAAACCAAGAGGAAATAAAATAGAATATTTAAAAAAAAAAAACAAAACCTCAGTTAATGTGAAATAAAAAGGGAAAAAACATATCAAATCAACCAATCAAATAAATTCCAGATGGGCTAAATAGAAAACAAATAGCAATTTGTTTTCTTTAAACCTAATTATATCAATGAGGTACAATTCTTTGTGATAAAGACCAGGTGTATAAGGATGCCCTAAGGCACAAAGAAGTTTTTTCTAATCACCTAACAGTCAAGAAACAAAAATAAAAGGAAAAGCAAAACCATTTAGAGCAAAATGATGATAAAATTTGTTCATCATATCTCTCACATCAGCCTGGAGATTGCTGTCACTTTCATGAAAATGTCATACTTTATCCCTTGGCATTTAGTCTGTGTAAAGGTAAATGTGCCTTTCTATAAGGTGGATTCCTGAAGGTTAACTTCTAGGCACCAAATCCAGAATGCTGAATAAATAAACAAGAGGGACTTTGTAGAACTATGGTTTTAGCTCCTTCCTGTTATTCTGCAGCTTGTAAAATTTATTAATAGCAAGAGTTATAAATATCTGGGTATAAAAATAACTACTTGGGCTATATTATACAAATAGGCTAAACTCCACCACCAGGATGAGTTTTCAGACTCTGTAAGACCCACCTCACATAAGCTGCTAACACTGGATGTGACGGTGGTATATTAAAGTGGATAAACAAACTCAGGGCATTGTATGAGGGAAAAAGCAAATACCTGCCTACAACGTCTGGGATCATCTTTTGCATTTTCCTTTGGTAGTAGGTGACATTTCTTATTGCACTGATATGAACTTTAGCACAGATTTAATGCCTAATCACCATTTTTAAACACATTGAAACTAAGGAGGCCCCCGCCCATAAAACATGCAGTGACTGGAACATAAAAATTAATGTTGGACGTCGCACTTTGTCTTAGAAAGTTGGCTCAAGTTATGACCTGCTTATTCATGTCCACTCCTGTATCTTCTTTTCTCAGCTCTGGGACCCTGATTCCCTATCCTTCCTAGCTTGTCATATGCTCATTTGGCCTAGTTCATTTTGGAAACCTACCTGGACTATACTTTCTAGCTTTCCTCTGTGTTTTTATCTCTACATGATACCTCATTTTTGTTTTCTCTGGTGCTCCATTTTATGAGATAGCTGCAGTCATCTTTAGCCCCATGGAACTCTTCTGTCAGGGCTGATTGGTACTTCCCACCAAGAGATGAATAATGACAACAGAACAAGAAACCTAAGGGTGAAGTGAAGTGGGAAGATAATTCCAGGATTGAAAAAGAACACAGTCCAGTAGGGATGAAGCGAGTAGATAAATAGGTAAACAGAAAGAGCTGAGTAGGAGCTTGGACAAGGCTAGAGGACTGGATAGAACTTATCTCTGCGTAGTTGAGAGCAAAGGTATGTCTGGGTTAGAACTAGTCAAAGCTCCAAAGAGTTTCTGATTATATCAGCACCTTCCCAGAATAATTAGGACAAATAATTCGGGTAGGATAATACGTTGGGAGGAGGCAGGGTAGAAAATCAACTTTACTTTTAAGTTTCCCTATTTTATTATTTTGGTTTCAAACACCAGAGAAAAGTCGTAGACATGGAAAAACTATCCTGGCAGGAAACTGGGAGGATAGAAATCAGTCTCCAACAGATTAATTAGCAAGAGATTTTTTTCCCCCTGTCTATGAAGAAAGAGAGAGAAAAAAAGAGCAGAGACAGACTGAGACATTTGGGAGTCCTGAGAGTTACTGGTTCTTGTAGCCTGCTGCCCAGTGATGGTACAATGGAAGTGGAAAGACCCAAGTGATGAGTATAAGATATGGCAGGCCAGATGGGATTCCCATGTCCTATATTTGGCATGTAGGTAGTGATATAGTCATGTCCAAGTCCCATGGACTATATAGAAGCTTCACTAGAATCACTGGAATTGAAGGAGCATGGAGAAATAGAATAATGGATATTTAAATAGCAGCCTGTGTGAAAGGCAAACCAAGCACCAGATGCCTTCAGCTGCTGAACTCCCTCCCAAGCATCTGAATAGGATTAAACTTTGGGACTGGGCAACACAATGGAAACTAAACCATGGATATCAAGTGAAGTCAAATGCCCTGTCATCCTGGCAGATTGGTATTGGGGTGGGGTGGGGGTGTCAAGAAAGAAATGGAATTGTTTTAATGAAAATGGAAAAATTGACTATGTTCGGCACCTTAGCTTGTGAATGGACATTCCTATTATCAGCCCAAACAGTTAATGAGTGTTTTGTGTAAGGCATTGGTGCTAAGAACATTGCATGTAGTATCTCATTTAATCGTCACAACCATCTTTTCTATGAATTGTAGAAACAATCTTTTCTACAATTACTTTAAATTGTGTAGGGCACAAGGCAATCTCTAAAAACTGTATACATACACTTCAACCTTCAACTCATTTCAACTCAAGGCTTAGAAATGCAATTCTATCAGCCAGCCACGTTGGCTTTTCTCTTTGTCCACACTAATTGTTGCGCTATACCGCCTCCTAGGCAGTGTAGAGTGAGCAAAATCTAAGAGAGGTTTCTGAACCAGCTGATGGGATCTCTCAAAAAAGAGAATTGTGGACTTCCCTGGTGGTGCAGTGGTTAAGAATCCGCCTGCCAATGCAGGGGACACGGGTTCAAGCCCTGGTCCGGGAAGATCCTACATGCCACGGAGCAACTAAGCCCGTGTGCCACAACTACTGAGCCTGCGCTCTAGAGCCTGCGAGCCACAACTACTGAGCCCACGTGCCACAACTACTGAAGCCCACGTGCCCAGAGCCCATGCTCCACAACAAGAGAAGCCACTGCAATGAGAAGCCCGTGCACCACAACGAAGAGTAGCCCCCACTCGCCACAACTAGAGAAAGCCAGCGCACAGCAACGAAGACCCAATGCAGCCAAAAATAAATGAAATAAAATAATTTTTTAAAAAAAGGGAATTGCTTGCTGAGAAGGGCTAATACGGAAGAAAGAAGCAGAATGTATGGTGTTCATTGCATTTGTTCATTTTATCTCTTCATTTCTCCATCCCAAATTGTTCTATGCATGAAGGTGAACACTTAAGACATTATTTTCCCAAATATGTTTTTTTGGACACTATTTCTACAGAATGATTATGGATATAACAAAAAGCGTTCCCAGGTCAGCATAAGCTAAAGAAACAGTAAGTACAACAGATTAAAATATGTGTATACAGGCCTGGAGGAGGAGGGGAGGTTCTTTTTTTCTGAGTTCACAAAGGCTTTAAAACTGCAGGAATTCTCAGAGGTTTTCATTAATAATTCAGTGGCAATCTCCTAGAAGGGGTAGCATTCTTAAACTCATTTGAGTATGGGTTTATAAACATATTTAAAATATCTATTTATTTGTTTATGTATGTGTATGTGCATATGCATTTATATATTTACATATGTATGTATTATTTGATGGATTATTTGCCAGATACCTCAAGGCAACAGTTGAGATGGGACGTATTGTGGGAAACAATGGTCTGGTAAAAAGGATATTCCTAACCAGCTTAAAAATCAGTGTATAAGGGGCTTCCCTGGTGGCGCAGTGGTTGAGAATCTGCCTGCTAATGCAGGGGACACGGGTTTGAGCCCTGGTCTGGGAAGATCCCACATGCCACGGAGCAACTAGGCCGGTGAGCCACAATTACTGAGCCTGCGCGTCTGGAGCCTGTGCTCCGCAACAAGAGAGGCTGCGATATTGAGAGGCCCGCGCCCCGCAATGAAGAGTGGCCCCCAATTGCCACAACTAGAGAAAGCCCTTGCACAGAAACGAAGACCCAACACAGCCATAAATAAATTAATTAATTAAAAAAAAAAATCTGTGTATAAGTCTTCCTGTCCCCACACCCCGGGGCCATTTTTGGACATGTCTAATCCTTTTACTTTGCTCATTACCTTTGCTTCTGTGCATAAAGAGTAAGGTCTTAGGTAATGGGCATTTACCTTCCAACCAGATCCTATCTTTGAGTCTTAAAAAATGATTTGAACTTTTAACAATAATGCACAAACAATCCCTCTACCGACTGGTATCTGTGAATTTCTTTGAGTCGTATATTTGCATTTCTAACCTTAGGGAAGTCAATCACTCTGCAGCTCAACTTGCCCTTCTGAAAATGAGTATCTAGCTGCAATAACCTAAGAACTTCCTTTTACATATATAATTCTCATATTTTAGAATATGAGGAGTTTAGAACGATTTTAAATTATACTAGACCACCAGCTTCTTTAGTGGCTTCCAGATTTTACCAATTAATTAGCCCCCATGGTAAAGTGTTCCAAATATTTGGAGAAAGCTTGCTTGTAACTCTTTGCAACTAATTTAAAATATGAAAATATGATAATGAGAACAGCTGGCATGGGGCCCAAAGCCCCACATTCAATTAACCCCCAATCCTTTTTAAGAAATAATACAGGAAGGTTTAAAAATGCCATTATTTGTGAAACATATCCTCTTTAATTATGGGTTTAGAAATGCAGACTTACTGCATCTCTCCCTACCCTCTCCACATTCAATCTTCATTCTCCAGAGAATGGCAGACATCTTGCATAAGACCTATTACTGTTGCCCCATGATATTTTCCTGAGGTCATGTTTTTCTCTTTGTGCACACATTTACAAATCTATGAAAGCATATTTCTTGAGAAGAACATCTAAAAGGGAACATAGGGATGTGGATCAATAGGAACCATAGCTTTAAAAAGAGACCAGTGGGAAACTACAGAAAATGTCAATATGAAAACGCTTATCAGCTATACACGATGCTATTTAAGGAATAGGCTTTGCCTTGGGGTTCTCTAACCCAGTTATTCATTAACTGACAGGCAATGCCTGACCTGAGGGATATTATTATTATTTCAAAGTTGGCCTTTTTCTTCTTCTCCCAAAGTCTACAACATCTCTATTTCAACTGAACCCTTCTAATAAAATCCTTTTTGTGTGACTATACATTTTCTAGAAAATGATAAATTGTGGGAAAAGTGGAATTTATTTTAAATGTTGTTTGAAGGTTACAATCTTATTAGAAGTCCATGAATTTGAAAAACTATGCAACGTATGACAGCTCCTGTATCATACAGCCCACTGGCAACAAATGAGCTCGGGCCACTCTTTCTGTGAATATATTCAGAAAAACCACCTAAAGCAATTTTATTTACTGAACATGTCACTATTGTTCCTAAGAATGTTTGATATTCTTTTCAGTTCATACTTTATTAGTTTTTACAAAAGATCAATTGATGACTGCAAAGAACATGAACTAATGAAACGTAACATTCGATTTTATGCACATTTTTCTTTTTGTCGAAAAGTGGTGTCTTATTTCTCTTGAATACTATATATCATTTAGTGTTTAACGTTTGGTTTAACTGAATACAGATGGATGATGTTTGGTAGTATTTTGAAACTGATTCCTAACCTGGAGATGCTTTTTATGATCCAATGTTTTGTACTGAGAAAAGTTCAAAGCAATATCTACAGCTGATAATACTATCAGGTAGAATTCTGCTTTTCATTTAATTCCTCAGCTTTGTCCCCATTATTCCAACCTTAAGCAATGAACTTTGAGATGAATTATTAGTAAAAGAAAGTATACATGCAATCAAAGTTGTAGTGACATATGATTTAAGTTTTTTTTATTGTTATGTGGTGAAATGAAATTCTGGGGTAAATACGTTTAAATAGTATGTGCTATATTCCACAGCTGCTTAGGACATTGCTTTGTCAGGAAAGAGGTGGGTACTTTACATAACAATTAGTGCTTCCCTGTACAACACCTATTGTGTATGAATAATTGCTCCTTTGCTTGTCTCTTTGGGATATGATAAAGCACTCCTTGGTAAGGTTTGAATGACATCAAGGTGAATAATTTTTGGATTCTGACTGAAAGACAAACGAGAATACTTAATACACAAAAGAGAGAAGACAAGGGGTAATTTAAAAATACGTTATTATGAAAACATGTCAACTGGTTTCATAGGTCTCATCTATGGATTAGAAGAAGGAATGGTACAAGGCCATGGCTTTTCCAAGGATTACATTTCCAAATGTGAGTACTTTACAGTATACTTTGAAGGATGACTATTTTAGAGTTCATAATATAGGGAAGTAAATGACCCCTTATTGTGCACTTATTTGTTATTGTCATAATTTTAGCCTAGGTAGAATGGATTGTCCTCTGTGATTCATATATTAATATTAATTAAATAGTCATGTTACTATTTATTATTAACTATTAATCTCTCAAACTTTTATTACTGAAACAGAATTATAAGGAAAACATTTTAGTATTATTAATGAGGTCTAAGTTTGTTGAATATTTACCATCCCAATTTAGCTCCTCTGCAGTGGTGAGACAATACCTTGCCTACTTGGGCAGAAGAAATGAATGAAATATAGAGTCAAGGGAATTTGAAACAACATGAGAGCTGTCATTGTGGAGAAATGGGAGCACAGGGAAGCGTAAGTGTTGATAAATTGTGGCCATGTAATAATTAGATAAGATGGCTTTTCATCCTACTGCCCGCGCCTCCCGCAGCCAACATGGCGGCTGTCCGTGTGTCCTGCGGCGTAGCCGCTTCGTACCGGCTCTTTCTTGCGGGTAGGGTTAGCTTTGCCCGGGGACAGGGCCTCTGGAAAGCCGCGACTGCTAAGCTGCAGAGAAGTCCCGGATGCCAGATATTAAGGCTAAGACACACTACAGTTGTAACAACAAGGAAAAACGTTGCAGCCTTAAGACGTAAACTTACACAGTGGATTTTACTAAAAAGCAGATTGAAGAATTCAACATAGGAAAGAGACACTTAGCCAACATGATGGGAGAAGATCCAGAAACTTTTACCCAAGAGGATATTGATAGAGCGATTGCTTACCTTTTTCCCAGTGGTTTGATTGAGAAGCGAGCCCGGCCAATAACGAAGCATCCTGAAGAGATTTTTCCAAAACAAAGAGC
Source organism: Eschrichtius robustus (assembly GCF_028021215.1). Taxonomy (NCBI): domain Eukaryota; kingdom Metazoa; phylum Chordata; class Mammalia; order Artiodactyla; family Eschrichtiidae; genus Eschrichtius; species Eschrichtius robustus. The sequence goes on from NC_090836.1 coordinate 49,933,846, forward strand.
AATCCAGTGGGGAGAAGATGGCCGCCCATTTCATTTTCTCTTTTATACTGGCAAACAGTCATGTTATTCATTAATGCGTGGAGCATACGGAAAGCTACTAGATGTAGAAAACCGTCAAGACCAGCTGCGAGCCAAAGGTCTGTTTTCAGAAAAAACTAAAGCCAAAGACCCGACTGGCAGCAGATGGCTGATTAAGGAGGAACTGGAAGAAACGTTAGTGGAAAAACTGTCAGATCAGGATTACGCACAGTTCCTTCGGCTGCTGGAAAGGTTATTGGTGTTGCCGTGTGACGCGGCTGAAGAAGAATTTGTGAGCAGGTTCCGCAGGAGTGTAACCATTCAATCGAAAAAACAGCTGATTGACCCTTTGCAGTATGACGAGAAGGGTATGGCCTTCAGCACAGTCCAAGGTAACAGAAAGACTGCAAAGGCGGAAGTGGCTGTTTATGACCGTGGAAGTGGGAGGATAGAAGTAAATGGGGTCGACTACCTGCTCTACTTTCCGGTGACTCAGGACAGAGAACAGCTGACGTTCCTTTTCCACTTCCTCTACCGGCTTGGAGAACACCACGTGACCTGCGCGGTGTCGGGGGGCGGGGCAGACGGGCGGCGCAGGCGCAGGTCATCCACTTGGCGACGGCGAGAGCCTTGTGCAGCTTTGTCACCGAGGACGAGGTCGAGTGGATGCGCCAAGCGGGACTGCTTACTGCTGATCCCCGTGTCAGAGAGCGGAAGAAGCCAGGCCAGGAGGGAGCCCTCAGGAAGTTCACCTGGAAGAAGCGCTGAGTGTTCTGGGCGGGAAAGGAGAGGGACGCTGTGCACCTGGCATGTGGCAGACGCGCAGGAGACAGTTGCTGGCCAGGGTGAAGCAGCACCATCAGACGTTTGAGTTGTGAGATGATTTATTCTAAAATGCAATGTCGTAAAGGTTACCTTCTAAAAATAATTACTTAAAACTGTTTAGCTTTGTTCTGCTGCTTTACTTTTAAAACTTTTTCAGAAGAGAGCTTTAGAAGCATAACTCAGAATCTTGGCATATTCGACCTGAAAGGAGCATTCAGCAGAATCCAATCAAGAGACCGCCTTTTGCGGACGGAAAGGCCCAGCCCCACAGATCTGACCCACCAGAGCCGCACTGCTAACTTAATGACAGGACGGACTTGGACTCACTCCCCCTAACTCTGTCGTTTTCCCAGATAGCAGTTGTTAACAACGTATTTTTCAAAACTGAGGGATGAGAGTGCTTGTTGAGAAGAATGAAGTCCGTGGAGCGTCTTTGTCAGGAGCTCAGTCGAGTCTCTGCGGAAGACAACAGGCCAATCCCCTCCCCCAGCCCCTGGCAGCCACCATTCCACTCTCTGTTTCTGAGTTTGACTCTTTTTTTTTTTTTTTAAAGATTCTACATATAAGTGAAAAAAATTAAAAAATAAAAAAATAATTAGATGAGATGGATCCATGCAAACCGGTATTCACTGTATATGGAGTGGAACAATCATTAGCAATCAAGGAGAGACTTCACATATAGCTAACGTTTGGAAATCCACAATTCATTTAAAGTTTCTCATTTGAAAAATGCCTATAAATCTATAGATTCAACAAAAAAAAAGATATTGCTATGTTTGTATATTTCTAGTCTATGACTTTTATAGGTTCCTGCCAAATCAGATTTCCAAGTGCTCCCTTAAATTGTAGTAAATACGATTTTTCTCTTTTTTTGTTTTTTAGCAAAATCTCTTTAACTTGAAAGAGTTCAGGAAAATTGGCAGAAATAAGAACTGTTAGTTTCGCAATCTTATTATGCAAATTGAAAAACCCATTCATTGTAGTGTACAGGCCTCTGCAGGCATAGTGGTCTCTGCAATTGGAGACCGAGATATTTACATTTTTAATTCGAACACGCTGGAATGCCAGAATGTCTGTGCTCATAACCTTAATGAGTAAAAGTAAATTTTGGTGTCAAATTGGTTTAAGAAATATATTTGAGGGGAGCTGAGGCTCGGGCTTCGGTTGGATCGCAGGGAGAGGACTGGGGTTGGCGGCGTGAACACCGCCTGAAGGGGTTAGTGCACCACAGCTAGCCGGGAGGGAGCCCGGGAAAAAGTCTGCAGCTGCCAAAGAGGCAAGAGACTTTTTCTTCCCTCTTTGTTTCCTGGTGCACGAGGAGAGGGGATTCAGAGCGCCGCCTGAACGAACTTCAGAGACGGGCGCGAGCCGCAGCTAACAGCGCGGATCCCACAGCAACGGGCGCAGAGGAAAAAGCGGAGAGACTCCCGCACAGAGGCTCGGCGCCGAGCAGCGCTCACCAGCCCGAGAGGCTTGTCTGCTCCCCCGCCGGGGCAGGCGGGGCTGGGAGCTGAGGCTCGGGCTTCGGTCGGATCGCAGGGAGAGGACTGGGGCTGGCGGCGTGAACACAGCCTGAAGGTGTTAGCGCACCACAGCTAGCCGGGAGGGAGTCCGGGAAAAAGTCTGCAGCTGCCGAAGAGGCAAGAGATTTTTTCTTGCCTCTTTGTTTCCTGGTGCGCGAGGAGAGGGGATTCAGAGCGCCGCCTAAACGAACTCCAGAGAAGGGCGCGAGCCGCGGCGATCAGCGCGGACCCCAGAGACGGGCGTGAGACGCTGGGGCTACTGCTGCCGCCTCCAAAAAGCCTGTGTGTGAGCACAGGTCACTCTCCACACTGCCCCTCCCGGGAGCCGGTGCAGCCCGCCACTGCCAGGGTCCCATGATCCAGGGACAAATTCCCCGGGAGAATGCACTGCGCGCCTCAGGCTGGTGCAACGTCACGCCGGCCTCTGACGCCGCAGGCTCGCCCCGCCTCCTCCGTACCCCTCCCTCCCCGCGGCCTGAGTGAGCCAGCGCCCCCGAAGCAGCGGCTCCTTTAACCCCGTTCTGTCTGGGCGGGGAATAGACGCCCTCAGGCGACCTACACACAGAGGCGGGTCCAAATCCAAAGCTGAACCCCAGGAGCTGTGCGAACAGGGAAGAGAAGGGGAAATCTCTCCCAGCAGCCTCAGAAGCAGTGGATTAAAACTCCACAAACAACTTGATGTGCCTGCATCTGTTGAATACCTGAATAGACAACGAATCATCCCAAATTCAGGAGGTGGACTTTGGGAGCAGGATATATTAATTTTTCCCCTTTTCCTTTTTTTTGTGAGTGTATATGTATATGCTTCTGGGTGAGATTTTGTCTGTATAGCTTTGCTTTACAATAGCTTTATTTTACTTCACTATATTATAGCCTCTTTCTTTCTTTCTTTCTATTTTTTCTCCCTTTTACTCTGAGCCGTGTGGACGAAAGGCTCTTGGTGCTCCAGCCAGGCATCAGGGCCGTGCCTCTGAGGTGGGAGAGCCAACTTCAGGACACTGGTCCACAAGAGACCTCCCAGCTCCACGTAATACCAAACGGCAAAAATCTCTCAGAGATCTCCATCTCAACATCAAGACCCAGCATCACTCAATGACCAGCAAGCTACAGTGCTGAACACCCTATGCCAAACAACTAGCAAGACAGGAACACAGCCCCATCCATTAGCAGAGAGGCTGCCTAAAATCATAATAAGGCCACAGACACCCCAAAATACACCACCAGACGTGGATGTGCCCACCAGAAAGACAAGATCCAGCCTCATCCACCAGAGCTCAGGCACTAGTTCCCTACACCAGGAAGCCTACACAACCCACTGAACCAACCTTAGCCACTGGGGACAGATACCAAAAACAACGGGAACTACAAACATGCAGTCTGTGAAAAGGAGACCCCAAACACAGGAAGATAAGCAAAATGAGACGACAGAAAAACACACAGCAGATGAAGGAGCAGGGTCAAAGCACACCAGACTTAACAAATGAAGAGGAAATAGGTAGTCTACCTGAAAAAGAATTCAGAATAATGATAGTAAGGATGATCCAAAATCTTGGAAATAGAATAGACAAAATGCAAGAAACATTTAACAAGGACGTAGAAGAACTAAAGAGGAACCAAGCAATGATGAAAAACACAATAAATGAAATTTAAAATACTCTAGATGGGATCAATAGCAGAATAACTGAGGCAGAAGAAAGGATAAGTGACCTGGAAGATAAAATGGTGGAAATAACTACTACAGAGCAGGATAAAGAAAAAAGAATGAAAAGAACTGAGGACAGTCTCAGAGACCTCTGGGACAACATTAAATGCACCAACATTCGAATTATAAGGGTCCCAGAAGAAGAAGAGAAAAAGAAAGGGACTGAGAAAATATTTGAAGAGATTATAGTTGAAAACTTCCCTAATATGGGAAAGGAAATAGTTAATCAAGTCCTGGAAGCACAGAGAGTCCCATACAGGTTAAACCCAAGGAGAAACACGCCAAGACACATATTAATCAAACTGTCAAAAATTAAATATAAGGAAAACATATTAAAGGCAGCAAGGGAAAAAAAACAAATAACACACAAGGGAATCCCCATAAGGTTAACATCTGATCTTTCAGCAGAAACTCTGCAAGGCAGAAGGGAGTGGCAGGATATACTTAAAGTGATGAAGGAGAAAAACCTACAACCAAGATTACTCTACCCAGCAAGGATCTCATTCAGATTCTATGGAGAAATTAAAACCTTTACAGACAAGCAAAAGCTGAGAGAGTTCAGCACCACCAAACCAGCTTTACAACAAATGCTAAAGGAACTTCTCTAGGCAAGAAACACAAGAGAAGGAAAACACCTACAATAACAAACCCAAAACATTTAAGAAAATGGGAATAGGAACATACATATCGATAATTACCTTGAATGTAAATGGATTAAATGCTCCCACCAAAAGACACAGGCTGGCTGAATGGATACAAAAACAAGACCCATATATATGCTGTCTACAAGAGACCCACTTCAGACCTAGAGACACATACAGACTGAAAGTGAGGGGATGGAAAAAGATATTCCATGCAAATGGAAGTCAAAAGAAAGCTGGAGTAGCAATTCTCATATCAGACAAAATAGACTTTAAAATAAAGACTATTACAAGAGACAAAGAAGGACACTATATAATGATCAAGGGATCGATCCAAGAGGAAGCTATAACAATTGTAAATATTTATGCACCCAACATAGGTGCACCTCAATACATAAGGCAAATACTAACAGCCATAAAAGGGGAAATCAACAGCAACACAATCATAGTAGGGGACTTTAACACCCCACTTTCACCAATGGACAGATCATCCAAAATGAAAATAAATAAGGAAACACAAGCTTTAAATGATACATTAAACAAGATGGACTTAATTGATATTTATAGGACATTCCACCCAAAAACAACAGAATACACATTTTTCTCAAGTGCTCATGGAACATTCTCCAGGATAGATCATATCTTGGGTCACAAATCAAGCCTTGGTAAATTTAAGAAAATTGAAATCGTATCAAGTATCTTTTCCGACCACAACGCTATGAGACTAGATATCAATTACAGGAAAAGATCTGTAAAAAATACAAACACATGGAGGCTACACAATACATTACTTAATAACGAAGTGATTACTGAAGAAATCAAAGGGGAAATCAAAAAATACCTAGAAACAAATGACAATGGAGATACGACGACCCAAAACCTATGGGACGCAGCAAAAGCAGTGCTAAGAGGGAAGTTTATAGCAATACAAGCCTACCTCAAGAAACAGGAAACATCTCGAATAAACAACCTAACCTTGCACCTGAAGCAATTAGAGAAAGAAGAACAAAAAAACCCCAAAGCCAGCAGAAGGAAAGAAATTATAAAGATCAGGTCAGAAATAAATGAAAAAGAAATGAAGGAAACAATAGCAAAAATCAATGAAACTAAAAGCTGGTTCTTTGAGAAGATAAACAAAATTGATAAACCATTAGCCAGACTCATCAAGAGAAAAAGGGAGAAGACTCAGATCAATAGAATTAGAAATGAAAAAGGAGAAGTAACCACTAACACTGCAGAAATACAAAAGATCATGAGAGATTACTACAAGCAACTCTATGCCAATAAAATGGACAACCTGGAAGAAATGGACAGATTCTTAGAAATGCACAAACTGCCGAGACTGAACCAGGAAGAAATAGAAAATATGAACAGACCAATCACAAGCACTGAAATTGAAACTGTGATTAAAAACCTTCCAACAAACAAAAGCCCAGGACCAGATGGCTTCACAGGTGAATTCTATCAAACATTTAGAGAAGAGCTAACACCTACCCTTCTCAAACTCTTCCAAAATATTGCAGAGGGAGGAACACTCCCAAACTCATTCTACGAGGCCACCATCACCCTGATACCAAAACCAGACAAAGATGTCACAAAGAAAGAAAACTACAGGCCAATATCACTGATGAACATAGATGCAAAAATCCTCAACAAAATACTAGCAAACAGAATCCAACAGTACATTAAAAGGATCATACACCATGATCAAGTGGGGTTTATCCCAGGAATGCAAGGATTCTTCAATATACGCAAATCAGTCAATGTGATACACCATATTAACAAATTGAAGGAGAAAAACCATATGATCATCTCAATAGATGCAGAGAAAGCTTTCGACAAAATTCAACACCCATTTATGATAAAAGCCCTGCAGAAAGTAGGCATAGAGGGAACTTTCCTCAACATAATAAAGGCCATATATGACAAACCCACAGCCAACATTGTCCTCAATGGTGAAAAACTGAAACCATTTCCACTAAGATCAGGAACAAGACAAGGTTGCCCACTCTCACCACTATTATTCAACATAGTTTTGGAAGTGTTAGCCACAGCAATCAGAGAAGACAAAGAAATAAAAGGAATCCAAATCAGAAAAGAAGAAGTAAAGCTGTCACTATTTGCAGATGACATGATACTATACATAGAGAATCCTAAAGATGCTACCAGAAAACTCCTAGAGCTAATCAATGAATTTGGTAAAGTAGCAGGATACAAAATAAATGCACAGAAATCTCTTGCATTTCTATACACTAATGACGAAAAATCTGAAAGTGAAATTAAGAAAACACTCCCATTTACCATTGCAACAAAAAGAATAAAATATCTAGGAATAAACCTGCCTAAGGAGACAAAAGACCTGTATGCAGAAAATTATAAGACACTGATGAAAGAAATTAAAGATGATACAAATAGATGGAGAGATATACCATGTTCCTGGATTGGAAGAATCAACATTGTGAAAATGACTCTACTACCCAAAGCAATCTACAGATTCAATGCAATCCCTATCAAACTACCACTGGCATTTTTCACAGAACTAGAACAAAAAATTTCACAATTTGTATGGAAACACAAAAGACCCCGAATAGCCAAAGCAATCTTGAGAACGAAAAATGGAGCTGGGGGAATCAGGCTCCCTGACTTCAGACTATATTACAAAGCTTCAGTAATCAAGACAGTTTGGTACTGGCACAAAAACAGAAATATAGATCAATGGAACAGGATAGAAAGCCCAGAGATAAACCCACACACATATGGTCACCTTATCTTTGATAAAGGAGGCAAGCATATACAGTGGAGAAAAGACAGCCTCTTCAATAAGTGGTGCTGGGAAAATTGGACAGCTACATGTAAAAGTATGAAATTAGAACACTCCCTGACACCATGCACAAAAATAAACTCAAAATGGATTAAAGACCTAAGTGTAAGGGCAGACACTATCAAACTCTTAGAGGAAAACATAGGCAGAACACTCTATGACATATATCACAGCAAGATTCTTTTTGACCCAGCTCCCAGAGAAATGGAAATAAGAACACAAATAAACAAATGGGACCTAATGAAACTTCAAAGCTTTTGCACAGCAAAGGAAACCATAAACAAGACCAAAAGACAACCATCAGAATGGGAGAAAATATTTGCAAATGAAGCAACTGACAAAGGATTAATCTCCAAGATTTACAAGCAGCTCATGCAGCTCAATAACAAAAAAACCAACAACCCAATCCAAAAATGGGCAGAAGACCTAAATAGACATTTCTCCAAAGAAGATATACAGATGGCCTACAGACACATGAAAGAATGCTCAACATCATTAATCATTAGAGAAATGCAAATCAAAACTACAATGAGATATCATCTCACACCGGTCAGAATGGCCATCATCAAAAAATCTAGAAACAATAAATGCTGGAGAGGGTGTGGAGGAAAGGGAACACTCTTGCACTGCTGGTGGGAATGTAAATTGATACAGCCACTATGGAGAACAGTATGGAGGTTCCTTAAAAAACTAAAAATAGAACTACCATACGACCCAGCAATCCCACTACTGGGCATATACCCTGAGAAAACCATAGGTCAAAAAGAGTCATGTACCAAAATGTTCATTGCAGCTCTATTTACAATAGCCAGGACATGGAAGCAACCTAAATGTCCATCGACAGATGAATGGATAAAGAAGATGTGGCACATATATACAATGGAATATTACTCAGCCATAAAAAGAAATGAAATGGAGGTATTTGTAATGAGGTGGATGGAGTTAGAGTCTGTCATACAGAGTGAAGTAAGTCAGAAAGAGAAAAACAAATACAGTATGCTACAGTATGCTAACACATATATACGGAATCTAAGGGAAAAAAAAAAAAAAAAAGGCCATGAAGAACCTAGTGGCAAGACGGGAATAAAGACACAGACCTACTAGAGAATGGACTTGAGGATATGGGGAGGGGGTGGGGTGAGATGTGACAGGGTAAGAGAGTGTCATGGACATATATACACTACCAAATGTAAAATAGATAACTAGTGGGAAGCAGCCGCATAGCACAGGGAGATCAGCTCGGTGCTTTGTGACCACCTGGAGGGGTGGGATGGGGAGGGTGGGAGGGAGGGAGATGCAAGAGGGAAGAGAAATGGGAACATATTGTATATGTATAACTGATTCACTTTGTTATAAAGCAGAAGCTAACACACCATTGTAAGGCAATTATACTTCAATAAAGATGTTTAAAAAAAAAAAAATTAAATGAATACTTAGCAATGCATTAACCTTGAGAAATGAAGACTGCCATACTTTAAATAACCTTATCTTAAAACTGTATTTTAAAGACTGCATTAGCTTGACAAATTTTCAATGTGTGTTTTTCAAATATTCTGCAAATATATTTTCATATTCATGGGTATCTATGAAAATATATAATTTCATTCTGTGTTTTTGTGTGTGCTTAAATTTACATTAATATGTAAAAAATTATATAAGTGTGTTATGAATCTCAAATAAATAAAGACTGTATCGGTAAAAAAAAAAAAAAAAAGAAATATATTTGAGAAATGAGAAAGCAGGATTTTTTTAAACTACCCTTTCATCAGTTTAATACTTTACATATTCCACAACTACTTGTTGAGAATTTTCAAAGCATTAAACACAGTCTTGGGCACTGAGGATACAGAGATCAATAAGACTCAGGGATGCTCAATGCAACTGAGAGGATGGTTGGTAAGCATTCAATTACAACTCACATGCAGTGTGCTATGACTTATCTTAGAGGATAAATCCTGTGGTTTATCCTGTGGTTTATTCTGTGGCTTATTCAGAAGGGAATGTCCAGTTGGCAAGGCACAGATCCAAGGAGAAAGACTGGGAAGTCGTCAGTGTCCTACGGGGCTCACTCCTACCCTGCCTCTCTCTCTACTGCTGTCTTCACAGACTTCTTCCCTTGGAATTTAACTCTGTCTTCTTTGTCCTCCCATGGTACTTTCCATCTGAAGTATTACTATTTGTTTCCCCAGATCACCTGCCTAGGGCCAAATTCAAGGTGCAACTTAATGGCACAACAGCTAATCTATACTTTCATCTTTTTTTTTTTTCTTTCCTTTGGCTGAAAAAGAAGGTAATTTCTGAATGTCTCAGGCCTGCCAACTTCCTTCTGTTACCAAGTGACTGAGGTGGCTCTCCCTGTCTAACTACCCCAGGACAGAATGCCAGAATGTCAGGAGAATCCAGACTGTTGAAAAATCCACTGTTGGAAAGTATCGCTGTTATTGTAACTTGTGCCTGAAATGATTCTCCTTCACATTTTGGTCTCCTTTGCCTTCCATGGATAATACGGTTCCAGGGACAGGCTACAGAACCTGGTGTGAGTCTATGTGAGATCAGAGGAAGTGTCTTCACCATGAAGCAGCCACACTGTGTGTGACAAGGACTAATGTATGTGCACCCTCGATTGCTCTGCTCACATTCTGCAAGCTCTGCCTCCAAACTGACATTTTATTTTGCCAGTCCCCATCCTCAGGGTAGATGTAGCTTCTATTCTCAGATTTCAAACCAGACCACCTCATTTCCATTAACAGTATTTTTTGGGTGTAGTTGGCAGAGAACATAAAAACGAGAAGCTCAAAGATACAATCAAAATGTAATTAATTTTTAAATTCTATTTACTGTTTCATCAGATTAAGAAAATTGTAAGTTCTTCCAGGGCAGGCACCATTTGTATATTTATATGTGCCAAGTAGTCATTATGGCTGGTTGTGTAGTGCTGTTATAGATACCTCATAAGCCTCAGCAGCACCAGGTTCTGAGTTTATAGTCTATGGACCTCTGAAAGCATTGTCAGGCAATATGGACCATATATAGATGTCCTGTTTTACAAGGCTAGGCATAGCAGAGACACCTATGACCATCAGTATCTGTTGCAAATCCTAATCTGCATTCAACAGTGACTAGAGCTGGAGAGCTTATTTACTCTCTTACATTGCATATATCTTGTGTCAACCCTTGGTTTGCTTCATCTTAATGCAATTCCCTGCTACTTTGATTTTCCTGAGTCTTTTTTATAATGCAGAATATTTCAAAGGCTGATAATCAGGCTTATATATTTTTTAACAAAGATACTAGAAGGATGACACCGGGATAGATTATCAGTATCAGTGCATGCAAACAACAACAGTGAAAAAAGCAAGTCTTTTTCACGTAGATAGTGTATGACATTGTTTAGGATAATACAGTTATACCTTGGACTTTATATTTTTTATTAGTCAAAAGATATAGTTTATATCAGTGGATCCAGAGCAGAGGGACATGTACTCATTGAAATCTTGCTCTTATTGCACGGAATACATGCAAAAATCCATATATACATCAATTTTTTCCCCCTAGACTGAAGGAATATTAGGTCTTGCATATATGTATATTATAGTTTTTAAAGTGTAAACAGATGCCTTTCAGATTAATAAATTACAAATATATTTAAAAGTATTGTCCAAATATAGATCACAGTCAAATAATGTCATGATTAATGTCTATAAAATTATTTTGGTATGGGAATCTGTACATGTTTTGATTTTAAAAAGGACTTCATTCTCAAAAATAAGCAATTCCCAACCTAAGAAAAATATGGACTCCTATCCTTATAGGTAATGGATGAGGCAGAAATAAAATCATTATTTCCTTTTCAGTTTCTAGAATGATCTTCTATTTGAAAATATCAACTTTTGATATACTTGTACTATTTCAAGTGATTAGTTACTGAACAGCAATTTTATGCCTAGAACTATAAAAATAACTTTACATCCATCATATTATTTATACTTCACAATAATCACACAAGGTAAGTTTTACTTCCCCCCTTTTACAGAGGAGGAAACTGAGGTTTAGAGAGATGTAACATGGCAAAGGTGACACAGTCCTATTATGAGACAGAGCACAAATTAAGCCATGCCAGAATTATTTAATATCTCTGCTGTACACAAGCCGCCAAAAACAAAAACAACCTTCCAAACAATGCTGGAGATACAAGTTTCAGTAATTCTTTTTTTTTTTTTAATTTATTTATTTATTTTTGGCTGTGTTGGGTCTTCGTTGCTGCGCACGGGCTTTCTCTAGTTGCGGCAAGCGGGGTCTACTCTTCGTTGTGGTGCACGGGCTTCTCATTGTGGTGGCTTCTCTTGTTACGGAGCATGGGATCTAGGCGCGTGGGCTTCAGTGGTTGTGGCGCATGGGCTCAGTAGTTGTGGCTCGCGGGCTCTAGAGCGCAGGCTCAGTAGTTGTGGCACACTGGCTTAGTTGCTCCACGGCATGTGGGATCATCCCAGACCAGGTCTCAAGCCCGTGTCTCCTGCATTGGCAGGCGGATTCTTAACCACTGCACCACCAGGGAAGCCCCAAGTTTCAGTAATTCTTAACAGGAAGTTATTTCTTAAGCCAGAAGTTCATTTATCAATACTGGGTCCATTTTTCCTAACGCTTGTAATATTTTTTGAAGTAGTATTTATTATTGCTCCTTCTATGGAAGAGCTAGGGGAAGTAAAATGAACAAATAAACAAACAAAATCTTTTCGGTTCTGGATAGGTAGATTTTAAACAGGTAATCGGACGTCAAATATAGTTGTTCTGTGATCAATTAAAGTTCTTTTTCAGGAAACCTTCCTACCAAAAGAAACCTGCACATTATCTTGGGTGACTTTTAGAATTCCCCTTCAACTATAATGACCAAGAATAATGCAGGGCCAAGAGGAGTCTGGATTTCTTTTCTTTTACTTCTCAGGTTATCTCTGGATGAGCAGCAGAAACATTGTGTAGACGTCTGCCTTCTCCAAAACTAATCTGTTTTTATGACTTTTGTTATCATTTGCACGACTGATATCCTTATTTGTAAAAATGTCATTTTATTGACTATCTTCTAGAGAGTTGCCTAAGTTTAAAGCCAGTAATATTTTAAAAGGAGAAATGCCACATATATTTTAATAAATGGTAGTCTTTGTCAGGTTTCTCCACCATAAATTTACTCTTTTTCCTGTGCTTTCCATACTTTTCCAATATATAGACCAATATCAAGTTTAAAATGTAAAGAAATACCATTTTTAGAGATTGCCTGTGGACTACACAATTTATACAGTTTTATTTACCAGAAACAAAAGTTTGATCTTTTAAATGGATCAAGAAACAATGTTGGCCTAAAAGTCAATACTTTGTCCATTATTTTGGTGAACTATCTAAGCACTTCAACAGGACATGCAGTGGTTATACAAAAATATTAATTTATTTCCCATATTTCTCCAAAAATATTTGCATGTAGCAAAAATATGGGTTTTTTTTTAACCAAATGAATTTACTTTAGAGAACAAGAGATTTTAAAGTAGAGAGACTTATGGTTCTCCATTATGTGTTATACCAGAAATACTACTCCTCACACTGAGAAATCTTGCATTTTGGTTTTCTACTTTAAAAACAAAACAGAGAGAAAATAGGAGAAAACATGTAACTAGGGCAGAGAATATTATTAAAAATATAAAAGAGGGTAAAGAAGACATGTAATATTTCCTAATAAATCCATTGTTATGAAAAGTGATATATTAGGAAAAACAAGTTTCCAGCCAGCACTGAAACAAAGTTCAAGCCCCACCCTTTCGGTTTTTAGCTCCTTAAGAAAAACCTAGACAGGCCTCCCAAAATGCTTGTCCCTTCATGCATGCCTATAATAAAGACTATGTTTCTCAGCTTTCCTTGCTGTTAGTAGCATCTTGCTGTTAAGTTCCAAACAAAAGTATGTCAGATCAAGTTATATGTGTCAGCTTCTGGGAAACTTAAGAGTTAGTTAGTCTGTACCTTTTATCTCTTCCTTTTTAGCCTCTCCTTTTCTCTGCTGACTTGAACGCAGATGGATGTGGCTGCATACAGTCAAGCCAAAGCAACAGACAACGTAGTTAGCAGAACAACAAGACAGAATAAGCTGGGTTCCTGACACAGAAGGTACATCAGCCCTGAAATGATTATCTCCAAACTTTTACATGAAACAGAAATAAACTTTTGTCTTTTTAAAGCCACAGTCATTTTGAGTTTTCTGCTACTCACTGCCAAACCTAAGTTTAATTAATATATTAACATTCTGAGCCCAAGCTCTTGCTTTTTGCTAATAGTAATAATAGCTAATATTAATTGAATTTTTTTTCCCATGCACTGGTCTATATGATTTGTATATATTAATTCATTTAAAATTTACAAGAATTGTATGAAGCATGATGATTGCACTTATTTTACAGATGAGCAAACTGAAGCTCCTAAACTTTAAATAAATTGACTCAAAGATCAAAAAGTGTTCAGTAGCAAAACTAGGATTTGAATTCAGTTAGTCTGGGATCTGATCACGTAATCTGAAGAACATGAAATCTCTGTACTCAAATCAAGAATTTTCAGAATATTAGAATAAAAATAATTTTATATTAAAGAAAAAAATCGAGGTTTGACTATTGTTAATAAATACTTGAAGAGGCAGCATAGCAAAAAGTTTAAGAACATGGGTCCTAGAGACAAACCACTGAGAATTTAACCTTGTCTGCTTATTAGCTACTTATTAGTGAGATAATCTTCGTCAAATCTCTTAGCTTCTCTGAGCTTTGGGTGCTTCATTAATTCAGTGAGGGATAACAACTGTACCACATAGCATTGTTATACTGAGGATTAAAAAAATAATTAATGTAAAGTGGTTAGCACTGTGCCTGGACCAGTGTTAATCTTCAAAAATAAATGTAAATTATTACGGTAATTCCTGACATCACAAAGAGAAAAAAAATCTACCACCAAACTTGTGAAAGTTTGACTAAGTTTTTAAAAATTCTTTAAACTCATATTATTTGACTTATTTTTTCTAGGATCCATTCCTAATTACATAGAGTGAATAGCCAGATTTGAATGCTCTCCTGGCACTCTAGCGAGATATATATTTTACTCTGCAAATGGCAAAGATTTACTTTGCAATAATCCTTTTGAGAAAAAATAATTGAATATTTTTCCTTCCTACTTGGCAGTCTATGATAATGGCCTAATAAGACATAATGCATAGAATGTGACAAGTGTCAGAGATGAAGTAATTTGTAACTTGAAATAGTGGAAATTGCAATTCAAAGATCTTATATAGTTTTATTCTCTAAACATATTATGGTAGCAGGTGTGCCCAAGAGACTATTGCTGCATCAATTATTAAGCAAAAGTTTACCAGAATATTTTCATCAATTTTATTTTTTGTGTGTGCTTGTTTTATATTTCTAAGTTGAATCTAGTGTTGTCTGTTACCATGTACTAGAATTGCTACAATCAAACCAGTAAAATGTAGATAAAGTGTTTAGAATAGTCCAAAACCATTTGCTCAAAGACCATAGTGACAATACACTTCATGCATGCTGAGCGTTAGCTGTGGATCTGGAATTCTTCTTGTGTTTATTTAATTCTTCTAATTTATTTAATTCTTCTAATTACCCCGAAATAGAAAATTACTACCTTTATTTTACAGATAAGGAAGCCAAATCACAGAGAGGTTGAAATACTTGTTGAAAGTCATAAAATAAGTGGCAGAGCTGGAATTTGAACCCAAACAATTGGTTTCTAGAATCTCCCTTCAACCGTCATGCTATCTTGTTTCTCAATGTCTAAAATATAAGGCCAAAAGAAATTTTGAAAAATAACTAAAAAGTTAATTTTGGAGTCAAAGATTCTCTATAATTTGTGCTTACATGTGATAATAACCAGCAGAGAAGTCATGTTAAGCCCTTGTTTCAAAAAAGAAATAAAATGCATAGGCAAACTGTATAGGGATGAAAGTCCACAGAAATGTGAAACTACCTCTAAAGATTATGTTCAACCATATTTTTATTATACATTTCATTAACTATCTATAGTATCTTCCACCCTGTGTATCTTGCTTAACTCAACATAGAGAAAATTCCACACTCTAGGAGCTTTCACCTTGAAATCAGAAGTATAATCAGAACTCAATCAATCAATATTATCATCCATCCAATGTCCTCAATCCTTTAGAGTAAAAGCAATGATTGAGTCTGTTTCTCTAAATACTTTGAACTGCTCATTTAAATATAGGGATTTTATACAAGGTATTTTCTCCTATCAGTCTCTAAATGTAAATGCTCTATATATCTGAGCTTCAGATGAACTTCAAGCAATGAAATTTTTATCAAGTTTTTCCTGGACTTATAAACTGACTCAGTACACAACCACAGAGCATTAGTATTTCAAAATTAATATTAGGTATACATTAAGTACATTTTGAAATGCAACATAATTATTAGTATTTTAAAATACTCTGATCTCTATCATTAGCCTTTAAAATGTATTACTATCTTAGAGAAGCAGAGAAGTAGCACAGTGTAGATAGGAGCCATGTATTTAGGATTAAAATCAAAAGTGTAGTCTTTTGTAAAGGTACATGGTCTACTGAGATTTTGAGCACTCTAATTAATTGCCTTCTTAGCAAATTTAGTCTTCCTAGTAGTCCTTACCTAGGGATAATTGATAGTTCAAAAAAAAAATCTAAATGGAATTGTGACAAAAAAACTTTAGGCTCTTATCGTATTAATGACATTATTCAGAAATATAGAGCTTGCGCCAATGTTTTCAATTATTCAGTAGTTCAATAATTATTTTTGAATTCTTTGGATGTACATAATAGTTACTGTGCTAAAGAGGTTGCAAAGATAAATGAGGCATGTTCTATACTTCAGGAGTTCAAATTTTTAACAATACGTGGTATTATAGTGAAAATACTTCCCTCATGTCAGCATTTTTCAGACTGGGTTATAATCATCTATTTATGTTTCTATCTCTTACGGAATCTCTGCAAGACTGTATTTTCTTCCATTTTGGATCCCTAGCAAAAATCTCTCAGCTTGGCACAAAGGAAATCAAGATTTGGTTTGGCAGAGTAAATAGACACCAAGACACACGAGTGGATGGCCTGTTCAGAGAACAGGTAACTGCCCTACCTGTCTGGAAGTAAAATAGCAGTCATCCAAAAGGTAAGTTAAACAGAAGCCACCTTGATAATATCCAAATAAAATATTTTGGTAAAATTCTAAGTATTTAAATAACATTATTTTGGGTATCACAGAATATTTTTCTCACAGAAGATGCTGATTATCCTATAAAAATAACTATGGGTTTGTGAGAAACAAACAAAAATCCATTTGATTAGTCCCAGTTCTATGAAAACATCCTTTCCTCCTACTATAATGAAGACTGCGGTCCTTCCTAGGTTAGCTATGACCTGAATCTAATTCTCTTTTTAAAATCTTGAGTATCAATCCAGAGCACTCCCTTTTTATCTGAAACTTTGTCTTTCTACAGGTACCTTTGTATGAAATTTACACATGCTTAAATCTCTCCCATCCTAAAAAAATGTGCCCCCTTGATTTCCTCTAGTAATCCAGGTGCTGCCTAGTTCGTGTTCCCTTTTATATTAACTTCTTAAGGGGTATATTCTAAAATGATTTTCCTCTGTTTTTTTCACTTCCCACTCACTTTCCAACCCATTCCATTTTAGACCCTTATTACTCCACTCAAAGTGCTTTTATTAAAATCACCTGTGTTCTCTTTGTCACCAAATAAAAGGACATTTTTAGATACTATCTTGTATGGTCTCTCAGCATAATTTTACCTAACTTCTCTCTCCTCGAAACACTATCCTTCTGTTAAATATCCTTCTGGTTTCTATATCCTTTTCTTTACATTCCTGTTTGATTCTCTCTTATATACTCTTCTATAGCAATCCCATTTATTCCAAAGGCATCAATTACCATCTCCATGTCAACAACTTTTATATTGTTATTTTCAGTCCAGATCTCTTTTCTGGGCTTCACATTTCCATATATGCCTGTCTACTTGACATTTCCACTTACTTATCAAAATCATCTCAAAAGTGGCCCCATCTAACTGTTTAAACTGGAATTCTATGAATCACACTTAACTACATAGCCTCTTACTCCCCACTTCTAATAAAAACTGAAAGCTGGCTTTAAAAAAATACTTGCAGGATTTTATTTTAAATATTTTATTCTTATAAAATATATATAACCTAAAATGTTACCATTTTAACAGTTTTTAAGTGTACAGTTCAGTGGCAATAAGTACATTCACATTGCTGCACAACCATCACAACTATCCATCTACAAAACTTTTTTTAGTGTCTCAAATAAAAGCTGTCATTTTAATCAAGAGCATTTCTTTAGGGTCCACTGTTTTTTTCCATATTCATTGCTACCACACTATGTTATTGCCATTGCTTCCTAAATTATATTTCCACATCTGTACTTCATATTTTAATCCAATCTTCATATTTTAGACTGACCTTTGAAAAGTCTCTAGTCTATATAGATCCCATTGTTTTAGGAAAAAGATTAATGCAAGAAGCACGTCTTCTCTAGCTTTATTTTCCACTATCTCTTTCTGATTCAACGTGCTTCATTGCTCCATTTACAAATTCTTTAACTTTTTCAAATGAGCTTTGCTTGCTTTCACCATATTTGGTGGTTTTTGCACTTGATATTCCATGTCTTAGAATTCTCTTGCTTGCCATCTTCCTTTATGCCTATCTACATCATACCTATAGTCAATCTAGGAGACCTTTTCCCAGATATCTCATGGTAGGCTATGCCCACTTGTTACTCCTTCCATACCCATTGTGTGAGCCTTGATTTTATCACTCAATCCTCTTACAAGATCAATGTTTATTTTTATCTACTAGATTTAAATCTTTCAGAAGATTGTGGCTACCACATTTCTGAGACTTAGTAAATATTTGTTGAATGTGTGGCTATTTCAAACATTCATTGAGTGTCTACTATGTTCCAGACACTGTTCTCTGCACTAGAGATACAGCAATGAGCCAAACCAAGGTCAGCACTCTCTTGGAGATGCCATGCTAATAACATAAGATTGATGATACAACAAAATAAATAAATTCATATCAGTTGATAATGTGCTAAGGAGAAATGAAAGCTTAGAAGGGGAGAGTAACTGGGATGCTATTTAAAAAATAGATTAAAGTCTTTTTGATAAGATTGCATTTGATCAGATACCTGATGAAATGTGGTGCCACGGTGGATACCTAAGATAAGAGCCATCCAGTAAGAGGGATTCTCAAATGGCATGAAACAGTGTGTGCTTGGCTTGGTCAAGGAGGACTTCCAGGGCACGTGGGGTGGGGCTATGAGAGAGTGAAAAGAGAAGAGCAGGTGACAGGTCTGTAGGACCTTTAAAACCATGGCTAACACTTTGAGTGATAGAGCAAGCTATTGCAGGGTTGTGAGCACAAAAGTGACATAATATGATTTACTTTCTCAAAAGAGCACTGTCTGCTCTGTAAAGAGTAGGCTATGGAGAGAGTTAGTATAGAATTAAAGAGGCCACTTGAGAGACTATTTAAAATGGTTCTGGTGAGTGATGATGATGGTTAGAGCAAAATGTTCTAAGTAGAATTGATGAGAATGGTTTGATCCAGGATAAATATGGTAGAACTAATAGTATTTGCTGATGAATTTGGTGTGGAATGTGGGAAGATAAAAGAAAATATTTATGATTCCAAGATTTTTGAGTTGAGCAACTGGGAGGATGGTGTTGCCATTTACCGAGAAGTGAGAAATGAAGAAGCACAGATTTGATAGTGACAATAAAGAATTCAACTTGGGACATGTAAAGTTTGAGATAATGCAAACATATCCAAGTGGAATCGTAAGTAGAGTGTTGGGTATATGAATGAATGAGTTTCACTTACTTCCCATATATTCAGGAAAAAAATTACTTAATATTTTTATGCCTCGTTTTCTTAACTGTAAGTTGACCCTGCTGGATTGTTTAAAGGATTAAAAGTAATATACTTGCAAATACCCCAAATATGCCAACACAACATAAGCATTCAGGAAGTTTTAGGACTTTTCCCCCTTCAAAATGCAGCCTATAAGATAAAGTTTTTGTGAGATACAAATGAGGCATGGGAAATTTTCCGCAAACTCAGAAGTATCAAAATGTAAAATATTAGTTCCATTATTTCCATTATCATTGGTAGTAATAAGGTAATAATGTCTTAGTCCATTACATTTGTTTTTCATACTAGCGATGCTTTTGAAAAATAAAACATGAGGAAGTATAAGGTCTATTTCTTAGGCTCTTTGTATAGTAGAAGTCTCAACAAAGAGAAGCTATTTTATTTTTCTGACCTTTATATAACCTTCAAGTCAATGGAAAATTATAGTTCTTAATCATTACTTGGACAAAATTCATATGAACACCCAAGTATTATTTATGGTGTTAATTTCCTAGAAGATACACTATAAGTGGGATAATTAACTCCACAAAGAAAAAGATGTAGCCAGCTAGGAATCATGACCACTTTTCAGGCTATAGAAAGGGATGGCGTCCAGTGCTACAAATACAATCTTTTCCTGGTATAATCTGGTTCCAGTTTGATTAGATGTCAGATAAAGGAAGCAAGGCAAGCAGAATGTCTTCTCTGATAAAACCACATTTTTATTATAGACCTATCATCGATGCTCTTCATTCCACAATCCTTGCCAATGTCAGCTACTCTAAGTCCTGAATACTCATGAGACACTGGATTCCATTTAAAGACAGTTTTACGTTTCTGCCCTCTTTATCAGAATAATGCAGAAAATGAAAGAAAGCATTTCATTCTGATATCTATCACATCAATGGTCTCGAAAAGATAGAAAAATGACATATTCATTTATTTAAGCTAATATGTTCAGTTCCAAAAGTCGGAAAGAAGAGATCAAGAGCAAGATAGTCATGTCTGAGTTAAAGAAACTGTGATTACGAACTTATAGGAACTCACTGGTAAGTGTTTAACAACTTCCTTGACGGAGATCAAAAAGAGCAATTCAAAAGATTTTCAACCAAAAGTAGAGAAAGCTATTTTTTTATACTTCTCTGAGAAGTAAGAGAGTGTTTGTTAAAACAAAAAATGGAAGAATAAAACTAACAAACAGTAAAATGTTGAAAGTGCCAACTTGAAAAATCTGAGTGAAGTTTTGTGTGGAAAGTAAGCTGAACACTAGAAAATTAAATTCTGAGTGAAAGTCAGAGCAAGAGAAGACATCACAGCAGGCAGCAGGTAGCTGCTGGATATAAAGGCACCAAAATATGCTCCTCCAACTAAAAACTGATCTTTTTGTTCTTATTTTGTTGCATTCAACCTAGAAGTCTTAAGTTGTGATATATTTCTTATCCTGATGTGTTTGGTTTAATGACTTTTTTTTTTTTTTTTTGGCTGTGTTGGGTCTTCGTTGCTGCGCGTGGGCTTTTTTTTTTTTAACATCTTTATTGGAGTATAATTGCTTTACCATGTTGTGTTAGTTGCTGCTGTATAACAAAGTGAATCAGCTATACATATACATATATCCCCATATCGACTCCCTCTTGCGCCACCCTCCACCCTCCCTACCCCACCCCTCTAGGTGGTCATAAAGCACTGAGCTGATCTCCCCATGTGATGCAGCTGCTTCCCACTAGCTACCTATTTTACGTTTGGTAGTGTATATATGTCAATGCTACTCTCTCACTTCATCCCAGCTTACCCTTCTCCCTCCCCGTGCCTCAAGTCCATTCTCTACGTCTGTGTCTTTTACTACCATACTGCCCCTAGGTTCATCAGAACCAATTCGTTTTACTCTCAGAGGAAAACATAGGAAGAACACTCTTTGACATAAATCACAGCAAGATCCTTTTTTGAGAAAGACACATAGGGTTTTAGTACCAGCTGTGTCACTTTCTGGCTGTGTGACTTCTGGCAAGTCAGGTATTCTCTCCATCATCATTGTTCTTATCTGTTACATTAGGATAATAATAGTCCACACAGAACAGGGTTATTCTTAGGATAACACGTGATCATACATCTAAAGCACCTAGTTGGGGGGGGGGCCCTAATAAAATCCTTTCTCAGTCTGAGAATTAGGGAATGTCCAGGTAGAAAGGTGAGAATAATTATTCACAGGCTTCTCTTTATATTTGCTTTATGATGGTAGTCTGGAACTGAACTTGCAATTTCTCTGAGGTATGTCTACATACTTTCATGTGCTGAACGCATGGTATTTGGACATACTTGTTTGTTTGTTTTTTCCTGAGTGAAATGCATAGATTTTAATTGTACTATTTGCTGAGTTTGACAAATACATATACCTATGTAACTGAAACCCCAAACAAGGCATTAAACTTTTCCATTCCCAGAAAATTTACTCATACCCCTTTCAGTTAATCCCCACTCTCTGTAACTAATCAACATTTTAATATCTATTAACTTAGGTCAATTTTGCTTGATTTTTGGATTTCATAAAAATAAAATTATGAGTAAACTTTAAAAAAAAAGAATCTATGAGAGACATCTAAATTTAACAAAACAAAGGAGGAAGAGAGAGTACATGTATATGTTGGGGGGTGTTGTGGGATCAGCAGATGGTGGGTAATATGAAATTTGCACCTTGCTAAAGTCAGTTCAATAAAATATATTTAACTAGGTGTACCAAAATCTCCAGGGGACTATGAAAGTGGAGTGGAATGTACAATTTAAATAATCCATTGAGGCTCATGAGTGGGGTAGGGATAATGACTGACCACGTAACCAAAACTCAGCGAGCTAAGAACTGAACTCAGATAACCTCAATCTCAATTCTGAGCCACTTCATCTGTATTTCATACACCTCTGGAATGAGGTTCCTTGACTTTTTATTTGTTTGCATGTTTTGTTTTGTTTTACGTTAATGCAATGATTTGATGACATGGACTTCAGATGCCATGTAATAGCACATTTAAATTCTTCTATACTTTAGATTCTGGACGAGCTTAGTCCAAACTTGCATTTGTTTCTGATCAAAACAACTGTAACATCCCCAAGATAAGCAACTTGGGTTCCTGAGATGTGTTTCTCTTAAAGAATGACAAATTTTAAAGTAAATTATTTTGCCCATTTCTGTAACAATCTTGTCCTATTTTCTTGTTCACTTACCGAAGTATAGGAGATGACAGGCTTCCTTTGACAAGGTTTTAATTAGTTTCCATATGTGATATTTCTATACCATGTGGTCCTGAAATTTTCTTTTTGTGTGAAAAAAAAAAAAGGCCACTCAAACTGTTTTAATTATTTATCTGCATCAGTTCTGATATTCCCCAAGCAGATGGCTTTGACACTTTTTTGCTTGTTTTTGCTTCTGATTTTTTCTTTTTTTTAAAGCTTTGCTCTCATTCCAGCAATTCTGATGGACTGGTTCACTTTCTGAGCAATTGAATTAAAGACAAAGTAAAAGATCAGCTGTAGGTCAACTGAAGAATTTTCTGCAGTTAAACTTAATTTCAGGCAACTACTGAAATGAATTCAAAATTGCCTTTCCTGAAGGGTGAATGGATGCTGTCCCCTGATTTCTGACAGGACAATGCTTGTAGGGCTTTTTCAAAATGAACAACGACACTTCTTATCGTTTGTTTGTTTGTTTGGCTGTGGGAGCTGGGTCCAGAGAAGGAAGTTGTTGTTTGTTTGGAGCTTCATTCAGTTTCCACAGTTGCACTAAACCAGCAGCCAGCTTTGACAAGGATGATTTATTCTGTATAGGCAGATGAGGCATTTCTATCTGACAGGAGTGATTTAGTTCTAACACAGATGCACTTTTCCATTCTTGCAGGTGAGGGCGCTAACTGGGCTGCCCCTTGGGACTCAAGCAGAGATACTTACCTTCTCTTTCTCTTCCTCTTCCTCTTTGACCCCAGCTAGTCTTACGCTTGGCAGAGAGCTGCATACGGGGACCCTCAGGAAAGCTTGAAACCAAGGCTCACTCAAGAGCTCTGACAATTCCTTCCTATCTCAGTTTCCTCTATACCTCTGCCAGCCGGGAATCTTTGTTTTGCCCACCCCTCTCCTCTTTTCCAAAACTCGGCTTGAACTTCATCTTCTTCGAGAAACTTCTTCTATTCAAGCTCATTCACCTTAATTATTCCCCAAAACATTTTGTTTGAGATTTACAACATGATCATTTATTCTTAATCACATATTTTTACTTAACTTGCCTGTTAACAACATATGTAAGTCTTGTGTCCTTAACTAGATTTTAAAATTTTACCTTGTCTTTCTCTGACAAAGACCTGACATGTTGTTTCTATTTCTTTCATGCTGGGTTATACATGTGTCTAATGCTCTATCAGCCAGTGTTCCAGAAACTTTGACATTTCCTCTCTTACCACTGATACTGAATTGGTGTTGCCAGGTTCTTTCCTTTCCATTTTCCTGGTTCATCACTGTTCTTTCGTTTTAGCAGGTGTGGCCACTTAGCTTCATTTGACTACCTCATTACTTATTACTCCTTTTATTTATCTCTAATTAATATTCTCTCTTACTTACTGGAACATTTGTCCCGAATCTTCACCAGGCTTCTCAGTCTCAGCCTTCTAACCTACCCCTGGCTTTAGCAAATGGCTTTGCCTCCTACTTTACTACAAAGTTTGAGGTACTTTACCTCCTTTCTCCCTACCCCTGATTTTCTCTGTGTTTTCGCATCTGTCTCCCCTACATCTCCTGCCTATGAAGAGGCCTTTTAGCCTCTCAGCGCCCGCTGCTCTTTCAGAAACACTGACCACCACTTCAATCTCTCTTCCCTTTGCTTTAGAATATGCTCAAATCTGTCTCTGATACATGAGTAATTTCCCAAGATGAAATGCACAAATGATTGATCTTTTCTAGTGTAAAGTCAATGGATAGAATGTGTCTTTAATTACATGAACACTATGTGAAGGGGAATACTTATTTATCTCATTAATAATAAATGGCTTGGGTGTGAGGGCATTATGCACTGGGCTAGGAAGTAAAGGCAAAGTAAAGTAAACCTGCTATCATCCCTAGCCATTCAGCCACTTCTCAGTGACACCGCTGTAGCATGGGAAAGGGCAGCACAATGAAAGTTACTTCTGTAGTGAAGCCAGCTGGGTCTAGAGTTTGCTCTACAGGTTTTTTTTTCTTTTAGCAATAGAATAAATTTCTTTAACAAATATAAAAGTCTTTCACCACCTGCGTGTGCAGCTTAGGAATCAGAAATTAGAAATAGCACATAGAATGCTGGATACACTTTTATGCAGTCTACATTGTCTGAGATATTGACCTATTATTCTTGACTTCCTTGCTAGCTCTGAAATCCAGTTTTTGTGTCTGCAGACCAATGAGGCTGCCACAGCTTTTGGATGTTGCTTTCTGATTGGCTTTTATGCCTCATGAATAGAAATAGCAAATGATCTCAAGTGAAAAAAAAGTTATGGCAAGCATAGGACTCGCCACAAAACATTTACTTTTTCTTGGGAATATTTTATATTTGTTTTCAGTAGAAAGGTTAGTCTAAGGTCAACTACTTTTTTTATAGCTGCAAGCAAAAGTCCCAATAAAGGATTTGGAGCAGAGGAGTAGAATTATATGACTTAAGTTACATTTTAGAATACCACTCTGAATACTAGGTAAGAATAGATTATAAGGGAAAAGGGAAAAATTGAGAAGAATTAGGAGACTATTGAAATAGACCAGGTAAGAGATGAGCATTATGAAAACAGTGGTAGCTCTATTTAGTCCCTGTATGTGAGGTCATTCTCAGAGGTGGGACTGAATGGTCATGTCTGATTGCCCTTTAAACCTCACCTTGGCCTTGGTTTAACTTCTTTCGGGACAACACATGTAAGTCCATATAATGAACATTAAGTTGTCCTACGGCAGCACTCTAAATATGTATAATATTTATTTAGAGCATTTAGTTAACCTTCTCCCTACTGTACATTTTCATTCCCATAAAAGATTGTATGAATATTTCCTTTCAAGTGTTAGTGATATAAAGGAGCAAGATAAAATGTCAACAATGATTTGCTTCACATTCAAAAATATTTTTTCTCTTGCTCAAGAAAATATATGATTGATTTATTTACATAGTGTAAAACAAATCAATTCTTCTTTTAAGTATCAACCCATTTATTATTGAGATAAACAAGTATGCTTCTTCACATAGTGTTCATATATTTAAAGATAAAGCAAAGTAGTATTTATTAATTTATAGTACATCAGTTGTTTAGATCATCCAGAATTCTTAAATGAGGGGTACAGATCATATTTTCCTTAAATACTTTAATTCTTCAAAAGACAGTATTTCCTCCTGCACTATTGGTGGGAATGTAAATTGGTACAGCCACTATGGAGAACAGTAATGGAGGTTCCTTAAAAAACTAAAGATAGTTACCATATGATCCAGCAATCCCACTCCTGGACAAATATCCAGAGAAAAGCATAATTCAAAAATATACATGCACCCCATAGCAGCACTGTCTACAAAAGCCAAGACATGAAAGCAACCTAAGTGTCCATCGAGAGATGAATGGATAAAGAAGGTATATATATACAATGGAATATTACTCAACCATAAAAATGAATGAAATAATGTCATTTGCAGCAACATGGATGGACCTAGAGATTATCATATTAAGTGAAGTAAGCCAGACAAAGATAAATATATGATATTGCTTCTATGTGGAATCTAAAAAGAAGGATATAAATGAACTTATTTATAAAACAGAAATATATTCACAGACACAGAAAACAAAAGTATGGTTACCAAAGGGGAGGGGGAGAGAAGGATAAATTAGGAGTTTGGGATTAAAATATACACACTGCTATATATAAAATAGATAACCAACAAGGACCTACTGTATAATTCATTATCTTGTAATAACATATAATGTAAGAGAATGTAAAAAAGGAACACATATTTATATATATGTATAACTGAGTCACTTTACTGTACACCAGAAACTAACACAACATTGCAAATCAACTATATAAAATTTTTTAAAAAGATGGTATTGCATAAAGGTTGAGTATGTGTGCCCTGGAATAAATTTGCTGAGTATAAAGTTTAGCTGTGCTCCATGCTGGTGGATAGTATTAACCTGGGCATATATACCTATCCTATTTTACAAGGTAACTGTGAAGCTTAAGTATGATAAACATGGAAAATTTTTAGGACCATGCTTGGCTCACAATAAATTATTCCCATTTATAAATTTAATGTAAAGAATGTCTTTATATTTGAAGGCAAACTTATCTGATATTATCCTTTTAAAATTTAAACACTCTATCTCCCTCTCAGCTACCCCATCATGGATAAATAATCTAAGTTGATGCCAGAAGAATGCTAAGAGATTCCTTAAGCAGGTAATACTAGTACTAATACTAATACTAATATTTTCAACTGACAAATAAGCCAAAAATGCTGAAGCTCACCTTTTTTCTCCTTGTTTCTGCAGTTTTACAGGAACAGCAACTGAGAAAAAATTGAAATATATAATTTGTTAGATGTAAATCTCCTTGAATTTTTGAAGGTATAACATACTCTGTCAGCAACTGGATGTTTCATAATCTAGCTCAATTGCAGTTGGATTGTTGATACACCAACGTAAACTCCAAACACATAAATTATTCTGATTGATTTGTTTTACCATCAGCAAAATGACACCTCAAACCTGCATCTGTGTTTATGGTATAAGACATGGGCAGTAGAAATTGCTAGGACTATATTCTTGTAGATGATTGCTGCAGTGTATTGAAGCAATCATGTTACTAATGGCTTATAACTAGTACATAAGGTTTAGTCAGCAAGTAAAAAGCAGTTTTTGTTAATAAGAATAAACAATAAGTGCTGACTCAGTGAAACAGTTCTAAATTTGTCAAGGGTGTTTCAGTGATAGAAAAAAAATTGTGTGTCAAGTTTGCTATGGTGTCTTTCAACTTCTCATTTTCTATGATTTATTTAAAACTATTTTCAAGCACTTTTTATAAGAAGGCACAGTGACAGATGCAGAGATAAATAAGCATTATCTGTGTTGTCTTTATTTCTGGCTGCTCTGTGAGGCTTGTGGGATCTTAATTCCCCCACCAGGGCTTGAACCTGGGTCACGGCAGTGAAAGCACAGAGTCCAAACCACTGGACTGTCAGGGAATTTCCTTATCTCTATTGTCTTGATATAAGGTAGAACGTGATAGCTGATGAAAGAGGTACAAATATAAAATGTGGCACTTGAAATAAGCAAAAGTTTACTCTGGCCAGGGAGTTATAGTAAGACTACAAAAACCAGTGTCATTTGACCTGCATTCTAACAGATAGGTTACCCCTTTGGGGATAGGGAAAAGAAATTGTAGAAAAACAAAAAGTATGAAATTAGAAGTGAAGAAAAGGAAGATCATTAGCAAGAAACAAAAAAAAAACAGACTAAAATGTATATGAGGTTAGAAAAGTTAGGTTGGGGCCAGATTTGTTGAATAATATAGAGTTTATTTTTCACTCCTGGGGCAATTTGGGACCACTGCAAGGTTTTTTTTTTTTTTTTTTTTTTGTTATTTCTGAGATATACATTTAAAAATAATAACTAGAATCACTGCAAGTTTTTGAGCTGACAAGTTTTGTGGTGTGTATTAAATGACTGTTACTATCTTAGCACTGCATTAGATTGATTGGAGAGAAAAAAATAATTGGGGCAGAAAGACCAATTAAGAGCTCATTAAAATAGACTAGCTAAACTGATTTTAGGGCATCAACTTGACTAGGGATAGAACTAAGATAAACCCATTTTTGTTTCTACTTAATGATCCTCCTAAATTATTGGTTCTATATAGTTTAAATTCAAATTTGATTTATTAGAAAATGAAAGTACAAGTAAAGCTATAAATATGGATACATATATATATTTTAATATGAAAAAATATTTAAGCTATGATTTCCAAGTTCCAGTAAGTGAATCCCAAAACTGGAGGAGAGAGAATTGCATCAGTACAGCTGACGAGGTGTCCATTGCAGGCAAGTTGGTGATCTTGATCCCTGAGTAGCAGAGTCTGAGAGAGAGATTTGCAGTCAGGAAATGTGATTTGGGAAATGCTCTTGGATGACATCTGTGGGGAGCTGAGTAGGCAGAGAGGGAATCTGGACTGCAAAGAAGGCTTCAATGAATCCTAGAGGGAATTCTGGCACTAAGATAACCCTTCAGAGTTGTTTTGGATTGAGGCAAGAGAGCCAGCTTTGGCACCACCATACCTAACATTTGGTAAACAGTCCTCGGGGTGGGACTTGTCAGAGAGCAATTAGCAACCAGTATTCCCAGCAGCCGAAGGAATGAATGCTTCAGTCCTAAAAGGAATGGTATGACCATCTAGGCAGTATACCACAATAAAGCATGGCAAGGAGTAGAGGTGAAGTGTCATGTGTTACCTGGGTTCTCTGAGAGTGTCACCATTGTGGGGTTAGCAAGAAGCAATTTCCATCCAAAGAGTTAAATAGTCACTGAGTCATACCGTGATTTAATCAATCAATCCCCTGTTGTTGAATTTTTTCTACTATTTTACCATAATATTGTAATAAACATCCCACTAGCCATAGTTATCTATTGGAATACTCCTTTGGAATATATGCTTTTGATGTGTTTCAATCTCCATACTTAGGGAAAAATATAAATACTAATTCTCTAAAGAATAGAATCTGTTCATTTCTGAAAATCTTTAACCAGACCAGTGCATGGCTCCATTTATTGAACTCCTTAATCTAACAAGAATTAATTTGCTATCTAGAAACCTGAAACTAAACAATTCTGCAACTAAAGAGTTCCGCAATATACTCTTCCTCTGAATTGAAAAGGCATGGTATGATCTGGTTCATGCTATTTCTTCATTGGCTAGTGAAATCTTGGTGGCTGAATGAGCCAGAGCGGAATCAGAGGTGAGGAATCATGTAATTATTACGGCAGGATGATTCCACAACTTGTGGTAAGAAATAATTATGGAACTGTGCTCAATAAATGTGATTATTTTTTACCTTCTATCACTATCAGACCACTGCCTATTCTTTTTTTTCTTTAAGATTTTTTTGATGTGGACCATTTTTAAAGTCCTTATTGAATTTGTTACAATAATGCTTCTGCTGTTTTTTTTTTTTTTTGAATTTTATTTTATTTATTTTTTTATACAACAGGTTCTTATTAGTTATCCATTTTATACATATTAGTGTATACATGTCAATCCCAATATCACAGTTCATTACACCACCACCACCACCACCCCCACCACTTTCCCATCTTGGTGACCATACATTTATTCTCTGCATCTGTCTCTCAATTTCTGCCCTGAAAACCAGTTCATCTGTACCATTTTAATAGGTTCCACATATATGCATTAATATATGATATTTGTTTTTCTCTTTCTGACTTACTTCACTCTGTATGACAGTCTCTAGATTTGTCCACGTCTCTACAAATGACCCAATTTTGTTCTTTTTTATGGCTGAGTAATATTCCATTGTATATATGTACCACCACTTCTTTATTCATTAATCTGTCGATGGGCATTTAGGTTGCTTCCATGACCTGGCTATTGTAAATAATGCTGCAATGAACATTGGGGTGCATGTGTCTTTTTGAGTAACAGTTTTCTCTGGGTATATGCCCAGTAGTGGGATTGCTGGATCATATGGTAATTCTATTTTTAGTGTTTTAAGGAACCTCCATACTGTTCTCCATAGTGGCTGTATCAATTTACATTCCCACCAGCAGTGCAAGAGGGTTCCCTTTCCTCCACACCCTCTCCAGCATTTGTTGTTTGTAGATTTTCTGATGAAGCCATTCTAACTGGTGTGAGGTGATACCTCATTGTAGTTTTGATTTGCATTTCTCTAATAATTACTGATGTTGAGTAGCTTTTCATGTGCTTCTTGCCCATCTGATATCTTCTTTGGAGAAATGCCTATTTAGGTCTTCTGCCCATTTTTGGATTGGGTTGTTTGTTTTTTTAATATTGAGCTGCATGAGCTGTTTAAATATTTTGGAGATGAATCCTTTGTCTGTTGATTCGTTTGCAAATATTTTCTCCAATTCTGAGGGTTGTCTTTTCATCTTGTTTGTAGTTTCCTTTGCTGTGCAAAAGCTTTTAAGTTTCATTAGGTCCCATTTGTTTATTTTTCTTTTTATTTCCATTACTCTAGGAGGTGGATCAAAAAAGATCTTGCTGTGATTTATGTAGAAGAGTGTTTTTCCTGTTTTCCTATAAGAGTTTTATAGTGTCTGGTCTTACATTTAGGTCTCTAATCCCTTTTGAGTTTATTTTTGTGTATGGTGTTAGGGAGTGTTTTAATTTCATTCTTTTACATGTAGCTGTCCAGTTTCCCCAGCACCACTTATTGAAGAGACTGTCTTTTCTCCATTGTATAACCTTGCCTCCTTTGTCATAGATTAGTTGACCATAGGTGTGTGGGTTTATCTCTGGGCTTTCTATCCTGTTCCATTGATCTATATTTCTGTTTTTGTGCCAGTACCATATTGTCTTGATAACTGTAGCTTTGTAGTATAGACTGAAGTCAGGGAGTCTGATTCCTCCAGCTCCATTTTTTTCCCTCAAGACTGCTTTTGCTATTTGGGGTCTTCTGTGTTTCCATACAAATTTTAAGATTTTTTGTTCTAGTTCTGTAAAAAATGCCAGTGGTAATTTGATAGGGATTGCATTGAATCTGTAGATTGCTTTGGGTAGTATAGTCATTTCCACAATATTGATTCTTCCAATCCAAGAACATGGTATATCTCTCCATCTGTTTGTGTCACCTTTAATTTTTTTCATCAGTGTCTTATAGTTTTCTGCATACAGGTCTTTTACATCCTTAGCTAGGTTTATTCCTAGGTATTTTATTCTTTTTGTTGCAATGGTGAATGGGAGTGTTTCCTTAATTTCTCTTTCAGATTTTTCATCATTAATGTATAGGAATGCAAGCGATTTCTGTGCATTAATTTTGTATCGTGCAACTTTACCAAATTCACTGATTAGCTCTAGTAGTTTTCTGGTGGCATCTTTAGGATTCTCTATGTATAGTATCATGTCATCTGGAAACAGTGACATTGGAATACTTCTTTTCCAATTTGTATTCCTTTCATTTCTTTTTCTTCTCTGATTGCCGTGGCTAGGACTTCCAAAACTATGTTGAATAATAGTGGTGAGAGTGGACATCCTTGTCTTTTTCCTGATCTTAGAGGAAATGCTTTCAGTTTTTCACTACTGAGAATGATGTTTGCTATGGGTTTGTCATATATGGCGTTTATTATGTTGAGGTAGGTTCCCTCTATGCCCTCTTTCTGGAGAGTTTTTATCATAAACGGGTGTTGAATTTTGTCAAAAGTTTTTCTGCATCTATTGAGATGATCATCTGGTTTTTATTCTTCAGTTTGTTAATATGGTGTATCACATTGATTGTTTTGTGTATATTGAAGAATCCTTGCATCCCTGGGATAAATCCTACTTGATCATGGTGTATGATCCTTTTAATGTGTTGTTGGATTCTGTTTGCTAGTATTTTGTTGAAGATGTTTGCATCTATATTCATCAGTGATATTGGTCTGTAATTTTTTTTGTAGTATCTTTTTCTGGTTTTGGTATCAGGGTGATGGTGGGCTCATAGAATGAGTTTGGGAGTGTTCCTTCCTCTGCAATTTTTTGGAAGAGTTTGAGAAGGATGGGTGTTAGCTATTCTCTAAATGTTTGATAGAATCCACCTGTGAAGCCATCTGGTCCTGGGCTTTTGTTTGTTGGAAGAGTTTTAATCACAGTTTCAATTTCATTACTTGTGATTGGTCTGTTCATATTTTCTATTTCTTCCTGGTTCAGCCTTGGAAGGTTATACCTTTCTAAGAATTTGTCCATTTCTTCCAGGTTGTCCATTTAATTGGCATAGAGTTGCTTGTAGTAGTCTCTTAGGATGCTTTGTATTTCTGCGGTGTCTGTTGTAACTTCTCCTTTTTCACTTTTAATTTAATTGATTTGAGTCCTCTCCCTCTTTTTCTTGATGAGTCCGGCTTATGGTTTATCAATTCTGTTTATCTTCTCAAAGAACCAGCTTTTAGTTTTATTGATCTTTGCTATTGTTTTCGTTGTTTCTATTTCATTTATTTCTGCTCTGATCTTTATGATTTCTTTCCTTCTGCTAACTTTGGGTTTTGTTTGTTCTTCTTTCTCTAGTTCCTTTAGGTGTAAGGTAAGGCTGTTTATCTGAGATGTTTCTTGTTTCTTGAGGTAGACTTGTATTGCTACAAACTTCCCTCTTAGAACTGCTTTTGCTGCATCCCATAGGTTTTGGATTGTCGTGTTTTCATTGTCATTTGTCTCTAGGTGTTTTTTGATTTCCTCAGTGATCTCTTGGTTATTTAGTAACGTATTGTTTAGCCTCCACGTGTTTGTGTTCTTTACGTTATTTTCCCTGTAATTGATTTCTAATCTCATAGCGTAGTGGTCAGAAAAGATGCTTGATACAATTTCAATTTTCTTAAATTTACTGAGGCTTGATTTGTGACCCAAGATGTGATCTATCCTGGAGAATGTTCCGTGCGCACTTCAGAAGAAAATGTAATCTGCTGTTTTTGGATGGAATGTACTATAAATATCAATTAAATCTATCTGGTTTATTGTGTCATTTAAAGCTTCTGTTTCCTTATTAATTTTCTCTCTGGATGATCTGTCCATTGGTGTAAGTGAGGTGTTAAAGTCCCCCACTATTATTGTGTTACTGTCGATTTCCTCTTTTATAGCTGTTAGCAGTTGCCTTATGTATTGAGGTGCTCCTATGCTGGGAGCATATGTATTTATAATTGTTATATCTTCTTCTTGGCTTGATCCCTGGATCATTATGTAGTGTCCTTGCTTGTCTTTTGCCACATTCTTTATTTTAAAGTCTATTTTCTCTGATATGAGTATTACTACTCCAGCTTTCTTTTGATCTACATCTGCATGGAATATCTTTTTCCATCCCCTCACTTTCAGTCTGTATGTGTCCCTAGGTCTGAAGTGGGTCTCTTGTAGACAGCATATATATGGGTCTTGTTTTTCTCTCCATTCAGGGAGCCCGTGTCTTTTGGTTGGAGCATTTAATCCATTCACGTTTAAGGTAATTATCGATATGTATGTTCCTGTGACCATTTTCTTAATTGTTTTGGGTTTGTTTTTGTAGGTCCTTTTCTTCTCTTGTGTTTCCCACTTAGAGAAGTTCCTTTAGCATTTGTTGTAGAGCTTGTTTGGTGGTGCTGAAATCTCTTAGCTTTTGCTCGTCTGTAAAGCTTTTAATTTCTCCATCGAATCTGAATGAGATCCTTGGCAGGTAGAGTAATCTTGGTTGTAGGTTCTTCCCTTTCATCACTTTAAATATGTCATGCCACTCCCTTCTGCCTTGTAGAGTTTTTGTTGAGAAATCAGCTGTTAACCTTATGGGAGTTCCCTTATATGTTATTTGTCATTTTTCCCTTGCTGCTTTCAATAAGTTTTCTTTGTCTTTAATTTTTGCCAATTTGATTACTGTGTGTCTCAGTGTGTTTTTCCTTGGGTTTATCCTGTATGGGACTCTCTGCGTTTCCTGGACTTGGGTGGCTATTTCCTTTCCCATGTTAGGGAAGTTTTTGACTATAATCTCTTCAAATATTTTCTCGGGTCCTTTCTCTCTCTCTTCTCCTTCTGGGACCCCTATAATGCAAATGTTGTTGTGTTTAATGTTGTCCCAGAGGTCTCTTAGGCTGTCTTCATTTCTTTTCATTGTTTTTTCTTTATTCTGTTCCTCAGCTGTGAATTCCACCATTCTGTCTTCCAGGTCACTTATCTGTTCTTCTGCCTCAATTATTCTGCTATCGATTCCTTCTAGTGTATTTTTCATTTCAGTTATTGTATTGTTCATCTCTGTTTGTTTGTTCTTTAATTCTTCTAGTTCTTTGTTAAACATTTCTTGCATCTTCTCGATCTTTGCCTCTGTTCTTTTTCCGAGGTCCTGGATCATCTTCACTATCATTATTCTGAATTCTTTTTCTGGAAGGTTTCCTATCTCCACTACATTTAGTTGTTTTTTTTTTGAGTTTTATGTTGCTCCTTCATCTGGTACATAGCCCTCTGCCTTTTCATCTTGTCCATCTTTCTATGAATGTGGTTTTTGTTCCACAGACTGCAGAATTGTAGTTCTTCTTGCTTCTGCTGTCTGCCCTCTGGTGGAAGAGGCTATCTAAGAGGCTTGTGCAAGTTTCCTGATGGGAGGAACTGGTGGTGGGTAGAGCTGGCTGTTGTTCTGGTGGGCAGAGCTCAGTAAAACTTTAATCTGCTTGTTTGCTGATGGGTGGGGCTGGGTTTCCTCCCTGTTGGTTGTTTGGCCTGAGGCAACCCAATACTGGAGCCTTCCTGGGCTCTTTGGTGGGGCTAATGGCGGGCTCTGGGAGGACTCATGCCAAGGAGTACTTCCCAGAACTTCTCCTGCCAGTGTCCTTGTCCTCTCAGTGAGACACAGCCACCCCTGCCTCTGCAGGAGACCCTCCAATACTAGCAGGTAGGTCTGGTTCAGTCTCCTATGGGGTCACTGCTCCTTCCCCTGAGTTCTGATGTGCACACTACTTTGTGTGTGCCCTCCAAGAGTGGAGTCTCTGTTTCCCACAGTCCTGTCGAAGTCCTGCAATCAAATCCTGCTAGCCTTCAAAGTCTGATTCTGTAGGAATTCCTCCTCCCTTTGCTGTACCCCCAGGTTGGGAAGCCTGATGTGGGGCTCAGAACCTTCACTCCAGTGGGTGGACTTGTGTGGTATAATTGTTCTCCAGTTTGTGAGTCATCCACCCAGCAGTTATGGGGTTTGATTTTATTGTGATTGCACTCTTCCTACCGTCTCATTGTGGCTTCTCCTTTGTCTTTGGACATGGGGTATCTTTTTTGGTCAGTTCCAGTGTCTTCCTGTCAGTGATTGTTCAGCAGTTAGTTGTGATTCTGGTGCTCTCACAAGAGGGAGTGAGAGCATGTCCTTCTACTCTGCCATCTTGAACCAATCTGCTTCTGTTTTATGTTTTGGTTTTTTGGCCATGAGGCATGTGGGATCTTAGCTTCCCTACCAGGGATTGAACCCACACCCCCTGCATTGGAAGATGAAGTCTCAACCACTGCCTATTCTTTACTGGGAGCGTATACACATAAAAGTATTGCAGAGTTCTATTTGGTGACAGACTAAAAAGAGTAAAGGGTCTATCTTGTCAGACATGCCAACTGATTTCCTTAGGGCCCAGAACCAAGAAGTACTTCCACCACTGTTAATCAAGAGAGAATGATATCTTTATCTGTATCATATGATCCAGGTACACTTATGTCCAATTATTATAGCAACTCTTTGAATCAGGAGTTAATGCTATTAATTTTCAAATGTACTACGCTACATAGAAATGATAGACCTAGGACTGAATCACAGAATGTTCTGTTTCAACACCTTCATTCAGAAGTTCCCATTCCTGGCTACACATAAGAAACACATTTGGAGCATAAAAGAAATTAAGATGCTGGACTACATAGCTGGGAATACTCATTCAGTATGTTTGCAGTAGGAGCTCCAAATGCATGTTTTAAAAGCTGCCCAGATGGTTTTAACAAAAGCTAAGATCAAGAACTATTGCCTGTGCTCTTTTCACTCTATTTCTCTGCATTTTAATGTCAAAAAAAGAAAGCAGTCAGGTTTCCCAGATAGCTTATTGTTGAATCCTGTCAGGAGTATATGTTGAAGGTTATGTATTGAAGATATCTGATCAAAAAAGTTCCTGTTCCTGTTTAAGTTCACAATCATCTGCTATACTGATAAACTTCTAAAAAGGTTTCATAAGTTATTATATATACACATACTAATATTACACATAAATAGGACATATTGGTAACATAGTAAAATTGTTGCACCAATGACACAACTAATTAAAATACTTAAGTGGAAATCTTGTTTATTTACTTTCCCTACAGGACTTTTTCCTGTTGTAAATATGTTTGCCATTCTTGACTTATTTCCATTAGCAAAATTTTACTTGCCTTTACACTAATTATCACTTAAATTATAATTTCTTAATGGTATGCAAATAGAATTAGGGTGCTAAGTGCTACTGTGAATGGAGATTTTCAGTTTGGGCACATATTAAAATAACTAACACATTTATACCTGCTAAGTAATAGGTGCTGGACTAGGTGCGTTAAATTGTCTTAAATTGCATACCTGCTATGTGCCAGGAATTTTGCCAGGAATTTTATATTTATAAAAAACAACTTAGGATTTGGAGAAGCAGCCTTATGCTCCATTGTGCACATGATGTAGTGGAGGCTCAGAGAGGTTGCCCAAGAATGCATAGCACATAACTGGAGCCAAAATGAATGTAGGCTAATTCTACTCTAAAGCACTTGCCTTTTGCCCTACATCTAAATGACTATAATGTTTATGCTTAGTGTCCTAGGCAAACATCACTTTCTTATTATTTCTGTAAACAACATTTATTTAGCAGTTGATAGAGTAGGAAGAGCCATGTATTATGAAACAAAAAATCTGGGCTTATGTTATCTCTTAACCAAATGGATTCATGGGGAGAACACATGATCATGAACTTTGGAATCAGGGAGCCTAGGATCAAAGTGCTTCTACTAAGACCTCTCCCCTATTAGCTTTTTTTTTTTTTTTCATTGAAGTATAGTTGATTTACAGCACTGTGCCAATGTCTGCTATACAGCAAAGTGACTCAGTTATACACATATATACATTCTTTTTTTTATACTCTTTTCCATTATGGTTTATCACAGGGTACTGAATCTAGTTCCCTGTGCTATACATTTAGGACCTTGTTTACCCATTCTAAATGTAGTAGTTTGCACCTACCAAACCCATACTGCTTTATTCAACTTCATCAGAAAAATGGGGAAAAATATGGAATTTATGTCCTAGTGTTGTTGAGAAAGTTTAATGCAAAACTAACTACAAAATATCTACTAAAAAGCAGTTAGTGTAGTAGGTATTGATATTTCATAAATACAGATATTGTTATTAACAAAAATTCGTATTAGATAATCAGCCATATTACTTCTGTTTACCTCTCTTAGCTTCAGGAAAATAGGATAAGTTTATCATGCTTTAAGAACTGAAGGCCTACCTAAGTAGTTGTCACTGACATTATTCTAACCTTTATATAGTAAAGGTCTATGAGCATTTTTTTTTATACCACAACCCCAAATCTAGGAAATTTAACTGTGCCATCCAAATAAAATGATATAGGTATGAGAATAACTATGATTAAGAGATTACTGGGGCATTAAGGGTAAATAGTCTGGGTAAATTTATATGGAAAGGGAATTGGTGACTTCGAGCTTAATGGTTTATATCTGGCTAAATCAAACAATCTTGGAAACAGGAGTATCCAAGTTCCTTTTACAAAATGTAGAGAAATAAGAGGGTTATGTTCTGGGAATACTACATGTTCAGGCCATTATTTCTGCATTTATCAAAAGGATGACAACTATCATACCAGCTCCTTCTAGAAGACAGCTAAAGTAATCACAAGAAATCTGAAAAATAGCAAAAAATATTTGATTACTATTGGAAATATAGTCACAATAGATATCTAGCAAACTGAAGCAATTTAACAAGGTTCACCATCAACAGCCATTCCTGAGAAAATGATGTAGACTATGAAAAATCAGAAGAAATCATAGATATCTAGAAAACTGAAGCAATTTAACAAGGTTCAATATCAACAGCTATTCCTGAGAAAATGATGTAGACTATGAAAAATGAGAAGAAATCGTGACAGAATCTCATTTATACACTGACCTTTGGAAAGGTTAGTTCTAGAAATAAAGAGTTGCAGGAGAGATGCTTTTAACCATTTGGAAATTAGCTGAGGTGGACCCTCCAAGAGCAAACATTGCTGATTCCAAAAAAGAAAACTTGTATGGCATTTCATGGATTTATATTTTACCTAATGTGGCAGATTTCTTCCCTACTGCAATAAACAGTGCAAACAGGAAGGAGGCCCATATAGATATAATGTACACCATATATCTAAAGTCAAGGCGAGGTGGTATAGAAAACTGCATGTGAAAATCTGACTCCAAAAAAGAGTAAATAAATGAATGAAAAGAATGTCAGAGAAGAAATTAAAATATTGATCCGAGCAAAAAGAATATTATATTCCTGATATTAATGACAAATTGAGGAGGCATCATAATTCAGAGAAGTATCTTAAAAAGGGAAATCAACAGAGTGGAATGATAATGAACACAGGATATGGAGCTAGACTACGGGTGTACATGATTCCACAATTTAATGGCTGTATGAATCAGGCAGATACTTAATCCCTCTTTACCTCAGTTTTTTCATCTGTTAAATGGAGATAATAATAATTCTTAATTAGAAGATTATGTAGAATCTTAAATGGATCAATAAATGTAACGTGCTATTGTATTAAAAACTCTTTTATGTAGCCATTAGAAGAATTGAGAGAAGTGAAAAAAAATCAAAGGAAAAAATGGGCAGTGTAGCAGAAGAGAAAATTAAGGATATAGGAAAGAATCACAAAATTAGACCTAAAATATTGGCATAAAAGTAAGCATTTCAGTCATATATGTTACATTGAATCATATAAAAGTGATGTTTTATGGGTCATAAAATGTCAAATATCAGCAATATCATGTGAGTTAATTAACCTAAAGACATAAATGAGTTTAAAAACTTACCTTTAAGAGAGAGAAATTAATTTTTAGAAATGTATCCAAAATATCACCTACACTCCTCATATATTGAGATTTTAAAATCTTCAGTAAACCTTGAAAATATTTCATGTTTTAAATCATGAAAATAGAATAATCATAGTTACTATTCCTGCAACTTCTTTATTAGTGAAATAAATAATTTTATTATGAATTATAACGAGGTAATGAATTAATTGCTATTTCATTTTAATTTCAATAAGACAAACTTATTTTTCATTTCCTCCTTTTAAAACTAATTTGAAGCTAAGATGGAAGTGCTTGATATCTATTTGATGTACTTAGAATGCAGAAAATATTTTCTAGCGGTTATAGCAATTAGACATGTATAATTATACAGAAGAGCAATTCATTTAATAAGATTTCACTAAAGGTATTTAATTTGTGATTAGATTAAATGAGATTGTAAAATATTAGTCAGTAGAATGACTCAAAACTTCTTTTCTTATTTTAGTTTATGTAATTGTGGGTGCTTGTGAAATGACTCTGAGACATGTTTAATCACATATCTGCTGTTTTATTTTATTTTATTTTATTTATTTTTTAACATCTCTTCTATTTTTAATGGATGATCCTTTTGATGGCTGTCACTCAGTAAGAATAGAAAGAAGCTGTATATATTTGTATGTTACTATAATGGAGAATATATTAAGAAAAATGAAATTAAAGATGTTCAAAATAATTTTTAAATAATGATAAGCCACCTAGGTATGTTAACATATTGGGTATTTCACCCAGAATACTATTAGTGAGTGCATATTTTCAAGGGAATAAGCAATACCTATTTCACTGCATAATTTGGTTAAGAATTTAAAATTCTGAAATCTCATTTAGAGAAAAGCTTCTCAGTGGACTAAAAATAAAATCTGGTGGAATCTTAAATGTTTATTAATCATTTTCACTTTAAGCAAATTAAAGTAGTTAAGTCAATAACTAACTTTCTGAGTCTTTAGAGAAAAATAAGTAATGGGAAATAAGCCAACAATTTCTGCTGTAATACCTTTAGGAAAAACAGTGAAGCAAGAAGCTTCCCGCCTCTAATGCAGACAAATAGAACATTGAAGAGACGTGAACCTCTCCCTGAGGTAAGGATGCTGCTGTTGGAACATCCTCACTGTTCAGGTCTTCACTGAGATCCAGCTCTCATTTGATTCTCCCACATCATGTGCATTGTCATGTGTGCCTCTAACACAACCCACATGGTCAGCTGCAGTAATCCCAACACAGGAATGTCTGCAACTACAGAGAATTCTGACCAGAAATGAGGCCTGGGCACAATGGGGACATGGGCAGTGGTTATATGCCCACATTCTAGGGCAGATGGTCTATGACCAAATTCTAAATCTACTTGCTAGCTGTGGAAATGTGGGCCAACTATTAAACTACTCTGTCCATCAGTTTCCTTATCTGTAACATGGAGTTAATGGTACCTACTCATAAGATAGCTGGAGTTCAAAGAGTGATTTCATTGAAAGCATTTTGAACAGTGCTGAGCATATAGTAAGCACTCAATAAATTTTAGTAATTCCTGCTACCACCACTACCACTACACCCAAGACATAGGCTTCTTTTCCATTTTTTTTTTTTTTTTTTTTTTTTGCTCTTTTCCATTTTTAATGTCTGGTACTGGGTGCTAAACTTATGCTATACTCCTGGTGGGGAGGTAGAGAAAGATGAACATAGATTGTTTCTGATTCCTTTATCTGACCTAGAATCTATTTTCTAACTCTTAGGCACTAATATCCTATTACAAATGGAACCTGCATTTCATAGACGATTTTATTTAATCCTGCACATCTACCAGGATGTTCTTATAGTTACTCCATGCGGTTGCTCTCCTCCCTTCCACATGAGTGCTTGACACTGCTACCATCCCTCTACCATTTTTTCCATTTTTGTTGAATGCTTCTGATTGTGCATCTTTGGGACAGGACAATGGCAGGTGTGTGTGTGCTGTCCATTTCACTATTATTTCTTTTACTAATGTACCCATTATTTTATTTGAATGCTCAAAGTTGGAGGAGGGATTAGAGAGATGCAAGCTTTTTCAATCTACCTTATGTTGTCTGTTCCCTCAGGGAATCATACAAATTTTCAGGGCTACCAGTTACATTATTTTCAGTTTCAAGTCCCATTTTGAGAATTAAGTTCACTAAATCCTGGACACATATGCCTTTTGGTGGCTTGTCCCAACATCCTAGTGTTTACAAGTTGAGTGTTCATAACACCGTCACTCATGTTGATCTAATAAGTTCAAATTAGGTCAAATAGAACTTCAATGCCCTCATAACTAAAACATAAGAAAGCAACAGAGAGTAAAAATTAAAAGAAGAGGTTATTAGGGTTGTGGCAGATGAGGGAAAGACTAGAATCAAACACATATGAACACTGGAAAAGAGAATGAAAAAGTAAAAAAAAGAGAGATTAAATAAACCTGAGAGGAAGAAGCAGGAAGTCCAAGGAACTCATACTGAATGGCTTAGGCTTCCCAGTAAAGAATGACACAAAGTCATGTAGCAACAGTGAGAGACAAAGGAACTTTGAAACTTGAGAGCAGGTAGGTTTTTCATCATAGGTCTGGTAAATGCCACTTAGAGATTAGTGAATTGAATCTTATGCCTTATGAAGTACCTTTTTGACCTTATAAATGTCAATTAAAAATTAAAGTATTGGGAAAAGGTAAATATATTCACATTTGGATGGTTCTTTTTGGCCACCTACTCTCACTTCACTCTGATCTCCTAAAGTGAGTTGATCTGTCACAAATGAAGAACACATTGTACATGACTATATACCAGGCTTTTGAGGAAAAGAGAGAAGGTATACAGGTCCCTCCGTCTCAGTTTAATTCTTCTCTCTTTCTCTCTCTCTCGTTCTCTTGCCTAGTTCTCTCTCACTTTCTTCCCCTTTCTAGAGTGGCAATTTTAGTAATGAGGTTTAGGAATGAGGATGAACTCTGATTAGAAGCTCACTCAGATTAGAAAGAATCCACTTTCTTTGGCTTTAGTAAACTTAAGAGAGGCAAGGAATGAAATCAGGGGAAAGAAAACAAATTGCTAGCCTTTAATGAAGAAGGGAGTTCTTAGGTATCCAATCTACTTCACCATGAGGAAGAATGATCAGGAATTCAGGAAAGAAGCATTGCTGAAGATACAGTGTATTCATACTTGAATAGTGGCAACTGAATATTCTTTCATTTTTCATTTCTTTAGACCTTAGTATGTTAGTAGGTGGATCTTACTACAGATCTGTCATTCTCAATTCAGAAAGAATGGGGAGATTTTTAAGACTACAAATACTATGTAATGATCCCTC
The DNA here is from genome assembly GCF_028021215.1 of Eschrichtius robustus. NCBI lineage: Eukaryota > Metazoa > Chordata > Mammalia > Artiodactyla > Eschrichtiidae > Eschrichtius > Eschrichtius robustus. Next base: position 49,976,492 of record NC_090836.1, read on the forward strand.
ATGATTCTGTTTCAGTTGGTCAGGGGCAGAGCATAGGCATCAGCCTAGTAAAGATGCTCTGCGTGTAATTCTTCTATGTCGCCAGAATTCAGAACCACTGATCTAGATACAGAACATCTCTTCTGATTCGCAATTTCTATATTACATCAATAAGTCCTGAACCTAAATTTCCATAGTTCAGGTTTGAATCTAGAAACTGTATTCTTGGTGTTCATTTCTGGGTCAGTTCTCTGAGATTTATTTTACAGTGTTCGATTAGTAGTATTTTCTGCAATGTCACCCTTTGGGTGTTACAGATTTCAAATTCAGGGGTCTGAGGTTTGGACTGGCACTCCAAAGCAAAGCGATGATTCGATAGCTCTGAGACAAGAAATTACATAGCAATTCAATATTTTAGGAGCACCCCTGGATAGCACTTGGCTGTGGGTGAATCAGAATGTCAGCTGGCATATCAGCTTCACAGAGAGAGATGGCAGTTCATGGTAGATGGACAAAGACCAGAACATCTCAAGAAACTGAAAGAGTGAATGAAGGGAACAGAGGATTTTGAGGGACCATGAAGCGTAGGATCTGAATACTTACTAAATCAAAGTTTTAGTTCAGTAAGATTTTCCTATAATTTTTTGCTAGCCAGGAGTCATGCTCACAGGTAGGCAGTCCATATCTTCCATAATCTTCCGGTTAGAAGATTCTGAAGAAGTGGAAGCTAAGTGGAATATATGATATCAGAAATAAAAAGTCAGAAAAAATAAAACATCACTTCCTTTTACATTGTTCCATTTAATGCTCACTGGAACTCTCTGAGTTACTCTGAAAATATGGTAATTAATCAATATCAGGAACAGGCATATTTTCAAGTCATTTATTCTGGGATTAAGGCAATGCCTGGCAAGAGATATATTGCCTTTTCCACACAATGCTGTAGAATCTTGTTAGAAAATTCTGCTTTGTAAATAGGAAACTATACTACATTATTATTTACATTCCTTATATTAGCAAAATTGGGGCTTAATCACCAGTGTGGTAGACCAGACCCTGAGACCAGAAAGCTCTGTAGAAGAAGCAGTAATGGTCAAAGACTAGACACTGACTCTGCAGAGAGTAAAAACACATGTGGGACTCCAAAACAACCAAGGGACAGCAAACTTAAAGGTAGTTGACTTGTATATGATCCAGTAATTCCATTTTGGGTATATATCTGAAGGAAATAAAATGAGTATCTCAAGCAGATATTTGTACCCTCATGTTCACTGCAGCATTATTCACAATAGCCAAGATATGGAAACAACTTAAGTATCCATCAACACATGAATGGATAAAGAAAATGTGGGGATATATCTATACCTATATATAGAGAGATAGATAGATAGATATCCATGTTTCTTTCTATCTGTCAATCATCTATCTATCATCTATAATTTATTCATAGAAAAGAAGTAAGTTCTGCCATTTGCAACAATATGGATGAATCTTGAGAGCATTATGCTATATGACATGTCAGACAAAGAAAGACAAACACTGTATGATCTCATTTACATGTGGAATCTAAAAAAGTTGAACTCAGGGAGACAGAGAGTAGAACGGTGGTTGCCAGGGGCTGAGAGTGGGAGGAAATGGGAGATGTTGGCCAAAGGATATAAATCTTCAGTTATAAGGTGCATAAATTTTCAGGATCTAATATAATGTATGGTGAGTATAGTTAACGACACTGTATTTTATATTTGAAATTTACTAAGAGAGTAGATCTTAAATGCTCTCACCAAACACATACAAAAAAGGTAACTATGTGAGGTGATGGATGTGTTGACTAACTTTACCATGGTAATCATTTCACAATTATACATCAAATCTTCATTTGTACATATTGAATTTATACAATTTTATTTTTCAATTATATTTCAATAAAGTTGGGGGGGAAGGTAGCTGGTTAGTATGTGGTGGTTCAGAGAAAGGAAGCTATCCTCTTAAAAGTGTCAGATGGTCTGGTCTTCTGCAAGATGTGGCTTTTGTAATAAAAGAAGGCAGTACTTTATTACAGAACACAAAAATAAGGCACTAGTTACTGGGACTGAGATAAAAATGAGGGTTTATTCAGAGCATAAAAATGAGCAAAAATGGGGTACAAAGTACGAGCCTGTGGAGAAGCCTAAATTAAGAAGAAACACTCAACTTACTCCCTAATAGTCTATTAAATCCCCCCAGATGGGACATGGTAGTATTGAAATCCTTACTCAGTAGCACCAGTTTAAATAATTTGAATGGTGTATCTCAACACAATAAAAATAAGTTCAAATATTAAAATGAATATTACATATAGCATGCAGCTCTATGGTTTGTACTTAGGAGTGTATTTAAAACCTTGAATGTATCATGCAACATATATGCTAAAAATAAATGCAAAAATTGGAATTCTGCCCTAAATTTTTCCCCCAAAGGGGTGAACCCTATATATACCCTTAACTATTGATTACATGAATATATTTGGAACTTATTTTGTAACATTGTATTCTTCCACAGAGTTTTTAAAAACAGATTTATTGAGATATAACTGACATACAATAAACAGCATGTATCAATATTTACAGTGTACTTTGATAACTTTTGACATCTATATACATCCATGAAACCATCACCAAAATTAAGATAATACATATATTCATTACTCTCGAAAGTTTTCTCCTGCCTCTTTGTAATTTCTCCCGCTTGCTCTAGCCCTCCACACCCAAGCTTTCACTGATCTGAATTCTGTAAATTTAGAATAGTTTACATTTTGTGGTTTTATATAAGTGGTATCAAATAGTATGTACTTTTTTTTTTTTTTTTTTTTGCCTAGGTTTTTGTCATTCAGCATAATTATTTTGAGTTGTGTGTATCATAGTTCATTTCCTTTTTTTTTTTTTCTTCTTGAGTGGTATGCCATTGTGGAGATATATCACAATTTGTTTATCTATTCATTTCTTAATGGACATTCACACTCTTTCTAGTTTTTCATGAAATAAAGCTGCTCAGAATATTCATCTACAACTCTACCACCTCTAGAATCCTTGCGTTTTTAGCGTATAGCTGTTCAGCTGAGGAAGTCAGAGCAAAATACTGACAAACTGTCCAAGAGAAGCTATAGACACGTGTGTCCTCAATGGGAATTACGCTGATATCTCGTCTCCTCCATGCCAGCTTGTTGTGTTCCATCAAGGCAAGTACCCACCCTTTTTTATTGACTCAGGATGAATATGTGGCTAAATAAGATTCAATGGTGTAGAAAGTGTATTGAAGCTAAATTCTCTGTTAGTTTAAGTCCTACTAGCTGTCATTATATTTCTTTATTTTCAGATATTTTTCTAAGGAATTGTAGTGAAGATATCCAAGCTTCATAACTGTGAATATTAGAATATAATCATCTCCAAATTGTTTCTAATCAAATTCTAAAGTTTTCATGTAAAAGGAAGTCATACCCATATCCTTTGATTTCTAAAATTCTCTGAAAGACAGGCTTGAAATCATCAAGTTGGAAAGCATTTATTAAGATTCATTACAAACTTTTCTTCAGAATAATGATAATGCAAATCAAATAAGAATATTAAAACTATGTTTTCTCAGTGACCCAATAAATACTTTCCATGAGTTAAAATCATAGAATGTGAGCATTGGTTGAAAGCTTAGGGGTCATCTAATCAACGTTACTTATTTCACATTCCTGGAGGTGAAGTAATTGGCTTTGAGTCACATAAGAACAGTTACTAGTGACTGAGTATGTATTTAAGCCAGTTACCAGTCAGATTTTAGATGTAGTTTTATTTCCACAATTCCTTACTATTCCTGTTGCCTCCTCAATTTTTTAAATGGTTTCAAATTTGGGGAGACACACATTTTTATGCTAAATTTTTCATGAAAATAGATGTGCATTGTCTTAGCCAAAAGGTATCATTTTACCAAGACAAGCTGTCATCACTGTAAGAGCTACAAACTTCTGTCCACGGAGAAATCCAAAATCTACACTTTTTGTTCTTACTCTAAGTCAAATGTTGTCTTTATTTACTTTAACTCAAAGCTGCTCTTGCTGGTAGAAATAGCAAAAGTTTGCTTTAGATTAAGTGTTCTTTTAAAATGTCGTAGTTCCTTTTCCTCCTACCCAAAAATCCATTCTCATCCAAGGAATGCGAGCTAGTTTTAATTTCTAAAACTTTTTCTTCATTTTTTTAATAAAGAAGAAATAAAGAAGTTTATTTAAGTCACATAGTGGCATATGTACCCTGAAGTAAGAATACTATGCCACTTGGTAAATGTACAAACTTGTACATGTGAATTTAGCTCTCAAAGCTTTAATTTCACTAGAAATTGCATGTAGTATTCTCCTCTGTGCCCATTTCAAAAGACTGTCATGAGAAGAAATTAAGATGCTTTATGGGAGAGCACTTTATTGACTACAACAGGCCACAGACAACATAGCTGCGATTTTATCAGTTCTTCAAACTTGGATAAGGAAGATGTGAAAATCTTGTCAGAATGCTAGGTCTAGTCTACTTGGGTTCCTACCTGTGGCAAAATATGGAGTAAAGAACAATGAGTTTTAGAAGTGCAAGATCCACTTCTTCAAGACCACTGTAATGGTTTTAGAAAAATATGTCTAGTTCTTTGTCCCAGGGTGTGCTGAACACATGATGAGGGGTATTCTCATGCTGGTGAAAGCACTACTGAGGAGGAAAGAGGATGAAGAAGTCTCCTATAAACCCCCAAAGATTTCTGTGTTTAAAGTACAGATTCCCTCTGCTTGGTTCACATATTGGATTTGAGTTGTATAAATGACCCATGGTTAACTGAGGCAATCACATTTTCAATTTAGATACATTCATTCAACATGTGTGTATATAAATAACTTTCTCTGAATCAGGCATTGCTAACCCCTGGATATACAGTGATGGACAAGATCAATATACGTCCTGACTTCAGTAATTTATAATTGGGTACCTATATTTCTCCACTGTTAACTTGAGCTTGTACATGGATGAAGCTATATGGTGTTTTGTGAATCTGACAAAGATTTTAAAAGTAGAGGCTCTTCCTAGCAAGCTGTGAAAAGACATGGAGGAATCTTAAATGCATTTTACTAAGTCAAAGAAATCAATCTGAAAAGGCTATACTCTGTATTACAGTTTCCGATTATATGTTGTTCTGGAAAAGACAAAACTATGGAGACAGTAAAAAGATCAGGGTGGATGAGGGGTGCAGGAGTGGATAAAGATGAATAAGCAAAGCACAGAGGATTTTTAGGTAAGTGAAAATATTCTGTATGATATTATAATGATGGATATATGTCATTATACATTTGCCGAAACTTATAAAATGTACAACACAAAGAGTGAATGCGAAGGTAAACTATGGACTTTGGGTGATTATGTTGTGTCAATGTAGGTTCATCCTTGGTATAAAAATGTAACATTCTATTGTTGATGGTGGAGGAGGCTATGCATGTGTGGAGCCGGGGGTATATGAGAAATCTCTGTATTTCCCTCTCAAGTTTGTTCCTCTAAAAAAATAAAGTCTTAAAAAAATCAAATAGGAAAAAAAGTAGAGGCTTTTAATTCAATAAAGGGAACACTTCTCTGCATCTTCATTTGGTATCCATGCATCTAATTCCAATATGTATTTTCACTATCTATTGATGATAGTAATTTTCCATTTCTATAATATCATTTTACTTCATATTTTCAAGAGAGAGTGATGAAAAAATATATAGATAACAACTTTGACAAATTTCCAATGTATGTGATAAAATATTTTGAATTTTGGTACATAACAAATCATCCCTCCAGCAGATGATATTGGTTGATAATAAACATTTTAAAAAACCTTTTGCTTAAAATACTATAGAATATCTGATATGTGTAAATACAGCCTTGATGTGTGATGAAACTTTCAGACTGCTTCCTGAAGAATAATCCTGATTTTAGTCTGTAACTGAATTTTTAAAATACAGATGAACTTAAATCTTTTCTTGAGTAGAACTCTGGTTTTCACTGCAATTCTGGCTAAGGTAAAAAGAGTAATTTTAATTTAAAATATTTAGAAAGTAGATGAAAATATACCTGCTTTCAGAAATTATCTTTTCAACTGAAAGGTCAAATAAATCTTGAGTAAATCCCATTTCATTGCCTTTTATTTACAATGGCCTTTTTATTCATATATATTTCAATTTCTAAAACTAAAAGGTAACATTTGGAAGGAATATTATGACTTTCAAAGTTTCATTCTTTCTGTGATTGTTTTAAGTGTTAAGAAAAGTTTAAATGTTGCATTTTATGGAGCAGCTATGGAAGCATAAATGGAAGTTATGCACAAACATCACAGCATGGGTTCCCTCTCACTAAGGCTGATCTAGCTGTTCCTGAATTCTTGAACCATAAAAAGACAGGCAAATGCTGAGCTTCAGATATGGTAACGTCTCTCAATGATCTAGCCAGGTAATTGGAACCCCACTGATTATTTCTGAACCCTTTCACTGTCGAGGTGACAAAGTTTTGATCTTGCTGCGATATTCATCCACTCAATACAGGAAGGCAAACCTTCCTGCCTACATTACGTTGGCTAGAATAACTGTGTGATTCTTTACAGAAAATTTGACTTACTGACAAAGGATCCTGCAAAAAAACACTTTGGATCAAACAACAAGCTTGGGGATGACAACACGTAGGTCTGGGTTGCCGTTTTCCATGAAGGAGTATAGACATTGGATGAAAACATATAAATGGCACACTTGCCCAACAGTCAGAATAAATGAACCCCAAACCAGGTTGTGGAAGTAGGATTGGCTCCTATCATCATCACTCTCAGTGACTTTGCAGATTTGAACTTTGTGCCCATGCAACCCTAGGCTCTCCTGGATTGCAGGTCCTGGTCACCAGATGGGGTGCCTCCATCAGGGTACATTGTAAGAGTTCCATTGGGCATCTCTTGGAACTTTCATGACTTTTGACAATAGTGCATGGTCAGTTGCTGAAACCTAACCTGACAAGGCAAAGGGCACCAAGGACTCTGATGCCCAAAGTATGGTGACCCAACCAGATAAGCAACTTACTCCAGCTGACGTGCTGGCCAAGAGTGAAGGAAATCTAGAGTGGGTAGATGAAAAAGATGATGAATATCAACTATAACCTCTGTACTAGCAGCAAATAGGAACCATAGCTTGTTTTCTTAACTCTATTGTAAACAAATCTTATTTTTAGAGGTTGAAAGCAGTACCACTTAGAAGAGTCAGCAATAGAGTGAACTTAACATAAGATGCAAGCAGATTCAAATGATAAAACTGATGATCTATGCTTGGATGCACCATGCTAAATTTCATTGTCCCACCTGAATTCAGCACAGCTATGGTATACTGTTCATTCACCTGGTCTGAGTGCCATGTTAAATATACATAGTGCAGCCTCTGTGCCTTGCTGCCTTGTGGACTTCTCCTTAGCTGCAGAAGGCTGCTTGGCATGTCACTGCTGCAACCTGAGATTCAAGGTAGTTAAAGCCCCCTGGGTCATTCCTGAACAAATATGGAACAAGAGTTGGTATATAGTTCAGCCAGCCTTTTTATCCCCAAGGAAGAAGAGTCAATTCTGAGTTGTGTTCTATGTAGTTTCCTCATAGTTTCCCCAGTGAGACCGAGCCTTAGTTTTCTACAGAGGTAACTAATTAATTAACACACACTTTATTGGTTTTTCTGTCTTCCACACCTTACATTCTTTCTTCTATATACATTTTAAGAGTTGTCACAATATAAAGTATGCAAGAACTAAAGGGAGATTCTTTAGGTTATTTTTATAGCCTCATTATTCTATATGTGTCCACATGCAAATGTGGAGTTGAATGGTGTTCCACAAGAATATTTACTTAACACATTTCATTTAATCTGACTTTGGTCCAAGTGGTCCATTGACTATCAGTTCTACATAGAATCCCAATTTCTCTACTCTAGGACGTGTCTGCATTTCAGTATTGTCTTCATATCCAGATCACAAATTTTTCATTGTCCTATAAATTGCCTTTAGATTTGGTTACTTTATGTAACTTAAATTTCATCCCTTTCATCTCCAGATCATGGTGATGCTGAAAATGTAATAGATGCTCTGGCAAAATGAACTGATACCAGGGAGTATGGAAAAGAATGTACATCTGTCTATGGTTAGTTTTCAGTCTCAATTTGAAATGTTAAATAATGTTTGGACTACCAAATAAGGCTGAATCAAGGGATATCAAATGGGTAACTATTTTATTTAAACCTGGCAATTTTATTCCTTCTATAATAGCATACCAAATTTTCAAATTAATTATTCTTGAGCATAGTTTATGGTCAGTGGACTTTACACTCATTTATTTGAAAACTGTTCTTTAGAATGAGAATAAAAGGAATTTATGAGGTGTTTCACAGTTCTACTTGTAGTATTAGGTGACTCTGAGGACAATAAAATTGAGTATGTTTATGAATATTCTTTTCTAGATACCATCCCAGGAAGACTTCTTCAATAGTACAATAATTTCTATTTTTTCTTGTCAGTCTTAAAGCTAAATAATATTTTACCAATTCTAAGAAATAAATTACTTATATAAATATTTAAAATTTTATTAGTCCATGGGTTTCATTTTTCTTATTTAATAGCAAAAATATTTATTTAAATAATGACATTATAAGCAAATATATAATATTGTGCTATCCAGGAAATTAATCAAAGGACAGAAAATATCTTTGATAGAAAATCTATGCAACAAAGGTTTGTTGAATGCTCACTAAGTGCCAGATACTGAGGAGAGTTTATTATAATGAGTGAGCAAATGCAGTTTGAGTCTCAGCTTTGATATTTGCTGACAACATGATTTGAACTACTTATTATTAACTTCTCTGCTAATTTATCATTAACAAAGGAGAATATGGGTATTTGTCTAATAAGCTTGATGTCAGAATTAAATGAAATAATATGTGTAAAACGTCAAGCAGTGCCTGGGCAAAGGGCTCAATGAATGTTAGTTATTCTTAAACTCTAGGGATTTAGGCATAAACAGTGAGACATTTAGCATGGAGACAGCCAATGTAACATGTAATTAAATACAGTAGGATAAGTGTTCTTATAAGTGAAATAGAGGAGGCGGTCATAAGATAGAAGAGAACAGGCTTCTGGAAAAAGGTAATATTAAAGTTAGAATCTGAAGAAAAAGAGAAAACAGGCAAAAATAAAAGAATGATAGTACTACAGAACAAAAGAAAAGGCCAGATAATGAAAGAGCATGACAATTTCAAGGAACTAATATAACTTAATTGTAGCTGAATAGGTAGTACGATGGAAGTTTGCAACAAGAGATAAACATGGAAAGAGTAAGTGAGCTTAGATCAGTGGCTCTCGAACATTTTGGTGGCAGGACCTCTAGCTGCTCTTAAAAATTACCAAGAACCTCAAAGGGATTTAGCTTGTGTAGGTTATGTCATTCAATATTTACCACATTAGAAATTAAAACAAAAAATTTAAAACATTTATCTATTAATTCATTTAAAAATACCAAAAATAAGCCCATTATGTGTTATGTAAATAACATTTTTGTGATAAATATATTTTCCAAAACAAACGAAAAAAATTGTGGAAGAGTGGCATTTTTTTTCCTTTTGCAAATCTTGTCCTTAAAGTCTGTCTGAACAGAAGATAGCTGGATTTTTATGTCTTCTTCTGAATTTAAGCTTTTGTGATATGTTACTTTTGTTAACATTTGTAAAGTAAATACAGTCTCACATAGATATGAAGTAGGAAAATGGAAGGAGTATTTGCAGGTAATTGTGGATAGTCTCCCTTTTGATACTCTACCAAAAATCAACAAGGAGTAGTTTCTTAAAAGTTAGGTACAGGGCTTCCTTGGTGGCGCAGTGGTTGAGAATCTGCCTGCCAATGCAGGGGACACAGGTTCGAGCCCTGGTCTGGGAAGATCCCACATGCCGCGGAGCAACTAGGCCCATGAGCCACAATTACTGAGCCTGCGCGTCTGGAGCCTGTGCTCCGCAACGGGAGAGGCCGCAATAGTGAGAGGCCCGTGCACCGCGATGAAGAGTGGCCCCCACTTGCCACAACTAGAGAAAGCCCTCGCACAGAAACAAAGACCCAACACAGCCATATAAATAAATAAATAAATAAATAAAAAAGACTTTCTATTAAAAAAAAAAAAGTTAGGTACAGTGTGAGATCTGATCCCATATCAATGAAATTGTCATACACAGTTACATTATGATTCATTTGTCTATTTTGCACTTTGGTGAATCTTTTTCTCAGGTATAATTTTGCATCATCAGCCACTGGTCATTTGGAAAATATTGGTTCACTGTGTTACCCCATACTGGCCTTTCCAGAAACATCATTAAGTATTGGGAGGATAACAAGTTCATGGTAGCAGATAAAAGTTTTTAATTTTCACTTGAAGGCTAAAGTTTTATTATTGGCAACAAATATCACATATTTTTGAACAGCTTCACTTCATCAGTTTTGAGAAAATTGGGCAAATACCCAATTCCAAATAATCATCTTTTGTCTGTCAGTTGTTCATTCAAGTAAAAATGGTGTTGAATCAAGAAAGCGGCTAGTTCCACCCGCAAATCAAGCAATTGCCAAGTGCTTCCAAAGCGTTTTATGCATGCTTCCCATTTTATCACACAGATTATGAAAAAAGACACATTCACAAGAGTTGAGGTATGGCAACACTATGAATCTTACTTCTTCATTAAGATTATTTTTAAGTGAAGTGGATTATTTTTAACTTTTTATTTTATATTGGAGTATAATTGATTAACAATGCTGTGTTACTTTCAGGTGTACAACAAAGTGATTCAGTTATACATATACATGTATCTATTCTTTTTCAAATTCTTTTCCCATTTAGGTTTTTTTTTTTTAACAGAGAATGTATGACGATGAATAAATCAATGACTACTGCTAAGTTTGGTGCCACTGTCTCGATTCACCTAAGCTAACACTGCTTATGTGTTAGCAGTATTATCCACCATTGTTTCTGCACCATCGGTACAAAAGGAGAAAAGATATTTTAGTATTGTTATAAAAATAGCTTTGATCTCACAGGCTCCTCTCTGGAACCCAGCGGTTTTGGATCACACTTGTTCTAAGAATGATTAGATTATTAAAACCCAAAAATATCCAAGAAAAGGAAGCATACATTTTAAATGGTATATAATTTATCTCTTGTAGTTGTTACTTGGTCATCATATAAAGGTCTCTAAGTGTTTAGACAGCTGTTAAATAAAATAGGAATTAGATGTGTTCTATGTTTGGTTTCTGTGGGTAGAATTAAACCAGTAAGCATAAATGACAATCAGATGTATTAAGGGGCAGCTAAACATGACTTTTTTAAGCATCACTGGCTGTCTCAGACGGTGAGACTGTATGTGGTAAGTGATACATTTTTAGGAATTGAGCCAAGGCAGGAAAATCATCAATGCTACAGAGTAGGCTTAAGTGCAGAGAAGTTGTTGGACAAAATTACTCTTAAATTTTCTTCAAGTGTTGAGACTACGATTTTTTTATTCATTAGATTGCACCAAATGTAAAACAGTATGGGACACACAAAAAAATTATAAGAAAAGATTTGTCAAATTAATTCTTCAGAGCTGTTTTGTTGTTTTAAACCCCAATTCCGCAGATTCCCACAGACCAATTACTTATGGAAAGAAATTCTATTGGTAGCTTATTTGGCTAAAGCATTTATCCAAACACAATCTGATTAGTCCTAAATAATGATAAAAGCTGCACATGGTAGTGTGCTAAAACAGAAGCAAGTTATTCATAATTTTGCTTAGTGCCAGAGCTAGTTAATTTTTATGAATTCTGCTTCATTTGTCTAGTTACCATGATCACTTTCTGCTTTGATTTTTTTTTTCAGTTTTCAAGTGGACAATGGAACTAGTGCATCAATTCAAAAAGAGTTGGAACAACTAGACATGAATTAAAGAGTAACATAATGAATAGGTGACAAGTTTCTTAATTGTTTTAATGAACCTTTATCTCAGGTGAAATTTATGTGATACCTAAACAACCATTTAATTCAGTTAATTGGGAGAGAAAAAAAGTACGACGCTATCAGATGATCATTGGCTTCCTATATATCTCAGTAATTATACTGCTAACTTTTGATGTTGTGTAGGCATAGCAAAATATACTTTGATCTAGAATAATAAATATGTTTTGTTAACTAACTAATGTGTAAAAAAGCAAAAAGATCTCTCTCTCTCTCTCTCTGTCTCTCTCTTTTAAAGTAAAAGAAAAGTTGTAGAGACCTGAGAAGCTAAGAGATAAAAAGATGCCTGCTAGTTCTATGAAATACATGGAGGTGAAACCATGTGAGATTTTTAAAACAAATTTAAAAAGAAATCCACAGTGTCCTTTTATTCTTCATCCTCGTTTGTCTCCTCTATAATATATAAGAACACTCCAATCACATCACTCCTCATCTGAAGTGCTATTGTCTGTTTCCTTGTTCTTTCAATCTTTTCTCTCTTGCATGGTAGCTTCTTTCATCTTTAGCTGTTAAAAGGTAATTCTAACCATTGTTTAAAGAACAAGTAATCTGAGGTGAAAAAAGCACTAAAGAGCATTACATTTATTGAATTGTACTTAAGATCATGTATTATGATTTTTCTATTAATGTTCCTTCGCTGTTTTATGGACACATTCTCCTATTCTTTGTTATATATATAATGCACCAAGCCTGCATGTAAGCAACATTCAGCTTCACCTTCAGTCTTGTCTCACTTTTCTCGTATGGGCTTTTAGTAATTCTCTCTAAATCAATATTTGTCTTTTCTATTAAAATACAAGCTCTTACAAGCAAGAAACCATTTACTGTGCATCCTAAATCAACAGAATATAAGCTCAGAATTGTGTTAATTCTAATGCCTGAGATGTCGATATAAAGAAAAATAATTTAACTGCAATGTGAAATTTGTCTCCAACAGATGTTAATTCAAAATTATTTAAAATATTTGTTTTAAGGTAAGCCTACCTGAACAACTTTATAGGGACATGATTGAAATAGGTTACAATGCATCCTCAATATTATGATTATTATTTTTTGGAGTTTTTTTATAAGTACCCAAATTGAACAAATTTGATACATTTTTCCTTTACTCACCATGGTTTTCACGCATCAAAGCAAAAATTGCACCAAAGTTAAACAGGCAAGAGAGACTGAACTCGACTTCCTGAAACAAAAGTCTGGAGAGATTTTAAGAGCTGGAGTGGAGGGATGATCCTCGGCCATCTGTGTTTGCTAATTCGCTTTACTCAAAGGAAAAGTAAACTTTCTTGTATCCTCATGACAGGAAGTAGTTTTACAAATTGGAGTAAGGTACTCACAGAAGTTAGGCTCCAACCTTCCACAGAAACTGAGAGATAGGGGTGCTGTCTTCCTCCATGTTTCCATTTCAAAGGATTGCTCTCAGAACACTGGGGTGCACGTATCCTTTCAAATTAGTGTTTTCCTTTTCTTTGGTTATATATCCAGGAGTGGAATTGCTGGATCATATGGTAGTTCTATTTTCAGTTTTTTGAGGAACCTCCATACTGTTTTCCATAGTGGCTGCACAAATTTACATTCCCACCAACAGTGCAAGAGGGTTCCCTTTTCTCCACATCCTCACCCACACTTGTTATTTGTAGACTTTTTTATGATAGCCATTCTGGTAGGTGTGAGGTGATATCTCATTATTTACAATAGGCAAGATATGGAAGCAACCTAAGTGTCCATCAACAGATGAGTGGATAAAGAGGATGTTTTATATATATACACACACACAATGAAATATTACTCATCCATGAAACAAAAGAAATTCTGCCATTTGCGACAATGTGGATGGACTTAGAGGGTATTATGCTTCGTGAAATAAGTCAGACCGAGAAAGACAAATACTCTGTGTTGTCACATATGTGAAATCTAAAAAATAAAACAAATGAATAAATACAACAAAACACAAACAGACTCACAGATATAGAAAACAAACTAGTGGTTACTAGTGGGGAGAGGGAAGAAAGGAGGGGCATAATAAGGGTAGGGGATTAAGAGGTACAAACTACTATGTATGAAATAAATAAGCAACAAGGATATATTGTACAGTGCAGGGGAATATAGCCATTATTTGTAATAAATTTAAACAGAGGATAATCTACAAAAATATTGAATCACTATGTTGTTCACCTGAAACATATTATAAATCAACTGTACTTTAAGAAAAATAATAATAATAATAAAAAAGGATGACTCTCTGAACCTTAAGAAAAACATTCCTGGGTTGTAAACTGGCAAGAAGCTTGGAGAAGATTTACATACATTTCAAAGAAGCAGAGAAAGAGTTTGCACTGACAAGTTTTTTAAAGTAAAACTCTAAGGAAAATGAGGTCAGGGGCCTAGAGACAGGAAGAAGCCTGCCTAAAATTTGGTCAAGCTGTGGGAGAGGGTATGACTGCCCTGATCACATGCATAGTTTTTTTCTATTGAGACCTGTCTTCTAGTCTTAGATTGCATTGGCTCATCCCAGTTACTGATAGGAAAGACAAAGTAGTCCCTATATTACAAAATTTGGAGGCAATGGCTATTGATTTTCAGATTTTTATTATAAAAATATCTATGAAAATGTTTCTTGGCTTAGCTATTAAGGGCCCACAATTTATAAATTACCATTAAGTAACATGAAGAAACAGGGTATACAGGATATTCTCTAACCTTGAATAGCCATAATCACATATTTTTATACTAATTGGTGATCGTGATATTTTTAATATTTACAAGATGATAATTGTTGGGCAAATAATTGGAATTTGTCTAAAATCTTGCCAAAGGTTCTGAGTTATCACATATACAACATACACAACCACTTGGTTTTAACAAATATTCCTTGGATTGACATATTGTCTAGTCTGTGGAAGTCTGAAAGGATATAAAGAGGAAAGGAAATTAGAAACATATATTGTTAGAGTTAAGTGCAATCTTAGATAATGTCAAGTTCTCCCTATTATTTTACAGATGAGGAAGAAAACAAAAGAAAATTGAGATGGTCCAGAGTCACAGGATTATCTGTAGGACTTCAGCCCTTCCTCTAAATTCTTGAATATTGCTTCAAATGGCAGGAAGTACATATGGTTTAAATCTGTCTGGAGAGTTGCTAAGCACTTGATTTAAAAGCATTTCTTAGGTAATTATGGACAAGAAAAGTACAAAAGTAAAGATGGAAGAAGCACTGGCACATACCACAAAATAAATATTCAACACATGGCTGAGACGGTTGTTAATAACAAGCACCTCTTAATTGTTAAAATTTTACTTTGACCATATAGTAATGAATATTATATTTTATCAGATACTTTGAGGTGTGATTTTCCCATGTGTCCTATAATTATATATTGACTCTGACCAATGTGTGTATGAAGAAAATTCTAATCTTATATGTTAAGGAAGAGTAGTTTTTACTACCATTCTAGAGAAACAAGTCACTTTGAGTGACCCCTTTTTATATAGGTCTTGACTGCTCTTAATTTGAATTGAATGGGTAATTAGCAGGCAGAATTACCTAGAGAAAACAAGCTATTTTCAGTTCTCCAGTGGGAATTAGCTAGTAGGGATTCAGCCTATTGTGCAGAACATCTCATTCAAATTATTCTATCTTAGAAACGTCTTATGCATGGTCACAAAATGGTTTAAAGACTTTTCTGAGACTATGGATTAAATAGGGCATTTAATAATAAAACAGAAGAACAAAGTGGCATGATATGGATGCAAACCTAATCAACCTCCTTGCCATAAGCATCCTTTTTTTTTTTTTTTATGAAAACAGGTATTTATTGCAGAACACTTTTTTTTCTTAATTAAAGGCTTTAAACAAAAAAACATAATTCCACACACTGACATTGACTTGGTAGCATGGAAATACTTCAGCCTGGAGAGGCATGTTTGTTCTTGATGAATTTACATATAATAAATTCTCATGATGTTTGATTCCGAAATATATGTATGAACTGACTTGACATGATTATAAACATAAGGGCAATTTAAACACTGGTATTAGTTTACATGAGTCAATTCAAGGTCAGTGACTGGAGAACTATATTTTAAAAAATCTGAGATTAAAAAATTCTTTAGGAAGCAACCACGTACCTATGTATAGTTGAAGATCAAGGGTTAAAAATCCACTCTTGATGAATACCATTAAGCAAAGGATGTATAACATCCATCACACATCTGTTCCAAAAACAGCATGTTTCCAAAGTTATACATTTCTTTACAAATAAACATTACAGCATTAATAACTATAGAGGAACCAACAGAATGAGTTCCAAAATGTGCTAATTCTCACAAGGCAACCCTGAGCCATATCTTAAGGCATCCGTTTTAATCTTGGGGCTTTAAGAACATCTTCTTTGTTTTAATTGGTTTTATGTCTCCATTTTCATCTTCTTCATAATTGGCACGGTCTCTTTTTTTTGGCAAACTTTTTCCCAATTGTCCCCACCAAGGTCTCATATCTTCTAGCCATTTCTTCATCTGACACATCGAGCTCCACTGTTTCCTCTTCAACTTCTTCTGCTTTGTTCTTAGCATTCATCTGAAGCATTAATTTCTCAACCTCAGGATTAAATCCTCTGAATGACATTCTTCCATAGAGAAGATCTTCACATAACAAGAAACTCTGCTCTTCTATTATGAAACTCTCTTTCTCTTTAAGCTCGGGCAAATCCAAGTACCAGTGCTCTTCACTAATGATTTTCTTTTCTTCCTCTTCTAGTTGTTTCTTGGTTTCTGAGTCCAGTCCCCTTTGCATGAACTTCATGTGCAGCAGGTTCTTGGACAACTTAGTTTTGTGCTCGGCCGCCATACTGAGCACCCCGGCCACCGCGCTCTGCCACTAGGTCCGCTGAACATGTGCGATGCTGTGTGCACCCGTAAGCATCCTTTTGTTGCTTCTTATTGGTAAATTTGCCTTTCCATTTCTTTTTAAGTATTGTATATAGATATCAGTAATAAAATGGGAGCTGAACAGAATATTGTTCTAATGGAGCCAAAGGCAGAGTGCATCTTCCAGTACAATTCAAATGCAACCTAGGAAATTAATTTCAAGATGCCTCACGTGACACGATCGATTTTGGTTTTAAAACCAATTAATGTGGATGGGACAAGAATATTATTTTTCCATCTTTACTGTGTATGTAATGACAGGGCTCAAGCTACATAATTAGATCATAATGGGAAGAAAATATTCCCGGATTTTAGATACTGAAATGAAGTGGTCAGGAGTGTAATGCCTCAGTCAGGAGGTGACAACTACATTTTTCACACTGTGCCTGTTCAACGTGGTTTGTAGGTAAAAGAAAAATAACCAGTTTTGGATAATTCCTTTAGTATGAATGTTTTCATAAATGATCTGTATTAAATAAATTTAAAAAAATTATCTGACTGCTGGTGAATATATTATTAAAGGGAATAGTGAAGGTAATTATAAAATCTTTGAGGCTGTGTATGAGGATTCTAACTCTTAAAAGTGATGTATATATATTGGCTGTTCTTAATTTGAGTTAAATGGATAAGTAGCAGGCAGAAAGGTAGAAATAACTAGAGAAAATAAATTATTTTTAATTATCCAGTGGGAAAGGAATTAGCTAGTAGAGATTCAGCCTTCTGTTAAATGGTAGCTTCTTATTGCTTATGTCAATACTATAAAAACAAGGGAAACTCCAAATATTATTCATATTTGGCTTAAACTATAGTCCTTGCTTATTATACAACTAATAAATAAATATATTCTTTCTATAAAAGATTTAAAGTGCACAAATATAAAGAGTAAATTGTGCAAGTCTTTTCTTCCTCTCCCCAGGCCTGCTTTCATCCTTCGTGTTACCACTCAAGAGCTTGGTATACATTCTTTTGCTGTGCATTTATATACATTTACATGTAAGCAGACAACGTACATAGCTTTTTTTTTTTACCTACATGAGATCACGGTATATGCACTTTTTGGCAACTCATATTTCAATCACTAAGTTTTGGTGATATTTCCATGTCTGTGCGTATAGGTCTACTTCATTTTTCTTAATGGCTCCACAGCTTCCCACAGTATGGATATACCATATATTATGTAACTATACATCTCTTAATCAACAGTTGGGTCATTTGCAATATTTAGTGTTTAAAAACAAATCGGCAATGAACATTCTTTAGAACATTTGTGAACTTGTACTTCTGGGGTTTAGATTTCTAGATGTCAAATTTCCCCCTCAAATGTACGAAGTTTTAAAATCTGTTAGGCACTGCAAAAGTACCTTTCAAAAAACTTTATGGATGTAAATTCTAACCACCAGTATGCGTGTGCTCACTTTTCCCACATCCTTGCTTCTTGTGTGGCTATTACGCATTTTTGTCATGCTGTGTACATAATAGAGAAGGGCCGGTGTGATTCTTGACTTGGTGGAATACACAGTATTTCATCATATTTTGACAGCTTCTACAGTGAGCTATTCCACAGTCTTCTGGACAGGCCAGGGCATTATGAAATGACCAGTGGTATTAATTCTCTTTGAACAAATATTTTGCTGAAAACACTGCCTCAGAACCTCTAAAAGCTTTATGAACTTTTGAAATCTTCCTATGAAAGCTGCCCTTGAAGAAATAAACCCCATACGTTTATGATCTAGTGTTTGTTTTCAGATTTATTATATACATTTCCTTTACAGTTTTGTTTTTATTATTTTATCTTTATTTTTATATATCGATAGAATAAGAGCTTTATGCCTATGTTAAAACTACAAAATATTTAGGAGAATGTTGATGGAACATGTCGCTAATAACTGCTTTCATGTAATCTCTGGTGAAACTTCTGATTAAAGTTATTAGTGTTATGAGAATGGTCTGTTATCTATATAAAATAATCAGATAAAACAAATTAAAAATTTTAGATTTTCTTCATATTGTTTTCTCTGGAAAGTTTTTATAGCTTTACGTTATTGACTACCATTTCCCACACTTTCTTTTTGAGATCAATATATTGCTGGATGAATTGCAACACATAGTTAGGAAGCAATTTGCTTTTTGTGATGTTATTTTCATTCAGGCAATATTTCTCTATATCCTTTTAAGATATAGAAATATTAATTTTAAAATGGAAACAGTTCATATTTTCTTATCAGATACTTCATTTGGAGTATGACTGGATAAAACGTTGAGCAATAAAAATAAAAGAGCATTTACTGAGCATCTACTATTTGCCTGATATAATGATCTAAAAATCTGTATGTCAGGGTATTAGCTGACAATTTATTTAATGTATTGTTATATAAAGACAGACGGTTGCATATTCTTATATGGTAAAATATTCTAAAACGTAATAGAGAAATCAAGAATGTCTAGCTCTTTGGCAGATAAATGTTTACTAATTGAAAATAAAATCTTCTATATTGACTTTTTTAAATGATGAATTATGCCAGAGCTCAGGGAAGTCATACATATTTCAACTGGATTTTTAAAAAATGTCTCAGTGAGCCAAGAAAGACAGATTTCTTCTCATTTTTATACATGCTCGGCTCATTTTAAATTACAGCAATGTTTCATTACCACCAAAATTCTCAAGATAAAATTCGTAGCACAACTGCTTGCTAAGCAAAAGGAAAAACATAAATTGTATCCATGTTGAGAAAATGGATATGGAAACTGACTTTTATTTGGCTTGCAACTCCCTTTGCAGAACAAAGTTTCTGCTGATTCTGTTGAGGATGTGGCTAAGGTCAAGCAGATAATTTGACAATCAACTGATCTACAAGAAGGGTAGACCAAAATACGTTCTCTGTTTTATAAATAGCAGTGATTCCTTTAACCTCACCAGTTTTGATGTGGAAAAACTAACTGCTCACATTCATTTTTTTTTCGCTAAAAGCAACATTTTTGGGTTTTTTTTGTTTAGAAACCTAACATTCCAGCTGTAATTATATTATTCCAGTAAAATTACCAAAAAAAGTCTTTTTACTAATACATAGAAACGATCACTTAGAACAAAATACATGCCCATTTCAATCTGTCCAATGAAGCTCATTTAAATCACTGACGTGTTCCTTGCAGTCTCCTCAGAAACACATTTTCTGTTTCTTAATGTGTAGGTTGTCTAAAATTTGCAAAAGCCAAGTAACCTACATTTACCTTCATGTACTTCCACTCCCGAGCATTTATTTTCTCATATAGTAATTGCTAGTCCATGCAAATAGATTTTTAACATGATTCTACTGCTTTCTTCAATAATATTTTTGTTTATTCAATATGCAAATTCCTAAGCTCTGCTATAAGTTACTTTGTTTCTAGTGTTGCTAGAAAGAGTGAATCAGAACAGATATTACATGGCTTCTTTTACATACATTGGATTCCCCATTTTTTTGAACCATTATTGTTTAGATCCCCCATTTAAGTTTATTCTTGTGCATACCTGTATTTTGTATTTTTATTTGACAGAGAAGGAGCTGAAAACAAATGGTCAATGCAAAAATTGGCAGTCATGTAATATTCACTTTCTAGTGATAAGTACAGTTATTATCTTTATGTAAATAATTTATCCAAATGTAATACAAACTGGTTTCAGCCTGTAGGATTGAACACATATGTTTACTTCCACTCTCCTGAAACTACACTAAAATGTAAATAGAGACTTTAAATAGGCATAAAATGTTAAGGACAAATAGAAGTGACAAAGACGGCAATGACATTTTGAGACTGGAAAGCAGAAATAGTAAATCACACACACACACACACACACACATCAATCTTCCCTTCTTGCTCAATTTTTTCCCCTTAGCACTTATTACTTGGTTCTGGCCTAGTGCCTGAATCTCTGCCAGAGCAGGATCTACACTAACTATTAGGACATAATTTCCTAGTAGAAAGTAGAGCACATGTTACTGTGTGCTAGAGTCTGAATCTTCTTTCCCAATAATGGTCCAGTTGGTAGAAGGTCAATTTGAATATTAGCTTATGACATTTTTTTCCACATAGTTTATAGAGTTCTTAAATGATGACCCTATAATTCTGTTTCTTCATAGATATTCACAATGGAAAGTTTGGAGGCTCCTGTAGTTCACTGTCATTTAACCAGGAAGATGGGAATTCTTTTTTTTTTCTTACACATTTTTGATTTGGGGCTCTAACTTTTACGTGAGATTGTTTAGTAGGAAATGCTTCTTCTAACTTTTAAATAAAACAGTCTTGGCCAATGGAACATAAGCAAAACTAATATATGAAATTCTGGGTAAAACTCTTAAAGGGAAGTAATCTTCTGGTCCCTTCCCCTTCTCTTCATGCTGGGTGAAATATAGTGTCTCTCAGTATCACCAACCTAGTCAATATATCCTATAGCTATTGGAGGAATAAGAAGAAAAAACCTGGATCAATTATTATTTTGCAAACATGCATTATGCTTGGGAAATTGAATGATCTTACTTTAGCCATGCTATTTTGGCTCTCCTGTATAATTTGTTATTAATTGAGTTGTGTCCTCCCAAATTTCATGTGTTGAAGCCCAAATCTTCATTGTGATTGTACTTGGAGATAAGACCTAAAAGGAGGTAATAAAGGTTAAGTGAGGTCATAAGGGTGGGACCTTAACCTGAAAGGACTGGTGTCATCATAAGAAGAGGAAGAGACATCAGAGATCTTTCTCTCTTGTCTCTGTCTCTGTCTCTCTCTTTCTTCCTCTCTCTCTCTCTATCTCCATGCAGAGGAAAGCCATGTGAGAACACAGTGAGAAGACAGCCCTCTGTAAGCCGGGAAGAGAGGCCTCTCTAGAAACAAATGCTGGCACCTTGATCTTGGATGCAAATTCAATAATTTCAGTGAGGAGGGTAAATTGAAGTTTGTGCACATGAAGGACTCCCTGACGTAATTAATCACGATTAGAAAAATCAAATGTATTCAGTATCAGAAAAATGACAAATGCATGGTCCGTTATTCAGAGTGCATTTTGTGGCGGTATCTAGGGAGTGTGCACTGGGCTGGTTCCTGGGCGAAAGAAGTCAGACAGGGGAGAGAAGAGCGCTCAGCTCGCTTACCTAGCAAAGCTAGCACATGGGTTTAGAAACACAACAATCTAAGTATTTTTCTCAGAAATTAATCTAGTGATATCATTCTAGAAAAAGGCTTCCTTAATTAAATATCGTGGGCTATGCTATGTAAAATATTATTTCAGTAATTATTTAAAATTAGTATTAATTTTATACTGATTTTAGGGAGATTTACAAGGACTCATTTAGTTTTATTAAGTGAATATCCTAACATTTAAACATCAAACAACTTTTCTCATTTATTCATAGAGTAACTATATATTTCTTGAGGAATTGGGGCTGAGTAGAACATATATTGGGAGATACTAGTCAAGAAATCAGAATGTGTACTTCTAACGTTTAGCTAAAGCTGCTAAGCAAGTCCCAATTAGGTCTTTCCCCTGAATTCTTGTTAGAAAAGAGCAGTTTTGTTCACTGTGTTTGTACACAGTTGTTACCAAATCAGGATACATTTTTAAAAATCAATTGTTCTCAATATCTTCTAACTTCCATTTGAGAATCCATTTAGTTTTTGGTAAACTGCCTTCATAGTTCCAGGGTTGGGACCCAAAACCTAATCTAAATATGTGTTCCATTCTATCTTCTTGACCATAATGATTGGTTCAGAGAATGGGCATTTGCCTCTAAACAGATCTAATTAAAGAAAATCTACATACACTTGTTTGGAACACTGGGCCAAGAGTTTTTCTTTTCCTCTGGGTAGTATGCTATATGGACTTTATCCTGGAATTCTGAGAGTCATTTGTTTAACCATAACCTTGGCAAGGAAGCAGGCAAACAGGAGATGAAGCAAATTAAAGAGGAGGGTAGTCAAGATATTTTCAGACAGGTGGACCAGGGACCTTGGTGCTACTGTGAACCCAGGATTCAAATTATGTGTGAAAACTGACATTCTATTGAGATCTTTAGTTATGTGAGATTATAAACTACTTTTATTACTGGAACTAGTTTGAATCAAACTGTTACTCGTAACACGAATAGTGCTGATATACCCATTCCAATAGGAAATGAGAGTATTCATTCTGAAGAGCTTTCTTCTAACTCTACTCACAGTACAGAGAAGAGTTGGAGTGGAGCAAATATCTAAGATACTGATCAGAGAAGGGCAGAGAGACCATTCAAGATATTATCACTGAGGAAGGATCAATTGAGAGGAATAATCAATAACACTGCATTGAGTAATTAAAATTTGCCAAGGGGAATTCCCTGGTGGTCCAGTGGTTAAAACTCCATGCTCTCACTGCCGAGGGCCTGGGTTAAATCATTGATGGGGGAACTAAGATTCCACAAGATGTGAGGCGTGCCTAAATAAATAAATAAATAAATAAAATTTGCCAAGAGAGTAGAACTTAAATGTTCTCATGCCCACTCCCCCCCAAAAAAAGGTAAATATATGAAGTGATGGATATGTTAATTAATGGAGTAATCCTTTCACAATGTGTATGTATATGAAATCATCACTTCATATACTTTAAATATCTTACAATTTTGTTTGCCATTTATACCTTAATAAATTTGAAAAAAAAAGATAATAAAATGGTTTTTAAAAAAGAAAAATGTTTAGGGTTGAAGGATAGTCTCAAACTGAGGCAACAGTGGAGAGATCAGAAATTATATGTTACATTGGAGTAGGAGTAGAATTTTGCTGGGACTTTTATTAGAAAGCTAACTGGGCCTTCATGGTAAAAAAAAAAAAAAAACAAAACAATTGATGTGATTAGAAAGGAAGAGAGAAAACTATATTATTTGGAGGAACTTCTGAAACAATGGAGAAGCTGGGGCTATTTTTAAAATATACAACAGAGCCTCTTTTACCCTGTAGTTTATAAGCAATTTTTGAATGATATATTTATTATACTTTGACTATTGCTTAATTCTGGATTTACTTGGCAAAACCAAGTGGCTCAGATAGTTTTGAGTACTCCCAAAAATACATAAATAAAAGTAGAAGTAGAATAAATGAGTTTGTAGGATCTACTGCTCTCCTGCCATTATGTAGAGATCTATCCCATGCAAATATTTAGTTTATCTATAAATCTATTTACTTTGGCCTCATAAACTAAATTCAATAAATTGTATGTGAACTAAGGATAATGTTGGAATGAAAAGTGTGAAGACAAGCTTGTAAAAGAACAATGGGAGATTAGATTATTATTCCAAATTCTTTATTCTCTTCCTGTTAGAAAATGATTTATCCTGACAAAGGAGACAGCACTTATTTCTCTACCCTATTGGTCTTTTGCTTGGCCATGTAACTTTTTCAGCCAATGGAATATTAGGATATTTGATACAAGTAACTTTATTTTAGTTTGAGGATTTGTTTTGCTTTCTGACACTCTTGTAACCTGCCTTTAGAAGAACATACCCTAGGTAAACACCACCCCTTCAGCCTGGACTGTGGAATGAAGAAATGTGAAACAGATTTGAATTTAGTTGGACTCCTGGAGAACAAACTCGCCCAGTCAATCCGGCTCAGGTTAGTTGAACCACCGTCAACCTGGAGACCCTCGAGCATGAAAGTAAATATTTGTTTTGTTAGTTGTTGAGATTTTGAGAGTTTTTTCATTGTTGATACATAGGATACTGTGGCAACAGCTGATTGATAAAAGACACCGGTAATAAACTATTGGGAAACTGATTGATGTATTAAAGCGTCACTGTAGAACCTTTGTGTCAAAGATGAATTTTGATTATTTTGTCAAAAAGATTTGAAGAGCCAATGTGCTGTGGTAAAAACATTCTTGGATTAGTAGTCATATAATACAGATGAATTTTGTTTTCTTTATAAATGACATTTTCTATGTGTAGTAGGTGAATCTAATTAATTTATGGATAGATTTTAAGTAATGTATTGTTTTCCATTCCTTCTGCTTTTGTTAGATTTTTCCTCTTCTTTTATAATCCATTGATTTTATTTTAAATTTCATCTTCCTTTTATATTAGTTTAGAATTTATACAATCTATTTCTTTTCTTTTTTTAATAAGCTTAATATTAAAAAATGCACACTTAATAAAAAAAAGTTAATCAACATATGTAGGTTGCTTTCACTTAGTAAATTTTAAACATTTTAATTTGCCTTCCCTCATTTACATGCTATTTGGTCTAGCATTTTAGTTCTACAAAAGCAAACATTATATTTATTAAGAATCTTTTCTTTAGCTTTCCACTCACTTAACAACTTATCTGCTCATAATTTGTTCTTCCTCTTATGCTTTCGGCTTTGAGTTCAGTTTTCTATTCCTGAAATATAGACTCTAGAATTTTTTTAGTGGGGAATGTTGGGGATTACCTCTTGTGTATAGGGGTGTGTGTGTGTGTGAGTGTGTGAAAATAGTGGCATCTCCCCTTCTTATTCCTGTATTTTTAATTAATCTGACATAAAATTCTAAGATGGTTATAGCTTTCTCTCTTCCATTTGAAATAAATTTCCATTTTCCTTGCTTTAATTACCATTATTGAGAAGTCTACTGTCAATTTTGGTTATGTATCTTTTTCCTCTGGGTGCTTTTAAAGTTTTTTTTGTTTTTGTTTTTGTTTTGTTTTGTTTTGTTTTTTTAACTCTGTGTTTTCTCAAGGATATGGTTAAGTTGTGGCCACCATTTTAGTCTTCTGCTTTTCTGCTTCAGACTTGTTGAGACATAAATTTGAAAATTCACTTTTCATCAGTTATGTAAATTCTCAGCCATTATTTATTTGGAGATTAACTCTTCTTCTTTTTTAATATTTTTTCTTCTAGAATTCAATTACCTTATTTTAGATCTTTACTCTTTCCCCATCTTAACTTTTGCCTCAGTTTTTCAATTTTTTTGTTGCTCTGTGCAATTTCTTTGCATCTCTCTCCTTAATCATTCATTCTATCTTTAGCTACATGTGATCTACTGTTTAACTTGTTTAATGAAGTTTATATTTTAAAGGTTGTAATTTATTAAATCTATAATTTCTTTTAATTATTGGTTCTTTAAGAATTCTAAATATCTCTATTTTTTATTCTGTGTCTGACAATTCCATTCAGGTGCTATTATTCAGGGGTTTTGTTTGTTTTTGCTGCATTTTGTTCAGGGTGGCTTTCCCTTCTATTTCTCTGATGTTAGGAAGGGTTTTATCTTTGAGATTTCTATGGGGATTGGGGCTGCATCTCTCCAGGGACCATCAAACACTGAAGAAGCTGAGTGTACCAGAGTGCTACCTACCTTGGGAAACTTTAATTTCTCATCTTGAGGATTTTTGAAGCATGTAAAATTATAATTTGAAACTCTAACACAAATAAGGGGAGAGATGTAATTACAAACTATCAAGGGAATTTTTTTCTTACACAATGCCCAAGTCTAGATAGGTAAGGTATTTTGATACCTGGCATTGATGGAAGGTATATATTTTTAATTGTCCAAATAGTCAAGGAGTTTTTGAAGTTCTCTGTTCTAACCCTCTTCCACATATAAGTTCAGGTTCTTATGTTTGATCCTCCATGAGGTTCTTATAACCCAAGTTTCTTGGATACTAATATTGACAAACACTTCCAGGGATTTCAACATCAGCTTGTTTCTAGGTTCCTAATCTTTTTTTTTTTTCTTTTATGGCTTTGGACGATTTTGTTATATTTTCTCAATTTTTTTAGTATTTTACATCTTCATATTCTTTTTTCATCCTGTCTAGTGCACTGCATTGCCAAAATGAGTTTTGTGATTTCCTCTATAACTATATATGGTACTTAAGGGATTTGGGGATGATCAAGGAAAAAGATATGACCACAGGAGGCAGTAACACACAATTAACTTTACTGGGTGGTGCTTGGACAGGGTTGCATGCAAGGGAAGTCTATCACAGCATGAGACTGTCCAGAGGCTTATAGCAAGGAGGCCACCATCTAGAAGGCGAGGAGGGCAAAGGAACCCCTGGGGAGTGAGGACAATCAGACAAGGGGATTACATATTTAGGTGATGACACTCAGAAGTATGGTAGGGAGACTGTGGGTCAGCCTTATAACCACAAGCCTCTGTCTTCAAAAAGATAGCATATATGGGATGGTATTTCACAGGGTATGCAAAGCAAGCAGGCTCTAAATCGCTTAAAATCTGCTAGCTTGGGCTTTTTAAAGAATGATTGGATGCGTAAAAATTTGATTTTGGCACTGGTGAGCTTTTGAGCTAAGATTTATTAGCCTACAGTAAAGAAATAACCTAGGGGCCAATACACAGAGGCCATCTTTGGCTCATCTGTGTAATAATTACCTGAATCCCAGTTACTTTGCTTTTATAAATACAGAAAATATAACTTTGACCAAATGTGTTTATTTGATTGTTGTTTAAGCCCTCATAATGTATGCAAGATAAATAATAGACAAACCAATGCATTGATCATTATTTCATTTTCTCACTTTCCAATTTGCCTCTCTAAATTCTAAGGAATTTGAGAAAAATAAAGAAATGTACAGACAAAAGCCATATTTATTTTCTCCTCTAATTAAAGTAGATAAAACCAGGCTTCTATTTGTGTTGACACATCAGTATTCTTGTGAACTAGTTGTTCAGGGGAAGTTAGTTATGAGTGGTTGCTATATATTTCATATAATATCTAACTGTTTGATTGGTTGGTCATTAACCTTAATGCCAGCTGTGCTCGTTCATTCTTTGGATATATGGATAAATTCAGCTCAAAACTCCAGTCCCATGACCTAAAAAATCTAAATTTCTTCCAAGGATGTCTGTGAAACTCATTTGCTCATCAGCTTCCCTGCCTCTGGTTTTTACATTCACATATTCAGTTTCTCCTTATTTGATGTCAATATGGATGTGAAATCAGCGGCTGACAGGTTTCTATATACCCTTAAGCCATTTACACCAAGGATTTAGAAATCTGGGCTTATGGGTTAACATCTTTGAACGTATTACTCTATGACATTTATATTACTCTGACTTTTATCTCTTTAATATTTGCCTTTTCTCTTTTCTTCTCCTATTGTTTTGAGAACAAAAGGAAAATTTCTTCCCTTATATGTAGCAGTATAGTGACCCCCTTTGGAAATCTGAGAACATTCATCTCAAGTAGCTTCTCAGTTATTCTCTATATCATTTAGTTTTCTTACAAAAAGTTTACTATTCTTTCAAAAAGTTTTTCTGGAAAACAAAGTTTTCTTCATTATTTGCAAGAAGAGCATAGGTGCATATTTATTCATATATGTATGTGAGAATAAATGCATTTATCTGGAATCCCTCAGAGTTAGTTTCATTTTTTCTTTGTTTAGGACACTAATTGCAAATATATATAAATATTCTCAAGCTACTTATATTTGTCATAGAAATAAGATGATAGTATAATGTCTATCATGATTGTTCCCATGTTGTTACTTTAAAACTGACAAGTTGCCAGAAACTCTTAATCAATTGTAGAGGTTGTCACTAACTACAGATAAAACAAAACAAAAAAAAAACTAGCTCTGTTCAGAGGAGACAAACATGAACAATATTCCTATTGAACTATACCTTGAAACACTTCAAAGAGAGGTAAGAATTCCTGAGCACTGTCCCCAGTGAGTTGTTGATCATTGTGAGGAAGCACAACGGCAATGCAGAGCATGGGTTCACAGTCGCTGCCTCTTATGGCTGTCAACACAAAACTCTTTGCAAATCTCGGTTTAATTTTTCTTTATATACTGATGTTTGATAATATGGGATGATGTCACAATCAGTATATGGTAATTAAAACAATAATGTTTGACTATATTTTTGAATCACCAGCCAGTGCTTGCTGCTTTCTACCTGTGCTATTTTCCCCACTTCTATTGTGTTAATTTAGTTTGCAATAAATTATTCTAATATTCTCACTCTCTCTTGGAATCCACAACAAAATTTTCACTAAGAATGATTATTCAAAAAAGGATAAAAAATGTGATAGAAGTGATAAGCATCAATTCAGCCCTATATTTATATATAATTTTTAATATTTCCAAGTTCTATCTTAATCATCTACTCTGATATTTTGGCTATCACATCCTTCCTAATTAACTAGACAGAAAATCTGTGCTCCAAGATTTTTTCAGAGTTTACAATTTTGAGTTCTCTGCCACCAAGTTTTTTTTTTTAAACAAAAGTGGTATGTCCATACCATAGAATATTATTTGGCAATAAAAAGATGAAGCACTGATACATGCTACAACATGGACAAATCTTGAAAACATGATGATTGAAAGAAGTCAGTCACAAAAGACCACATATTGTATGATTCCATTATATAAAATTTCCAGAATGGGTAAATCCATAGAGACAGAAAGTAGATTTAGGGTTTGCAGAGTCTGGAAGAGAGGGAAATGAGAAACTACTGGGGTGTTGAAAATGTTCTAAAATTAGACGGTGGCCATAGTTGCACAATTCTGTTGATATACTAAAATCTACTTAACCGTACACTTTTTTAAGGTGTACCTCATGATGTTTTAATATACATATACATTGTGCCACCAAGTATTTATTACAGTTTAGTTTGTTTATTCAGTCAACAAACATTTAAGTTTCTACTATATTTCAGTTGCTTTTCCAGATGCTAAGGGGCCATAGAACTTGTGTTTCTTAATATTGATGGACATACAGTGAAGAAAAACATATAAACATAAAAAAATAAAATTTCCATATCTGTTTTGATGGAGGTCACAAAGGAGGTCAAAACATGGAATAGTCAATGGTAGAGTATAAGGAGATTTGTTAGTAAAAACTATTTGAGTAACTTTTGCTTTAAAAATAGTATTTTGGTGTCATTCTGGGGCATAGCTTGAAAGAAGCCTACTGCTAACTGTAAAACATCAAGTTCGTGACTTTTTTTGAACCCACTGAAGTGCTAAAGTTACAGGGAAACTGATGCTATAATCTAAAAAGAGATAGGTTCCTTAAAATAGAGACAAAGTGTGAAGATGTGCTTACTTGGGCAAGGCACATCTGGACATGGATAAGGAATGTTAAACTAGGGTGTGATAGGTGAACCTGTGAAGGCCAGCTTAGTGTGCACTGCTGAGAGATGGCAAACCCCAGGGACCATAAAAATAATGAAAGCCTACAACCTTCTACGGGCTTTTTTTAAAAAAATATGCTCCACCAGTTGCTCACTAAAAATATCAGGAGAGTTCAAAAAATGTCTCCTCATTATGCAGAACTGGAAAAAGGAAATGGCAGCATCGTGGAAGAAGCAGAAAACTCTACCTGGACCCCGTGTCCTACTTTCTCTATAGAACTAAAGCCTTAATTTGTGGATAGATGGCAAAAATATAGTCACATTTAGGCACTGATGAAAATGCATTGCAGTTACAGGAAGGAAAAAGGTGAAGAAAATGCTACACCACCTGGAAGAAGGGTAGGAATAAGTTCCAGGCTCAGATGAGTACTGGGGAGGTGATAAGAATACAGATATGGAATAAATTAAGGTAAACATAATTTAAAAAAATTTTTTTATTGCTCTAAAAGATTATTCCCTTTCTAAAGCAAAATTATTGCAATATATTTTGCGTTTGTAGCATGTGTAAAAGTAAAATATATGCCAATAATAGCCCATAGAATGAGAGGAAGGAATTGGAAACACTGTCATAATTGGGTTAAGCAAGTAAAGCAGTATATTATTGATTTAAGGTAGATTCATATTAATTAAACTGTATATTAAAAAATATAAATGACCACAGAAGAATTTTGAAATATATAAATACTAGGTCAATGGAGAAGCTAAAATAAAATTATAAAAAGTCTTAATCATCCAAGAGAAGGTAGACTATAAAGAAAAAATATATGGAAAATAGCTAGCAATATGGTAGATACCACCATACCCATAATGACATTAGTGTCCACAGTCTATACACAACAGTTAAAAGACAGAAAATTTCAAACTGGATTAAAAATTAAGACCCAACTATATGCCATCTACAAAAAATAAAATAAAATAAAATAAAAAACACTTTCAATATAAAGACATACATAGGTTAAAAGAAAAAGGATAGAAGAAGATAAACCATGCAAACTCTATCCCAAACAAGCTGGAGTGGTTATAGTTAAGTCTAGGCACAGTTAATTTAAGAATTAACAACAAGGAATATTATCAGGGATAATGATAAGCATTACATAATGTCAAAGGGAAAATTCTCAAAGAAAGTATACCGTTCTTAAATGTGTATGTATATAACAACAGAGCTTCAAAATAATGAGGCAAAAACTTAAATACAGCTGAAAGGATAAACAGACAAACACACACAGATGGAGATGTTAATGTTCCTTTCTTACACAGGAATAGAAAATAAATAAAATTGTACCATGTAAATTAATTTTCTACCTCTGTCTCCCCTTCTAAACAGCATCTATAACAAGACTCTGCCCACAGGGGAAAAATCTATAAATGTATTTGATCATGTCTGGAATACCATTCTGAGTTTTTGTTTAAAGGTAAATAAACAGGGTGGTAACATCAGTGAAATGACAAAATAGGTAGACCCAAGGGCTTGTCCCTTCACTGACACAGAAAAAATAAACAAAAACTATTGGAATCAACTTTGGCAGAATTCTGGAAAAATCAAAGGCTTACAGAAACCCAGTGAACATAGAATCAAGAAAAAGGCAACCTAAAAATGGTAGGAAATCTTTGAGGCATATTAACTTGGGCATTTTACTTCCTCTTACACCGAAGTTTTCACCTCTGGTTGATCTTTAGGCTCAGCACAAGCCAGAAGTGAAGCTAAGGCAAAGTTTAAACAGCCTGGGTAAGTGTTTACTACCTCAACATAGAGTCAATCTCCAAAAACTAGGAAAGTTTTTTTCCTTCCCTTCCCTCCCCTTCCCTCCCCTCCCCTCCCCCCTCCCCTCTCCTCTCCTCTCCTTTCCTTTCCTTCTTCCTTCATTCCTTCTTTCCTTCCTTCCTTCCTTCCTTCTTTCCTTCCCCCATATTATTTAAGGAAATCTCTGTCAAAACATTAGCTGACCACAAACTAAAGGAATAGAGACTTTAGAGACTACACACAACAAGGAATACAGATTTTATAATATTTAGAAAAGTCAATTAAATAACAAACAACTACAACCCACAGCAAACAATAAAACAAAACCTGAGAAGGAGGGAGGAATCTAATTTTCAGAGTTTCCACATATAATATTCAAAGTTTCCATGACAAAAATCTATGAAGCATGTAAAGAAAAAGAAAGTATGGGCCATTCATAGGAGACATTAACATGAATTTTCACTTAAGAAGCACAGACATACTTAACAGACAAAGACTGCCCTGGTAGCGCAGTGGTTATGAGTCCACCTGCCTATGCAGGGGACACGGGTTCGAGCCCTGGTCTGGGAAGATCCCACATGCAGCTGAGCAACTAATCCCATGTGCCACAACTACTAAGCCCGCGCTATAGAGCCCACGTGCCACAACTACTGAAGCTGCGTACCTAGAGCCCATGCTCCACAACAAGAGAAGCCACCAGGATGAGAAGCCTGCGCACCGCAACAATGAAGAGTAGCCCCCGCTTGCTGCAACTAGAGAAAGCCCACACACAGCAACAAAGACCCAATGTAGCCAAAATTAATTAATTAATTAATTAATTAATTAATTAATTAATTAAAAAACAAAATTTTACAAGGGATAGATAAGGACATTATCTACTCATAATATGATCAATTCATCAAGAAGATTAAAAAAATGCACCAAAAATAGAATTCCAAAGTACATAATGTAAACATTAACAAACCAAAGGGAAAATAGGCACCCCTACAATATTTGCAGACTTAAATGTCCCACTTTCAGTAATGGATAGAACATCCAGACAGAATGTCAGTAAGGAAATAGAGTACTTGGATAACACTATATCAACTAGGTTAACAGACTTACATGAAACTTTCTACTCTAGAAAAGCAGCATAAAAATTTTTCTCAAGTGCACATGAAACATTCTCCAGTATAGACCATATGTTAGGTCATAAAACAAGTCTCAACAAATTTAAACAGACTGAAATTATCCAAAGCTCTTCTCTAGCCATAATGCAATAAAACTGGCTATCAAAAACAGAAGGAAAAGTGGGAAAATCACAAATATGTGGAAATTAAACAACATCCCCTTAAACATCCAATGGGGCAAATAATAAATCATAAGAGAAATTAGAAAATACTTTGAGATGAATGTAAGCAACACTACAACATACCAAATGTATGGAATGTAGTAAAAGCAGTGCTTAGAGGGAAATTTTTAGCAGAATGAAGGAAATAATAAAGTTTAGAGTAGTGATAAAAAAAAAAACCAGAGAAAAGGAAAATAGTAGATAAAAATCAATGAAACCAAAAATTGATACTTTGAAGAGATCAACAAAATTGACAAACCTTTAGATATATTGACTAAGGAATAGAGACAAGACTCAGATTACCAGAATCAGAAATGAAAGTGGGAATATTATTACCAACTTTCAGAAATAAAAAGAATTATAAGAAAGTACTATGAATAATGGCATACCAACAAATTAGATGATCTTAATGAAAAGGAAATATCTTAGAAATGGACAAAGTACCAAAATAGATTAAAGATGAAATAGGAAATATAAAAAGACTTTTAGCAGGTAATTAGATTGAACTAGCAATTATAAAATCTTCCAACAAAGAAAAGCACAGGAACAGATGGCTTCATTGTTGAATTCTACCAATCATTTAAAGAGTTAACAATAAATCTTCTCAGACTCTTCCAAAAAACATGAAAGGAGGGAATACATCTCAACTCATTGCTCTGATACCAAAGCCAGACAAAGATATAACAGGAAAATAAGCAGACAACAACAACAACAAAACTACAGACCAATACCTCTTATGCATATAAGCAAAAATCCTTAACAAAATACTAGCAAACCAAATACAGTGCATATTAAAATAATTATACCCCTTAACCTAGTGGGATTTATCCCAGGAATGCAAGGTGGTACAAAATATGAAAATCAATCAATTAATACACAACATTAATATAAATGAAGGTTATTAAACAACAACAAAAAACCCATGATCATCTTAACTGATACAGAGAAGCATTTGATAAAATCCAACATTTTCCTGATAAAAACACTTAAAAGACTAGAAATAGAGGGGAACTTCCTCAAACTAAAAAAGAGCATTTATGAGCATACCACAGCCAGCATCATATTCAGTGGCGAAAGACTGGAAGGATTCTCCCTAAAAACAGGAATAAGATAAGAATACCCACTTTTGCATGTTCTACTCAACATTGTACTAGAAATGATAGATAGAGAAATTAGGGAAGACAAAGAAATTTTTAAAAACTTCCAAATTGGAAAGGAAGAAGTAAACCTATCTCTATTTGCAGATGACATGATCTTATATATGAGAAATTCTAAAGAATCCATCCATAGAAAAACTGTTAGAAGTAATAAACAAATTTGGTAAGGATACAAAATCTAAACATAAAAATCATTTGTATTTTTGTATGCTAGCAATGAGCAATCTGAAAGGAAATTAAGAAAAATGTCCATTTCTGATAACATCAAAAAGAATAAAATAGGATAAATTTAAAGGGGGTGCAAAGAGTTGTACACTGAAGTATACGTTGTTTAGTCTCTTTTTTATACTATTGCAGTAAGGGAGTAAAGACTTGACTTACTTTGTTTTGGCTTATTGTCTTAAGTGACTACTCTGACACCTAGCATAGCAGCTCAGCTTAACTCTTAATATGCAGCTAAGAGACAGCAAGACACAGATACTACCTGAGGAGGGGCTCTTAGGGAAGCCCAAAAACAACAGAGAGTATATTGACAAGGACAATGGAAGAAATTGAAACTATGGCACTAAGAGTTACAGCAAACATTAAACACAGCCCAACTCTTAGCCAGATAAAACCTCACGCTAATGGCCTATTTACCTCAGTTTCTACTACCTTGATACATTATATCTGGTTTTCAACAAAAAATTACAAGTTATTCTAGGAGGCAAGAAAAAACACAGTTTGAAGAGACAAAATAAAATCAAACAGATTCAGATATTGCACAGATGCTGGAATTATCAGATAGAGAATTTAAAATAACATTGATTATGTTAAGGGCTCTAATGGAAAAATAGACAACATGCAAAAATAGATGGGTAATGTAAGCAAAAATGTGGAAACTCAGAATGAATCAAAAGCAAGTTCTAGAAGTCAAAAACAATGTAACATAAATTACAGAGTGCCTTTTATGGGCTCATCAACACATTTGGCATGGTGGAGTTAATTATCTTTGAGCTTGAAGAAACATTAATAGAAATTTCTCTAACTGAAATGCAAAGAGAAAAAATAATTAAAAACAAAAATCGAGAAGAGAACATCAGAGGATTATAGGACAAGAAAGGTTTCCTAAAAGAGGCAAAACATGAACTGAGCTTTTTTTTTTTTTTTTTACTGTTTACATTTCCTTTTACAGAAGTAACACATGCTCAGTGCAGAAAACTTAGAAATTATTGGAATATGTGAAGGAAGGAAATACACCAATAATCCTACTGCCTAGAGACAGCTAATTTATTACATCCTCTTGTGTGTCGTCTGTGTGTGTGTGTGTACAAGGTTGTGATGTTAAATTTACTTTTTACTCAAGTTCCAGGCTGGTTTGAATGTATGTGCATTTGAGGCAAGAGCTGGGGCAGAGTTGGATTATTCTGCATAATAGAGGGGTAATTTATGGTCCCCAGAACATGAGAAAGCAAAGAATTTGAAAGCTACTGGGAGAGGGGGAAGCAGGAGAAAGGAAAAAAGTACCAGAGTAGAAATACAGCCTAGAAAAGACTTTGGAGAGAACTCAGACAAATAAAAAAAAAATTTTTTTTAAATAAAGAATTATGAGACAACTTCAAAAGGGTTAGCATAAACATGATTGGAATACCAGAAGGAGAAAAGAGAATAGAGCAGAAGAAATATCTGAACAAAGAATGGCCAAAAATTTTTGAAAATTAATGACACACCAAAACACAAAATATAGGAAACTCAGGACCATAATATTGTTTTTGATGCATCTTAATTTCCCTGATTTATACTTATGTAGTCATTATTTGTTTCCCATTTTCTCTTTAACCTTGTAGTTTACCTGCTGTTGTCTTAAATATGCAGATGTTTTAATCCTCTTCTATTAACCTCTTAAATCTTAATTCTTTCCTCAATATCTAATCCTACTGTCATGTTTATAATCTTTACCTTTCACATTGTATCCTTTTATCATATTTCCCCTTATTTTAATATTTTAAATGTTAGTTTATTGATTTCATGCATTTGCTCTGCTACACTTAAATTGGTATAAAAATCTTTAAATTGTGCTTGAATTCCTGATTTATATTATTTTAATACAATCACTTTTCATTGTTTACCCTTAATCTGTTCTAAAATTCTTAGTATTGGCCTCTTCATCTTTTATTATTTGAAAGTTCTTTTTCTTATAAGGGAATTCTCAGTAAAATATTATCTTCTCTCTAATCACCATAAACTGGACATAATAAAACCTTTAGCATTTATTCATTGTCTTACATTCATTTAACAAATATTTATTGATAATGCACTACCTGCTCAGGGATTTGTCTTATCCATATATTGGGGAGACATTAGTGAAAAATACAGAGTCCTTGATTCTTATGAAATTTATGTTCTAGTATATATTTGTGAGAGTAGGATGGAGGAGAGCATGATCTCAGAAATAAAACAAGCAAGTAAATAAAATAACCATGATGTAGTCAGATAGTGAATATTCCCAAGAGAGAAATAAAATAATTTGATTTGATCAATTGCCAGGGTTAGGGAGTGCTTTACATTGGGTGGGCAGGGGTGACATTTCTTACAGAATGATAAGACTTGGATGATAAGAGACAAAGACCTGACATATTCATACATATTCTAGGTAGAGAGAACTGTGAGAAGACCCTAAGGTTGTAAACATCTTCCTGTCTTCAAGGAACAAAAGGCAGCCAAGGTAACTAAAAAAGGCTGAATGAGAGAGAGAGAGAGCCAGGAGATTAGACAAGAAATGTGGTCACATGCCTGATCTTCAGGGCTTTGTCAGATATGATATAAATTTTAAGTTTTATTGTAAATGTAACGAGAAGGCTTTCAAAGTTCTGATGAACCCTTAAAAGATGATCTTTCTGGCCTCCATGTAGAAAATGAATTAGACTCAAGAGTGGACAAAGGAAACCTATTTCAGTAGTGCAAGTTTAAGGTTGCAGTGACTTCCTGGTGCAGTACTAGAAAGAAAGCAATGGAAAAATGAAAAGTAGACAGATTCAGGATATATATTTTTGGAAAAACAAGATTTACTGATAGGTTAGATGTGAGGGGAAAGATGAAATCAAGAATAATTAGTGGATTTTTGGTTTGTGCAATGGGTAGAATGATTCTGCCATTTATTGAGATAGAGACTGAGAAGAACATGTTTGAAGGCAGAAATTGAAATTTTATTTTGAATATTTTAAGTGTGAGATGCTTATACATATCCAAGTTCAAATCTAATGTAGGCTGTTAGAAATACGTGTCTGTTAACCTTATGGGAGTTCCCTTGTATGTTATTTGTCATTTTTCCCTTGTTGCTTTCAATAAGTTTTCTTTGTCTTTAATTTTTGCCAATTTGATTACTATGTGTCTTGGTGTGTTTCTCCTTGGGTTTATCCTGTATGGGACTCTCTGCGCTTCCTGGCTATTTCCTTTCCCATGTTAGGGAAGTTTTCAACTATAATCTCTTCAAATATTTCCTCTGGTCCTTTCTCTCTCTCTTCTCCTTCTGGGACCCCTATAATGCGAAAGTTGGTGTGTTTAATGTTGTCCCAGAGGTCTCTTAGGCTGTCTTCATTTCTTTTCATTCTTTTTTCTTTATTCTGTTCCACTGTAGTGAATTCCACCATTCTGTCTTCCAGGTCACTTATCCGTTCTTCTGCCTCAGTTATTCTGCTATTGATTCCTTCTAGTGTATTTTTCATTTCAGTTATTGTATTGTTCATCTCCGTTTGTTTGTTCTTTAATTCTTCCAGGTGTTTGTTCTTTAATTCTTCTAGGTCTTTATTAAACATTCCTTGCATCTTCTTGATCTTTGCCTCCATTCTTTCTCCAAGGTCCTGGATCATCTTCACTATCATTATTCTGAATTCTTTTTCTGGAAGGTTGCCTATCTCCACTTCATTTAATTGTTTTTCTAGTGTTTTATCTTGTTCCTTCATCTGATACATAGTCCTCTGCCTTTTCATTTTGTCTATCTTTCTGTGAATGTGGTTTTCATTCCACAGACTGCAGAATTGTAGTTCTTCTTGCTTCTGCTGTCTGCCCTCTGGTGGATGAGGCTATCTAAGAGGCTTGTGCAAGCTTCCTGATGGGCAGGACTGGTGGTGGGTAGAGCTGGTTGTTGCTCTGGTGGGCAGAGCTCAGTAAAACTTTAATCTGCTTGTCTGCTGATGGCTGGGGCTCGATTCCCTCCCTGTTGGTTGTTTGGCCTGAGATGACCCAGCACTGGAGGCTACAGGCTCTTTGGTGGGCCTAATGGTGGACTCTGGGAGGGCTCATGCCAAGGAGTACTTCCCAGAACTTCTGCTGCCAGTGTCCTTGTCCTCATGGTGAGACGCAGACACCCCTCGCCTCTGCAGGAGACCCTCCAACACTAGCAGGTAGGTCTGGTTCAGTCTCCTATGGGGTCACTGTTCCTTCCCCTGGATCCTGATGTGCACACTACTTTGTGTGTGCCCTCCAAGAGTGGAGTCTCTGTTTCCCCTAGTCCTGTTGAAGTCTTGTAATCAAATCCCACTAGCTTTCAAAGTCTGATTCTCTGGGAATTCCTACTCCTTTTGCTGTACCCCCAGGTTGGGAAACCTGACGTGGGGCTCAGAACCTTCACTCCAGTGGGTAGACTTGTGTGGTATAATTTTTCTCCAGTTTGTGAGTCACCCACCCAGTGGTTATGGGATATGATTTTATTGTGACTGCACCCCTCCTACCATCTCATTGTGGCTTCTCCTTTGTCTTTAGATGTGGGGTATCTTTTCTGGTGAGTTTCAGCATCTTCCTGTTGATGACTGTTCAGCAGTTAGTTGTGATTCTGGTGCTCTCGCAAGAGGGAGGGAGTGTACATCCTTCTACTCTGCCATCTTGAACCAATCTCCCAACGAATCTTCTAAATGGCATACTTCCTTCTGACTTCAACCCTTCAAGTCCAGACTATAGATGGCTGTCAAGTCTTCTCAGAAATACTTCATCATTGTCTTACCCTTCCTCATAAACTTGGAAAATTCTGAAATAAAGTCTCTTTATAATCTGACTTGAACCTATAACTTCCAGGTTTATCTTCAACTACTTCTGCAGAATCTTCTACCCAAGTTTTGTTTTGTATATTTTCTAAATTTGCATTTTTGTTTTTCCTCTAACCTTTGGCTAGAAGGACTTGACCTACTTACACCCTAACAGTTCTTTAAACTTCAACCTGAAACTTATTCCATCATATCACCTTCCTGGGACTCCAGTGATGTCTCCGTACCATGAAATTTTATTGGGCTAATCGTCTTCATATTCTCCTCATAATTTTTATCTCCTGCATTGAAATGTTCTGTATTTATATATTTTGTAACTTTTCACAATACTTAGCCCCAGTTTCACCAAATAAATGTATTAAGTGACTATTATATACAGTTTTTTTCACATATTTAAAGTTCCTTCTCAATTAGATTATTATGTCCCACAGTGCTCAAAATTTTGCCTTGCACATACTAAGTTTTCAACTATGTGCAGGTGGGCTGGCCCCATATCAATATAAATTTAAGTATACTTAAATTTATGATTATTAAGCTCATCCTTAAACGTTCTCATTCTTAAAATTGTCCCTCCCACAAGTGTTGAAATAAGTGAAAATAACATTTTACAGTAAAGTGCTAAATGTTATATTGTATAGTTTCCATTGTGCATAGTAGTTTTGTAAGTTTAAGTGAATTTTTGTTTTATTTTGTTTTGCATTGAGAGTAGGTAGTTGGAGAAACACATTGTGCAACAGTAGAAAAAGCATGGTGTTCTGAATCAAAAGATCTAGGTCTTAATTTTGCTGTTTCCTAGGTGTTTAGCTATGAGCAAATAATTTAATATCTCCCTGAATCTCTTTCCCCTCATATAGAATGTGGGTGATAATTCTAACAAAATTTAAGGCCCCTGTGGGATATTTGTCTGTTTTGATCACTGTTGTATCCCAAGTATCCAGAACAGGGCCT
The DNA here is from genome assembly GCF_028021215.1 of Eschrichtius robustus. Taxonomy (NCBI): domain Eukaryota; kingdom Metazoa; phylum Chordata; class Mammalia; order Artiodactyla; family Eschrichtiidae; genus Eschrichtius; species Eschrichtius robustus. The sequence continues at coordinate 50,016,788 of NC_090836.1, forward strand.
GGTACAGAATAAATACTCAATATATTTGTTGAATGAACACCTCTGCCAAAAAAAGTGTTTGTCAGATTGAAAAAAATTAATGTTTGTGAATGTGTTCTGATGAGGGATTCTTTAGTTTTGTGCAAAATTTTATGTGACGTCCTGAAGAAAAGGACATATCATTTACCAACTTACCCCTCGTGCCTGGCACATGGAGATGAACTATTCACTTATAACTTGTCTGAAGGCAGAAGTAGAGGCTGGCAACAGTAATTCCTATACTTGTATTTGCCATTGTACTCATATGTCATTATTTGCCTGTAACTTTTCTCTCATCATTTAAAATATGCTATGGTTGATATAGTTCAGGAAACCAATTTGTATCTGGGTATCAAAATCAGGTGCTACTAAATTACAATGTAGACTGGTAAAGCTATGTGTGAGTGTGTGATTTTTAGAGATAGATTAAAATATTTAAAGACATGCAGGGGAAATAGGAAAATTAACACCTCTTTGCCCTGTTATAGGATCTAGATGTTTTTCCTTTCATTTCCATTTGATAAATGTATCATATTCCCACTATGTGAACAGAGATGAATATAAAACATTCACATTCTATTTGTTTTCTTAGGAAAACCAAGTTAGCTCTATTTAATAAATGTATTCTTAGCCCCTCTACAAATATAATAAATAAGATTTAGAGTGGGTGAGATCACATAGTTAAAAAGAAATCAAGGTGCAAAGACAAGAATCTAGGCCATTAGTTTTCAGAGAGTGTCAAGCCATGATTATAGTAATATCAGGACCATTTGTTTGAAGGCTGTTATGCATTCTTAAGAAACCAAAACTCCTCTGTTTTCTTCATCATTGTATCCTCATTGCCTATATTTTTGAATAAGTAAATAAGTAAATGAATGCTATATTAGAAGTTCAAATAAGTTGTCAGGGAAAACCAAAATGAAAAGATTCCTTGGGAGAATCTGAAGAAGTTTTTAGAAGATAAAGAATTCTACTGGATTCAGATTAAGAGTAGGAATCTTGTTACATGAGGAGGGGGTTATGGGAAAAATTATTTTGTGCAGAGAATGGAACACACTCATGGATATTGAAGTAAAGAAAGGGAGCAAGTTCAGGAACGAGAGGTTTGATGATGATAGAAGGAAAAGATATAGAATATAAGAATATAAAAGATATAGAATATAAAATGTAAGCACTCTGAGGATATAAATCATGGACTTAATCTGCTGTCTATTTTTTTTAACATCACATATAGCCACTGAGATAGAACTATTACTCATTGATTGTTTGTTGAAGGAAACAAATGTTTATTTTACTCTGATATTAACAGTTCAGTGCATTTCTTGGTATTCCAGAGGGATGTCCTGGAAGTGGAGGAGATCCCTTGTTGATTTCCTGATTTCCCTAACATAGCTCCGACATTCTACAGCAGCTCAGCTCAGCAGTTATCAATACTTGAAAATTTGTCCTGCCATGTATGTTTAACGTGTTCTTTCTAATACTGGTCCAAGCAGAGCTAGAGAAACTAGATAATCTTGTGTCAGAATTCAGTATCAGTGTACTCCTCAAATTTATGTCATCCCCATAGCAATAGCCCCACCTCCCTCTACAAAGACATTGTGTGCAAAGGTGTTATATATGTGATATGGAATCATAAGTCCTTTGTTAGTAAGTCAGTAGGTTAAAATCTTGTGCTTATGAGAACAGTGCTATTGGGAAATAACTTCTCTAGGGACCAATTAACTTTATTTTGCCTGATGAATACTGAGTATATTCTTTACCCTAATAAATCATCTCATAAACCTGTGTTTCTGGTCACAGGGGCAACTAAATAAGAAAATATATGTCTGAATTTAAAAAATGAAAACATACAGCAAAGTAATACAACACATATATTTATATTGATTTCCTATTCTTTGCCAGGCGATTGGACACTGGGGCTCTTCCCTATGCAAAAAGAGGATGGTAGATGGAGAGAATGTTAACTCACAGTAAGGAATGCTTATTTTGATGATAGTGGGTGGTTAGTATCATTTGCTCCTAAAAGTTAGAAGATGAGGACATGAGAATTAAGTCAGTCACTTTAAAAAATCTCAACAGAATATGAGGTTTTGTTTTTTTTAAAAACACGCTCCGAGATATTTTATATATAACTGGTTAGTAACCTTACAACAGTTGCTCTAACTCTCACTGCATGTTAATATCACCTAAGGAACTTGGAAAAAAAATATATTGATGTCTGTTGCCCCCCTCCTAAAAGTTTTGATTTAATGGTTCTGTATTTGGCCAACATTTACTATGAAGTCACAGAAAGACTGAATAGTATTTTCCTCATTCTGGGAGAATGAAGGATGACCACAAAAGAATATTAGCAACATCCGGAGATTACAACAATCCCTTACTTCTAAACAGTCAGATATTCTTGTATTGGGCAAGACACAATCTGCTTTTCAAAAACAGAAGGGGAAATAAAATGAAAGAAACAAAATGTGTTCATATTTCCAAATGAAATACGAGAATGGACTTTACATAAAAATGAGCAAATATTTGCTTTATTTCCAATGTTGCTGCCATTGACAATGCCAATTCCATCGTCTAATTTTATGGAGGTTTTCTGTTTGTTTATATTTTTACATTTTAGAAACTAAAAGACAAATTTGTGTGCTGGCTTTTATTTACAGATGCAAGTCTGTTTACTGAAAACAAGAAAATAAGTGAAGAATTTAGACCATCCCCCAACTAGAGAAAAAGTAATTACAAATTTAGTTGTGAGCAACAAATAATTTGTATGGCAGGAGTTCAAATGGGCCACATTTCAGAGTTTTTAATGTGCAGCTGGGTTTGAGAATGCAGTCATGTTTGAAAACACTATCCATTAAGATCTAAATTTAAAAGTCATAAGGATTTTATTCACAATAGAAATAACTATGCGCTAGAAGTAAACTGAACAAAAATGTTTTTAAAAGAGCTGCAAGAAACACCTAAGGGACCTTGGGGAAGAATGAATAAAGGAAGAGAGATACCATGTTCCTGAATATCAAAACATTTCCAATACTTTAAAGATGTCTGTTTTTCCCCAAAGTAATTTTCAAGCTTAATATAATTAAAATAAAGCATCCAATGAGTCATCATTATTATTTTTTAGGAGTGAGAGGGATGTCACAAAAGCAATTCTAAATGTTGTTGTATACTTTTCTATTGACTCATCATGTTTAGGTTTTTGCTGAGCATAAAAAAGAGAATCTTAATAAATATCTGCTAATTGATATCTTGGTAGTTCAGTAAGTAATCAAGTCCTCTTGGTTTTAAATACACTATATATTTGATACTGAAATTTAGTATCAAATAGTATAACAAATATGCTATGTAGTATATCTTTAACTGTTTCTATTAGGAAAAGTTCCTCTGAGTTTTAATAATTGAAGATTCAACAGATCTTCAACCTTCCTATGGTCATAAATAGACCCAACATTTATTTATTTATTTACTTATTTATTATTGACTTACAATATTATGTTAGTTTCAGGTGTACCACACAGTGAATTCAATATTTTTATAGCTCACAAACCATACAAAGTTATTATAAAGTATTGGCTATATTCCTGTGCTGTGCATTGAATCCCTGTGACTTGCCTATTTTATAACTAGAGGCTTGTACTTCTTAATCCCCTCTTTTGCCCCTCCTCCTACCCCTCTCCCCTCTGGCAACCACTAGTTTGTTTTCTCTATCTGCAAGTCTGTTTCTGTTTTGTCATATTTGTTCATGTGTTTTTTAGATTCCACATATAAGTGAAAATGTACAGTATTTGTTTTTTCTCTATCTGACTTATTTCACTGAACATAATACCCTTCAGGTCCATCCATGTTGTTGCAAATGGCAAGATTTCATTCTTTTAATATTTCTGTCTGTGTCTCTATCTCTACCTCTCTCTATATCACATTTTCTTTATCCATTCATCTGCCCATGGGCACTTTGATTCCTTTCATATCTTGTCTGTTATAAATAATGCTGCAATGAACATTGGTGTGTACATATCTTTTGAAATTAGTGTTTCTGTTTACTTCAGATAAACACGCAGGAGTGGAACTGCTGTATCGTATGGTAGTTCTATTTTTAATTTTTTGACGAAACTCCATACTGTTCTCCATAGTGGCTGCACCAATTTATATCCTCACCAACAGTGCACAAGGGTTCCCTTTTCTACCCATCCTCTCTGACACATTTCTTGTCTTTTTGATGATAGCCATTCTGACAGGTGTGAGCTGATATCAAAAGAGGAGTCCTAAGGGAATATGACATATGAGAACCATGCCACTCAATCTCTTGGGACACAGCTTATCTTCACTCTAGATCCACTGGCAGCCAGTCCTCAGTGCAGCCAATCTTACCTGTTAATCGATTCTAGCCCTGGGCCAAAAACCCCATGTGAGTGAAGCCAGCTGTCAAAAACTATTTAAAAAATCAAATGAGCAAAACACAGCACCTGTTTCTTTTCCTTATTTTTACTTTACTTCTTCCAGATTCCCACTTTGTTTTTTTCTTGACCTTGTGTCTTTCTATCCCATCTTCCATTGACTTATAAAATATGGTTACATAAAGATATTAAGTATACTATTCATAGATTTACACAGGATGAATCAGTTGCTGTCTTCTAATAATCAAGAGTTACAAATAATCCCCTGCAGTAAAATTATAGATTGATTTCTCTGTGTTAATAGCATGTTTGAAAGGTTTATCATCTGTTAATGGGTTCTGATATGTTTTCCTAGAAGCATATGAAGAAAACTTTAAGAACACAAGAATACTGAAGATGGAGACATTATAATATCCAAAAATTATGTGGAATTATAAACATTCATAACTAGGTGCCATGTAGAATGGGAACCCATTTGCCACATCCATGAATGAAAATTGGGACTAGGTAATTCCTAAGTTCCATTCAAATTCTTACTAAGATGGCTTTATTATTAATTTCATTTCCAAGTACAGGTATAACTTTTTTAAGTACTGAGAATTGATTAAGAAAGGGAAATATGTAAAACAGAGATTTAAAAAAAATTCTAAATATATATTTACATGAGCCAAAACAAAATAAAATTTCCCAGGTGATGTATAGCCAAGTAACTAATTAAATGTCTGTCTAGACAAGAATCCCAAGTCCTCAAATCAGTTTTTCTAAACTGTACTCTGAAAACACTAGATCTCTAAGAACCTACCCCTCCTCTTCTCTAAAAAGAAAGAAAGGAAAGAAAGAGGGAGGGAGGCAAGGAAGAAAGAAATAAAGAGACAGAGAAAGAAAACAAAGAAAGAGAGAAGAGTTGCTTGTTTCATTTTAAACAAGCTTGGGCTTCTTTAGGCAAAGTTTCTTTACTTCACAGAATTTCTTAATGCCATTAATATGATCTTGAGCACTGTGAATCTATAAGCAGGAATACATATTTTTTCCCCCAAACTGATTTGGCCACAACAACTATTTTTATTACTCAATACTTGCTAATGTATTATGGGATTCATTTAGGAAATACTCCCCCAGATGATTAGACATTCTTCATAGAAGAGTTAACGTTACTCTTTCAATCATTCCAATTCTATGATGCCATATTTCTTTTCAAATATTAAACGAGATCATTCCTAAATTGCTTCTGGTAATGAGAAATGGGAAATAAACTTTTTTATTATTAGACTAATATGTAGCACATAATATTATTTCATTGAGAACTAAAACTTCAGTCCTTGGTCTAAGAGTTATGGTTTTCAAGACCAAGCAGTTATCTAATTTACCCCACAAGTGTATAATAACTGATTATTAGTGTTCAATTATCCATCATTTTTATTAATATGTCTCTTCATTACATTTCCAATGGGAGCTTAAAATGACTTTTTTTTGGAGGAATTAACTATTAAGTTCATAGCTGGATGCATGCTCCTTTCATTTCTTAGTGCTGTTCTATAAAATGGAACAGAGCTGTCACTGGTTAATTTATTTCCATGCCAAACCATTTACACTCTCCAGAGAAACTTCTGTTTAAATAAGGCATGCTTGACCAAGAAAGGTTGTCATGTATTAAGCGTCTCCGTGGGGAGTTGATGTTAAAAGCATAATTGGTTCAGTGGAGGGAACAGAAAATAAGCTCTTCTATTCACAGTCAGAAAAGCAGCTCCCAGTCATTTATGTATGTAAGTGTGCTGTCACTTCTAACTAAGAAAGTGCCATCATACATAATTAGCAGTAGGAAGACTTCTGCTTTTCAAACCTTCAGGATTTTTTTTTTTTCTACCCCGAGGACAAAAGTTCTCCTAATATGCATTCTCTTATTGCCATTTATCTGTTTGAGTGTGAGGATGCACTTTTCAACTTTTTCTATTTCCTATCAAAGAGAGAATCAGATTTCCTCTTGTTTCCTTCTTATTTCTCTTCTCAGTTTTTCATGATATTGTATTCCTCCTGGTATTTCATACTTTCTTCTAGTATGGAGAAAGCATTTATGCCATGGGATTTCAAGGTTATTCCTATGCTGTATAAGCAGAAGTATTTTCCAATGCTAAAAAAACAAAACCATTTTTAATGGCGGAGAAAAGATTAAAGACAACATCAATTGCGAAGAGAATCAGAATCCTCCTAGGATTTTTAATCCACAGTTCAAACAAGGTTCTAATTTCTTAATCATGGTATCGAAAGACTAATGCAACCAATAGAGAAAACCATTTATTCCCTCCCTCTTTAAACAGCTCTACTCAGCAATAGTTTCAACCTGGGGATAAAATACTTTATACAATTCTTCACTATGATTAGCCAGTGTTGATACAGCAAACCACAAAGGCATTTGCAACCTAAATTTTAGTTTCTTTTAGAAAATGTTTGATTTTCCCTTGGCAGCACAATTTATTGTTTCTATTGCCTTTCCAGCAGCGTGAATTCAGACTAACTTTTTCAGCTTTCAGAAATGATGGCTTAATACTCTCTCTACTCTTTCTTACATACAAAAAAAATACAAAATGTTGTGGCTGATTTGATTTTTAACTTTTTTGTGTTGTTAAACAACACGGACTGTATGATATCAGTTCTTTGAAATGTGTTGAGTCTCAGGAGTGACTTAGCATATAATCAATTTTTATAATAGTTCAATGTGTACTTGATAATAATGTACTATCTCTACTTGATTACAGTACCCAGAAAGATTATGTTTTGTTTTCAAAATCTTCTATATCCTGGCTAAATTTCTGATCTACTTGGTCACAAGTTTCTCATAGAGTATTATAAAGATTTCCCACTATGATTAGTGAGTTTGTTAGTATCTCCATATAAATCTAACAGGTTTTGCTTCATATATTTCTTCAAGACGCCAATAATATTTTAATATATTCTTACCCATTTGTTTCTTTTATTACACAATGCTAATATTCATCTCTATTAATGCCTTCTACCTAGATTCCATTTTATCTAACGTTAATATTGTTAACAATTTTCTTTTGTTTAATGTTTAGTAGTACATATTTTTCATATCTTTATTATTTAACTGTTCATTTTGCTTTTGTTTTTGATGTGCTTACTTTGTATTTTGTGTTATCTGTTCCTAGCCCCTCTTCTTTGCTTCTTCCTCTTATCTCCCTTTTTTGCCTTCTGTTAATTGATATATATGTTGATAATTACCATTTATGTTTCTCTGTTAGTTTGAAATCTATGGATTGTATTTTAGTATTTAGTTGTTATGTTTACATTTCAATCTATATTTCAACATAAATTTTTCTGACAAAAATTAGTAAATATCTTCATCTTCCTCCAGAAGATAACTTTATTATTCTCCCCTCTTACCACTCTCCCAATCTTATTATTGGCATCTTGAGATGTATTTTTATTTTTATGTTGTTAGGTAATTTGTTCTGTTTTACAAATAGTAAAATTATGGAAAATAATTCTCTGAGTAAAAGAAAAGCTTAGATTAACTTACTTCACTCAACACAAATGTTTTTAAAAGATAACTTTTAACTTCTGCCTTTACAGTCTATTTTTGAAGATATTTATAAGCATTCAGTTGAAGAAAACCTTTCTCACTGCCAACTCTTATGAATCCAATTTTTCTGCTTTACATCTATCTTACAAATAGTCTTTGTATCTGAGGTTCTGTGGCATGATGGAGAGTGGTATTTAACATTATGACTTCCCTATTCAACATGGAAAGCAGAGTAACAAAGCGTCTTGACATTTAGATGCTTTCCTAGTTTTACTTATTTTGTGTGTATCATGGAAAAGCCTGAAAGCTTTATTACTCACTGAAGCAAAGTATCATGTTATTCCACAAAATAACACCAAGATTAAGCCCATCTTCTTATTTTATAATTTACAGTTGTGTGTTTGTAGGTGACCTTTGTATAATATCCATTCTGTGTGTTCTTTTCCTAGTAAAACTTGTACTCAATGTCTAGGCAAATGGAACCATCTTCAGTTATTCATATTTTTGCTTAGTTCGTTTGAAAGTGCACCTGCAATATATCTACTGAACACAGAGAAGAATGGTTTCTCTCATCCAATTTTTGTTCCTTATTTGAGACAAGGAAGAACAGCTTATACATTAAGGGTTATATATTACAATCACCAGGAGAGAACTCTTGGTATTTGGCTCCAAGATGATTTACAGACATCTGCTAAGAAGTTTATTGATCACTGCTGAGTAAGAATGAATTACTAATTTACACATATGTAGCATCTCTAATCTGGGTTCTTCCTAATTTAGAGATTCAAATGAAGAGAATATTATAAGTAAACTCATGCTTATTAACAAACAAGAGACACATTTCATTATTGGCTTATGGGAAACTCCTTTTCCATTTTTCTGGTAAAGAATAAAGTTATGAGTTGAGAATGGGGTTTTCAAGTAATTAATATATAAGAATCTTACCATCTGGTTAACTTTCCTGGGTTTATACCTTTATGATATCTGTGTATATGACTGACTCTCCCTCTTTCTCTCTCTCTGTCCTTCTCTCTGTCTCTGTCTCTGTCTCTCTCTCTGTATATATACATATATATCAAAATAAGTTAAAAAACAAGTAAAACATTTGTAATCTTACACTTGAAATGAAAATATAAGTAGGATCTCATAATTCTTTTCCAACAGAATAACATTTTTTGCTCTGTGCAACTTTAAGTCCAAGAAGCAATAACAACTCAGTTGCAGTGAGCTCACCTACTACCCAGGTGATACTCTCTAAATACCACTTTCTACAAAAAGATGAGAGTTCTTTGGGGGAAACATGGTTGATTCCAGGTCTGGGGAAGAAAATATGCAAAGTTAACTTGTGCTTATATTGCTGTACCAGAAAGAAAGGATGATATATAAAACAAATGAGTCATGTCAGAGGAAACAAGACAGTCTGCAGGTTGACAAAGATGGGAAAATTTTGAATTCATCAAACCAAAACACATCAAATACATAGAAATCTAGAATTCATAATGATACTCAAATGAATTTTAGGCAGCAACTAGAACACTAACTCATTATTCTGAAAAGTGGTAAATAAAGTAAAGGGAGGAGCATTGGTTTTGTACCCTTATATTGTTGGATAACCAATAGTTAATAAGAGAAAGTCTTCTTCATAAAAAAATTAAAGGTAATAAATGTGGGAGGAATGATAAAAATGTTATACTACTATTTTGCAGTCTCTAATGAAATAATGGATCTAGGCAATGATCAATAGTGAATGCTAAAAGCATTTGGTGAAAGGCTGATGGGGAAATGGTGAAAGGCTGATAGGGAAATTATAAAAGGAATAAATCTGATGTATTAAATTTCTATTGTTGTCATAATAAATTACGACAAATTTAGTGGCTTAAGAGAACACATATTTATTATTTCACAATTCTGTATATTAGATGTCCAAGTACAGTGTGACTCAGTTCTCTTACCTAGATTTCACAAGTCAGAAACCCAGTTGCCAGCAGGGCTTCATTCTTCCTGGAGGGTCTGGGGATGAATCTGCTTCTAAGCTCATCTAGGTTTTTGGCAGAGTTCAGTTCCATGCAGTTGTAGGACTGAGGTCCCATTTACTTGCTGGTTTTTGCCTGGGGGTCATTCCCAGCTTTAGAGGCCACTTCTACATAGTCAGCAACAACAGTTTTACTCCTTTTCATGTTATGAAATCACTGACTTCCCCTTCTGCCTCATCTCTCCTGCTACCTCTTCTCTGACCCCAGACTGAGAAACCTTTCTGCTTTTAAGGGCTCAGGTGATTAGACTGGATCCACCCACTTAATCTAAGATAATCTCTTTATCATAATTAGATCTTTGAAGTCCCTTCAAGCAGTACCTAGGTTAGTATTTGATTGACTAACCAAGGCCAGGAACTTGGGTGGGCATCTTTAAAAGTCTGCCTACCACAGCTGAAAATACTTGAAACTACTAATCAATCCCAATCAAATCCAACTGTAGCGTTGGTAAAAAAAAAACAAGTAGAGGTTGAGTTTCCAGTTCTGCATATAAGGACCTTGGAAGTCACCATATCAACTTAACAACAAACAGAAAGCTGAAAAGACTGAAAAATCAACAACTCTTCTTGAATTCATGAGAGAGGAGAGGACATAGGGCAAACCACTGCCCCCCAGGATAGGACAGACAGGTGAATACAGGGAGTCAAGGTTTACAAGGGCAGATTCACAAGCAGAAGCTGCCTCAGGAACCAGTGCCGGGGTAGGAAAACCTGAACTGTAATTGATAATTGCTGAAGGCTCAGTGTGGACAAGTCTGAGAGTTAAAAATTCCAGGAGAACCCATTGATGGTCAGGGGTGTGGGGGCAGTGGGTGCCCACAAAATTGTGAGGTTTACCTACAGGAGCTCTACTAAATTCCCGGAGTAAATATCAAAGAATATCCCTTCCTGCTTTCAGCAGGGGTAGGCAAAAGGAACCATTTTGAAATACGCCAGAGCATTCTTCTTAACATGGCCTGACCTCAGGGGAAACTAGTTAGCCTGAGCCTAAAACTATTATCAGAGCTAAACTGACCTGGGGACGGAAAAAACCCAACTCTAGCCATTTTTCGCCTACCACAAAGAAGAGAAATACTAAATACAACCCACTCTAGGCATCCTCCCCCACCTAAGGGGGAGAAAAAAACTGAGAAACACTTTTAAAGTTTGCAGTGTAGAGGCTTAGGCTCATTAGAAGACTGAGACCTAAACACAGTACTGTAGAATGCCTCCTCTCCTCCTAAACCTTAAAGATCTATTTACAGTAGTTTCTTTTACCCAGTACATCATGTTTGGCTATCAAGAAAAAATTACAAGGCATTCCAAAGGGTAAAAAAAACACAATTTGAAGAGACAGAGAAGGCACCAGAACCAGACATAGTAGGAATGTAGGAATTACCAGAGGGTAATTTAGAACAACTATGATTAACATGCTAAGGGCTGTTATGGTAAAGAGAACATGTAAAAACAGATGGGCAATGTAAGCAGAGAGATGGCAATCCTAAGAAAGAACCAAAAAGAAATGCTAGAGATGAAAAACGCTGTAAGAGGAATGAAGAATGCCTTTGGTGGGCTCATTAGTAAAAGAGAACAGTGAAGAAAGAATCTCTAAGCTAGAGGATATGTCAATAGAAACTTCAAAAACCAAAAAGAGTAGAGAACAAAGACTGAGGATAAAAGAGTGGAATGTCTATGGAATGTGGGTCAACTACAAAAGATGTAACATACACATAATGGGAATACCAGAAAGAAAAGAAAGGAACAGAAGGAATATTTGAAACAATAATGACTAAGAATTTCCCCAAATTAATGTCAGACACCAAACCACAGATCCAGGAAAACCACAGATCCAGGAAGCTTAGAGAACACCAAGCAGGATAAAAGCAAAACAAGAACAAAAACCTAAAACAAAAAACTCCTACATTATCATTTTCAAACTACGGAACATCAAAGTAAAAACATCACTGGTTGCTAGGGATTGGGGCTGCAGGAGGATGAATAGGCAGAGCACAGAAGGTTTGGGGGTTAGTGTAAATACTCTGTATGATACCATAATAATGGATTCATGTCATTATACATTTGTCCAAACCCATAGGGTGTACAACACCATGAGTGAACTGTAATGTAAACTATGGACTTTGGGGAATTATGATGTGTATGGCAGTGCATCAGTGGTAACAAATGTATCATTCTGGTGGAGGATGTTGATAATGGCAGAGGCAATGCATGTGTGGGAGCAGCCGAGAATATATGAGAAATCTCTGTACCATCCCCTCAATTTTGCTGTGAACCTACAACTGCTCTAAAAAAGTAGTCACAAATAAAAAAAAAATTAACAAAGCTAGGTAGTTTAAACCTTTCACACACACAAAAAAGAAAAATTTTAAAGTGTTAACTGTTGATGCTGGCTGATGGGTACATGGGATTTTATGATATTATTACAAAATTCTTTCTTCTTTTATGTGTATGCTTCCATAATAAAAAGAATAAATAAACTTCACCTTAGATTTCCCCAGCGTGGTGCCTCAATTGCACTTAAGAATGATCCATAGATCCTTGTTATCCAGCCTTCTCGCTTATTCTGTGTCCCCCACATTGATAACATTACCACCTTGCTTGGAGCAGAGTCTTGGTTGGTGAATGCAGTTGGTGAAACCAATCCAACCTTGAGGGAATGGGGAAGGGAACCCATCTCCAAATATCTAGATGGCCATTGCTGATTATATTCCCTTTTTGTAAGTGAATCTATAAGTTGAAATGGTCTGTTGTTATCATTTGACATCCATTACCAGTGTCCTGGTTACAGCTGCTAAAGAACCTGGCCACCTCGCTATGATTAAATTTGCTGCAGTTGGGAATAAGCATATGTACTGAGTTGGGCTCCTTCGTGACCTATTTCCATTTTGCCAGAAGGATCTTATTTCTATTCTTACAATAATTTTAACCCTTCCAAGCCTGAAAGTCTGGTCCTTAAATGAGTTTTAAAGAAATGACATTTTCACTATAAATAGAACACTAAATTAAGTTACCATAAATAGAAGGTAACTATAAAAATAATCAATATAAAAACTTAGTAATGTTATTAAAATTTATTTAAATTCCCTCATTCTTTGAGTGTAGAGATTGTCAGTTGCTGCTGCAAGATAAAACTCTTCTGAGGCAAATGATGGCAAAATCAATTTCCACTGTATCTGCTACTTTGTGTTCTTTCCTGTAGCTCCAATCACAATTATAATTATAAAAATATCATATTTGCTTCTTCTTTAAGATGGGATTATTCAGTATTGTCTATGGTCACATTGCTTCCTGAGGATACACATTGATCACACTTGAACATCACCAAGACATAAGGAAACTCTGGCAACAATCCTTTGAATCTTTCTAGGGGTCTGTATATTGCTCACATAATTTTCTGCTTCTTTCTGAGTGTCTTTTTCATTCTTTAATCATAAAATGGACCCACTGTCTTCATATGTTGTAGAGATAATCAGTCACGAGAATTCTGCAAATTAGCCTAATTCCTGTTGATAAATTCATAGACAGCCTGGCTCTTTGCTTCTAGCAACCTTATGCGTTGGTAGAGGTTAGTAATAATCTTCAGTTGGGTTAGTTTCCTGATCACAATCCAATCATCTACCAAGCGTGATAAAACACAGTTGAGAACTCTGGCTTAACAAAGACTGTGTATGGGTAATTATATCTATTATAATTTGGACCTGGCAGGTGCCCTGAATGACATGCCCAATATATCCTGAAGCAAATGATTTAAGCCATATAGTAAATATAGCAGTCAGAATGAAAGACAAGAGAAAGACAATGAACTAGAAATCTTTGGAGGCTACCATCAGCAGACAAACATTTTGAAATAAATCCATTGTTTGAAAGAATGGAGGAAAAAAAATTTAAAAAGAGTTAATAGGGTTCCAGTGACGGCTGTTTTATTTATTTACTTTTGTTTGTTTTTACCATCAGAACCAAGGCAGATCTGCATATATTTGAAGCTATGACTTGAAGGATACAGGGAGAAGATTGGCACTTTTGGAAAAGGAGGGAATGTGTGATCCGTTCAGAGTCAGGAACAGAGTAGAATGTCAGCCTATTTCAGGTGTAAGTGATAACAGACTACAGAGCTGGGAGAAAATGCACAACTCTGAAATCTCCAGAAATTTTGTATTATAGCAAATTTTTGAAGAAATATGACATATGAACAGTGCTTATCTGGAAGGACAGAATTGACATTGATGTAGTAGTATCTGCATTCAGCAGGTAGGGAAAAAGAAGATTGTTTTCAGTTCAAATAGTACCTTGGTTTGGTTCTTATTTTCTTAGCTTGATGGTAAAGAAGATGTGGTGTGTATATCTATCTATGTATCTATCTATGTATCTATGTATCTATCTATCTACATACCTACCTATCTATCTATGAAAGGGAAAGAGAGATACTGTATGATATCACTTTTATATGTAGAATTTAAAAACAGCCAAACTCATAGAAACAGAGTAGAATAATGGTAACCAAGTGCTGGGGGGTGGGAGTATGGGGGAGATTTTGGTCAAAGAGTATATAAACTTCCAGTAGCTACTAATCATGGAAGTTAAAGATATTTTAAAGTTTAAAAAATTATGTATCATACCATGATCTTATGTCATAAAACTGATTTGATAATATAATATCTATACAATTAAAAATATAACCTAAATATAACTAGTTTCCTCTCTGAACTAATCCTGAAAGTCTGGTTTTGAAGAGGTCAAGGAAGTACAAGTCATCAGATTAGCACTGTGCAGATGGGGGCACAGAAGGGACCAGACAGGTGAGAGGATGCATGTGACAGTCTTTTATAAGACTCATCACTTTGACTTGTAAAGAAGAAAATGACACCATCTGTGCTGTCATTTTTGTTAACCTTCTGCTTTGAATAAGAAAGCTAAACTGAATACTGAGAATAGGTGGATGAACACAAAACAATATTTGCATCAGGGTTATTGAAAATCAAAGGATGAATAACCTTGCCTCTCTCATGCTTATTGTACATGTTTTTGTAGATAGTTATCTTCATGATTGAGAAACTATTTGTTTTGTGGGAAAATACTATGCATTAATTCTAGTTTGAAATTCATCTATTTTTATGCATTAAAATCATACTTTTGATGTTAGTGAGCTATTTATTAGGTAATATTTCACTACGGCTCTTATTTTTAACATCTCATTTTTAATAACCAATCAGAGAGAGAGGAAGTAATTTTGATTTTTACATGTAATTTAGCAAAAAAGAAAGGAGAAAAATTTTAATGTTAATGACACCATACATATTTTCTTGGTTTGACTAAAATTGTGAGAGAATAATATTGTCTTTTATAACTACTAGTCTTCCAGTTTTATACTATTTTGAGTGATTTAATTTCTCAGATCCTTAAGACATTCATTTCTTTTCTTCTATCACATCCTGCTCAAGGGAAGAGAACTAATCTATTCAGATCCTCAAAGGTCTGTGTAATATGCACTACCAGTCACACTAGTTCCTTATGTCCCTGAGTGCCTTAGTATCTAGCCATGTGATCGACCAAGCTGTATTTCTCCGTGATTCCTGTATCTTATGTTGGACTAGGTACCTGTCATTTGTACTGTTTAACTTATATAGCTACCCAATTACCTACTTAGATTTCCTTGCCTCATCTCTAGTACATAATATATTCTTATTAAATGTGTGCTTTTATTTGCTGACCGATTTCAGTACCCATAGGATAAAACTGAAACTCCTTAGTACAGCATGTAAGGTCCTTCACTATTTGACTGAAATTGCTGTCCAGAGCCTCATCTCCTTTGATTTCATCTCATACCCTTTGTGTCAGCTGAAGCTATAATCTTGCAGTTCCTTACACACTAGTCTCTTGGCCTAGAATGTACACATCTCACCCCTCCATTGTTCCAAGGCTAATCTTGCATACCTAACCCCGCTTGGCTCACATGCCTCTCTAATGTGAATCCTCCCATAATTTCCATGGTAATGACTTGTCCAACACACTTATTTTGATAGAGTTTACCTTCAAGTGATTTCTTCAGCAAAGAAGAATGGAAGGTAAACTTGACTCTGTGAATATTGAAGATATCTATGTTGTGTTCATATTTGATTGAGATCAAAAGTAGATTTAGATAATTGTGAAGAAACCTTTTTGCAGAAGAGGTGATTTTTTTTTCAAATTTACTTATATATTTAGTGCAATTCCAATTAAATTATAAAATTTAAAGAGAAGAATAAGGGAAACATGCATATCCTTTTGTAATATATGTATATCCCAAAGCTGATACTACTATATTTTTAATTGTAATATATTATAAAATCACTTATTATAAAGAAAGGAACACAATTCTTTATAAAGTTATTTACTTTTATGTCTGCCTCTCCATTCTAGACTGGAAGACACTTGTTGACAAAAACTGTGTCCTATGGTTTTTTCTAAACATAGAGCATTGCTATAAATAAATGATTCAAATAATAAACTATAAGTCATAAGAATTGATATTATTTTTGACATACTAACTCAATATCTTCTCATGGTCATATTATCTTAGTTCAGATAAATAACTTAATAGAATGGAGAAACATCTAAGAGCGAAACTCCTAAGTTATGAGTCATGTCTGAAAATTTAGAAAATTCAAAAGTAGCTTCATCATAGATTCTAAGCATGATCTTTTTACTCTTTGGAGACCAAAGCAATATCATTTCTAAATAACTACTGAATATTCATTTTCTTATACCCTGAGGCAAAAGGTGTCTCTTTCATAGGTGTTTTAAAGAAAGTGATTTAAAATATATTACCTAGCTTTGAAGAAAATATAATCCCACATCTTGAGATTTCTGATGATAAGCAAATAGTGAGAGGGAGTGGGTTCTGACATTAGACCACATTCAAGAATTAAAGAACAAAACAAAACAGGGAGATATGCCCAAAGAGGAACCAAGGTTCAGATGGGGAGAGACAAGACGCAGTGTCAAGATTTAGCAATTTCAAGTTTTCAATTAGGAAAATATATAGGTAGGTGACATCCAGAATTGTGGCAACAATGATCTCATTACTTAGTTTATATAAATATCTCTTATGCTTGTTGTTAATCAAGCAGCAAAAGTAACATACAGGAAACTCAGTGTTCAAAGTCAGAATGGTCAGAAGTTGAGTAGTTTTCCCCTGGGCAACAGAGAACCAGCTGTTGAGAAAGGGTTCAAGGGCAGTGCTCAGGGAGTTCAATCTTCAAATGCAGTCAAGGGAACATATAAACACAAGTTCATAAACTGTAACTTATTGATATTATTTCTGATTTTTAATGTTATTTTATGAAGAGTTAAGAACTGACTTGGAAAGTAATTTGACATTTTTCTTCTCATGATCATGTACATGACCACAGGGAAAATTTAGTGGATTTGATCATTTGTATATTTTATATACTTACCCTATTGTCATAGTCTTGGCTGTAATTGTCACTTTTCTCCAAATCCTGTTTTTAGTCCTCTCAATGTAATTAACTCTAAGAGTCTATTAAAAATTACTCACGTGTCAAAATTTCTATTTTTTTCAGCCTCAAATTTCATTTGGAGGTGTCATGGAGATTAAACCAAATTTAGAACCCCAAATGATTGCCATAATAGAAAGGCAGGAGTAGAAAACAAAATATATACTTCAATTCTCAGTAAAATAAAATATAAATATGAGATTTTCCCAGACATTTATAGGGTATTTAATGTGCACACAGAGGCATTACTCGACATAATTCATTTAAACAAGGATTCTAATAGTATAAAGCAAATCCATTATACACACATGAATATTAAGACACATTAAAATTTAATTAATCTGAATAAGCTATTGTATCCTATTTTCTATCTATATTGTTAGAATGTTCAATATAAAAAAACTAACAAAATTATTGAATATGTTCACACATATTAAATTGGGATTAAGAAAACTTCAGCTTCCATTATTGTCAATGAAATATTTTTTTCCTATATTATGTTACCATTCAATAAATTATAGACTACAATCTCATTTTTATAACTGAAATGCAAAGCCCCAGAAAGAAGAATATGCTGAGAAAAACATTCAGAAGTTTCTGTTTTATTTTATCTTTTCTGGCTTGGAATTCAGATATCTAATAAAAATAAAAATTTTTGACATTGTTAACTATTGAGCATATCCTATTTAATTAGTTATTTGTGTTTTATTCACCGACTGCTAAAAGAGAATCAAAAGAAATATAAGGCACCATATAAAGCGTTTAAAGATTTATCTTCCTCTTCTTGATGAGGCAAGGTGAACTCCTCAGTATCCCCTCATTGCCTTTAATATAAAGTCTGAGTCTTAACATTTATGATATGATGCTTCAATCTCTTTGCTCTAGATCTTAGAGTTGAAAATGCAAGTGACTAGTCCAAGTAGAGTCAAGCTGTAAGCCTAGCTGGAGTGCAAAATTCATTGTTGAGTCAAGAGGGAATGAAGAATAAGAAATAATGTGAGACAGTTAAAGACCAGATAATGCAGAGCCTTGAATTTCAATATGTCCTCCAGTGTCCCATAGGCAACAGAGAACTATTAGAAAGAATATAAAGTTTCATTTATGCTAGATGAATAAGTTCTAGAGATCTGCTTGTGTAACATAGTGCCTATAATTAACAATATGGTATTGTGCATTTCAAAATTTGCTGAGGATAGATCTCATATTAAGTGTTCTTACCACCTACCCTCTCCAAGGAAACTTTCAGAGGTGTTGGATATATCTATTACCTTGATTATGGTGATGGTATCTTGTTTACATATGACCAAACTCATCAAATTGTACGTGTTAAATATGTACAGTTCTTTTTATATCAATTATACTTCAATAAAGCTGTTAAATTTAAATGCATTTTGAAATATAAAATCATGCTTTCATTAATCTTCTTTGCCTTTTCTAACTTTTTAAAAACAATTTATTTATTTATTTTTGGCTGTGTTGGGTCTTCGTTGTTGCACACGGGCTTTCTCTAGTTGCAGCGAGCAGGGGCTACTCTTCGTTGTGGTGCGTGGGCTTCTCATTGCAGTGGCTTCTCTTGTTGTGGAGCACGGGCTCTAGGCATGCGGGCTTCAGTAATTGTGGCATGCGGGCTCAGTAGTTGTGGCTCGCGGGCTCTAGAGCGCAGGCTCAGTAGTTGTGGTGCGTGGGCTTAGTTGCTCCGCTGCATGTGGGATCTTCCTGGACCAGGGCTCGAACCCATGTCCCCTGCACTGGCAGGCAGATTCTTAACCACTGCGCCACCAGGGAAGTCTGCCTTTTCTAACTTTTAAGTTTTAAGTGTAGCCGTATATATATAGATGTTACATGTTCAAAATGAATGAACTGTGATGACTGACATTTACCACATAACTGGGCTGCATGCATGTAATGAGGTTGCAGGTGTTTTTGAAGGAACTTCAAGTTCAGGTGACTACTTGCCTTTCCTTTTTTTTTTTTTTTTTTTTTTACTTAGAGCACATATCTGTGGAATATCTAGTTTATTTGGTATCATTTTTCTTCTTCCATAATGTCTGTATCTCTAGATTTTGTCATTGGTTTTAAAGTCCTAGTCCGATGTACAAATGTTGAATGTATTCTAGTCTAGCTTTGTTCTTTGCCAACCATGTGGCATTGGGAAAATTACTTTATCTCTCTGAACATGAGCTCTCCCAACTGCAAAAATAGGGTTCTTTACTCCTTTCATAGGAATTTTGTGTGGATGATACAACACATTTAGAGCATCTAGCAATATGCCTTATCGATTTTAATTTAATCAATAGATAATTCACTTTCCCATCCCCTTTCTTTCTTGTTATTTACATTTTCCATCAAATATTCCATGTCTTTAATTTTTAATTGAGAAAGACTTGCATTTTATGAATATTTCAAACCAGTCAGAGAACTTTTTTCCTTCCATGTACCTATTAACAATATACAGCATGTCATATATGCTCTTTGGCCTCCAAAAGCTATGTTGTCATGGCTGCCTCTTTGCTGTCAAAGACAATTTGCGCTGGGCTATTTCCATAAATATAGTTCCCTGGAAAGTCAGCATGATTTAAAGACTGGTTTTTAAACATTTGAGTTTTTATAATAAAATATACTAATGCAATATAATTACAGATTTGTGACTATCCAAAATATACATATGTTTTCTCTGCTTTGTCATCTTTTTCTTCTTTCTCTTAAAACCTAAGAAGCTAATTCAAAAAAACTAATTTACAAGAATAGCTGAAATTTCCAAATAAGAAGTCAGAAAAAAAAAAAAAGGAAAAAAAAAGTCAGAAAAATTGCAAATGTTATTTCTCATATTACTCTTCTAAAATTACACATACTGCACAATCCACAATTCATTTAACTGTCTAGCTAATAATTTATAATAATCACTATGTGCTGTGTTTGAATAAAATTATTACATTCGTACTTCTCATATTTCTGCAACTTCAAATTTTAAACGATCTAACTTATCATTAGCTTTTCCCCTTTTACCAGATAACACAACTTATTTTTTTCCAGTGAAAGTGAAGAAAAATGGAAACAGATTTACAGTACTTACTTCTCTTTCATTTCATTTCATTTCATTTTCTTTTTTAAAAAATGCAATCAGCAGAAGTTTTCCTATTTAGGAATTTTAAAAGTGTTGACTACCATCACCCTTTCTCCATTACCTCCTAAAGCTATTCATTCCAAATTCCATTGTTGGACTGCAAAAAGAACTGTCATATGTGCCCCTAATGGCAGCGAGTTTCCTTCCTTTCTATTTTCTGTGTATTTGTGTTGAACGGAATTTAGTATGTTAGGTCCAACTGACTATATCCAAAATGATGTGACTGTCAGTTCAGTGAGAATACTGATTCTTCCTACATGGAAAAATGTGCTTGAATGCTGGTCACCACTGCTATTCAACACTGAATCCCTATCCTGATGCCACCACCATCATTGTCCCAGAAAAGAATTGCTGTTTCCACAGCCACCGCCATCAGGGATTTTACACAGTCCATGTTTCTTTAGTCCCCAATTCAGTGTCTGGGAGAGAGGCATCTGCTTAGTGGAGTCTAGGACTAGTACCTTTGCTTCAGACACAGGGATATTTGCAAAGCAAATATCTGGGGTTTTTTTCAGGTTTTGTGGTAGGAGAAGACTCTTCTCATCAACATGCATATTGAGGAATTGCTCAAATAACAAAGGGCAATCTCTTCACACACATCAGAACCTCCAAGAAAGCAAATATCTTAATTAAGGCAGACTGAGTTCCCTCTCCCTCTTCTCTCTGTCTCCCTGAGCCTTTTCTCTTTCTCTCTAACTCTTTTAATTACAATGAGTTTTAATAACACTATGATCCTCCATGAATATGAGTGGATTATATAACTGGGGAAGTAGGAGGAAGTCCAACATTCAGCCCCTGATGAAAGTTGCATTATTCAGTCCAGATTTACCATTAACGAAGCTGATACCAATATCTTACTTTGAAACCTATATCTATTTCTCACTTTATGCAGAATCTATATGAAGGGAAGAGTAATGATAATTAGCACACCTCAAAACCCAATACACGGGGCTTCCCTGGTGGCGCAGTGGTTGAGAATCTGCCTGCCAATGCAAGGGACACGGGTCTGGGAAGATCCCACATGCCGCGGAGCAACTAAGCCCGTGTGCCACAACTACTGAGCCTGCGCGTCTGGAGCCTGTGCTCCACAACAATAGAGGCCATGACAGTGAGAGGCCCACGCACCGCGATGAAGAGTGGCCCCCGCTCGCGGCAACTAGAGAAAGCCCTAGCACAGAAACGAAGACCCAACACAGCCAAAAATGAATAAATAAATTAATTAATTAAAAAAGTGAAATTCTTAAAAAAAAATAGTTAACATGGTAAATTAAAAACAAAAACAAAAACAAAAACAAAAACCCAATACACTTATTTCTTGAACAAGAAGTCAAAGCGTTTTGGCTTTTAACTCAGGAAAAGATATATAGAAGCAGCGCCTCATTAGAGCTGCTATCCTATATGGTAGCGTATGGTCTTGTAGTGC
The DNA here is from genome assembly GCF_028021215.1 of Eschrichtius robustus. NCBI lineage: Eukaryota > Metazoa > Chordata > Mammalia > Artiodactyla > Eschrichtiidae > Eschrichtius > Eschrichtius robustus. The sequence goes on from NC_090836.1 coordinate 50,038,807, forward strand.
AGAAATTGAATTTTCCCTGTTTTCCATATATGTTTACTTTTATCAAAGTTTCACGTAAATAAAATTTACACTATGTATATACATGTATAAAATACATTATATATATATATATATATATATAAAATCCCAATGTATTAACTGAAAGATATTCCTTTCTAAGAATCGGTGTATTCTCTCTAGTCCCAGTTCCCACAGTTCCTTACAGAAAAACTGGTGATCAAAAGTTGTTTGATGTGGCTGATCCCACTGGTTGGGTAGTACAACTTCCATTTGCAAACCGGTTCTCTCTTGCTAATTCCAACTATAGTGGCATCCTTACCTTCTCTTGAGTTAAAAATGGCCATTTGTCCCAGATATAACAAATAAGTTATCATTGAGTATGGGGTTCATGGGATCCTGAGAAAGCTTTTGCTTTATTGATAAAACACTTCACGATCTGGCTGGCATTTCTCCTTTTTTTTTTTTTTAAACATCTTTATTGGAGTATAATTGCTTTACAATGTTGTGTTAGTTTCTGCTGTATAACAAAGTGAATCAGCTATATGTATACTTATACCCCCATATCCCCTCCCTCTTGCGTCTCCCTCCCACCCTCCCTATCCCACCCCTCTAGGTGGTCACAAAGCACCGAGCTGATCTCCCTGTGAGATGCAGCTGCTTCCCACTAGCTATCTATTTTACATTTGGTAATGTATATATGTCAATGCTACTCTCTCACTTCGTCCCAGCTTACCCTTCCCCCTTCCCGTGTCCTCAAGTCCATTTTCTATGTCTGTGTCTTTATTCCTGTCCTGCCCCTAGGTTCATTAGAACCATTTATTTATTTATTTTTTTACATTCCATATACATGTGCTAGCATACGGTATTTGTTTTTCTCTTTCTGACTTATTTCACTCTGTATGACAGACTCTAGGTCCATCTACATCACTACAAATAACTCAACTTCATTTCTTTTTATGGCTGAGTAATATTCCATTGTATATGTGTGGCACATCTTCTTTATACATTGATCTGTCGATGGACACTTAGGTTGTTTCCATGTCCTGGCTCTTATAAATAGTGCTGCAATGAACTTTGTGGTACATGACTCTTTTTGAATTATGGTTTTCTCAGGGTATATGGCTAGTCTGGTCCTGGGCTTTTGTTTGTTGGAAGATTTTTATTCACAGTCTCAATTTCAGTGCTTGTGATTGGTCTGTTTATATTTTCTATTTCTTCTTGGTGCAGTCTCGGAAGGTTGTGCTTTTCTAAGAATTTGTCCATTTCTTCCAGGTTGTCCATTTTATTGGCATATAGTTGCTTGCAGTAATCTCTCATGATCCTTTGTATTTCTGCTGTGTCAGTTGTTACTTCTCCTTTTTCATTTCTAATTCTGTTGATTTGAGTCTTTTCTCTTTTTTTCTTGATGAGTCTGGCTAATGGTTTATCAATTTTGTTTATCTTCTCAAAGCACCAGCTTTTAGTTTTATTGATCTTTGCTATTGTTTCCTTCATTTCTTTTTCATTTATTTCTGATCTGATCTTTATGATTTCTTTCCTTCTGCTAACTTTGGTTTATTTTTGTTCTTCTTTCTCTAATTGCTTTAGGTGTAAGGTTCGATTGTTTATTTGAGATGTTTCTTGTTTCTTGAGGTAGGCTTGTATTGCTATAAACTTCCCTCCTAGAACTGCTTTTGCTGCATCCCATAGGTTTTGGGCCATCATGTTTTCATTGTCATTTGTTTCTAGGTATTTTTTGATTTCCTCTTTGATTTCTTCAGTGATCCCTTGGTTATTTAGTAGCATATTGTTTAGCCTACATGTGTTTGTATTTTTTACAGTTTTTTTCCTGTAACTGATATCTAGTCTCATAATGTTGTGGTTGGAAAAGATACTTGATACGAGTTCAATTTTCTTAAATTTACCAAGGCTTGATTTGTGACCCAAGATATGATCTATCCTGGAGAATATTCCATGAGCACTTGAGAAGAAAGTGTATTCTGTAGTTTTTGGATGGAATGTCCTATAAATATCAATTACAACCATCTTGTTTAATGTATCATTTAAGGCTTGTGTTTCCTTATTTATTTTCATTTTGGATGATCTGTCCATTGGTGAACGTGGGGTGTTAAAGTCCCCTACTATGATTGTGTTACTGTTGATTTCCCTGTTTATGGCTGTTAGCATTTGCCTTATGTATTGAGGTGCTCCTGTGTTGGGTGCATAAATATTTACAATTGTTATATCTTCTTCTTGGATTGCTCCCTTGATCATTATGTAGTGTCCTTCTTTGTCTCCTGTAATAGTCTTTGTTTTAAAGTCTATTTTGTCTGATATGAGAATTGCTACTCCAGCTTTCTTTTCCATTTGCATGGAATTTTTTTTCCATTCCCTCACTTTCAGTCTGTATGTGTCCCTAGGTCTGAAGTGGGTCTCTCATAGACAGCATATATATGGGTTTTGTTTTTGTATCCATTCAGCCAGTCTATGTCTTTTGGTTGGAATATTTAATCCATTTACATTTAAGGTAATTATCAATATGTATGTTCCTATTACCACCTTCTTAATTGTTTTGGGTTTGTTTTTGTAGATCTTTTCCTTCTCTTGTGATTCCTGCCTAGGGAAGTTCCTTTAGCATTTGTTGTAAAGCTGGTTTGGTGGTGCTGAATTCTCTTAACTTTCGCTTGTCTGTAAAGGTTTTAATTTCTCCGTCGAATCTGAATGAGACCCTTGCTTGGTATAGTAATCTTGGTTGTAGGTTTTTCCCTTTCATCACTTTAAATATGTCCTGCCACTCCCTTCTGGCTTGCAGAGTTTCGATGAAACATCAGCTGTTAACCTTATGAGTATTCCTTTGTATGTTATTTGTTGGTTTTCCCTTGCTGCTTTTAAAATTTTTGCTTTGTATTTAAGTTTTGATAGTTTAATTAATATGTATCTTGGCATGTTTCTCCTTGGATTTATCCTGTATGGGACTCTGTGCTCTTCCTGGACTTGGTTGACTATTTCATTTCCCATGTTAGGGAAGTTTTCATCTATAATCTCTTCAAATATTTTCTCAGACCCTTTCTTTTTCTGTTCTTCTTCTGGGACCCCTGTTTAATGTTGTCCCAAAGGTCTCTGAGACTGTCCTCAATTCTTTTCATTCTTTTTTCTTTATTCTCCTCTGTAGTAGTTATTTCCACTATTTTATCTTCCAGGTCACTTATCCGTTCTTCTGCCACAGTTATTCTGTGATTGATTCCCTCTAGAGAATTTTCAATTTCATTTACTGTGTTGTTCATCATTTGTTTGCTCTTTAGTTCTTCTAGGTCCTTGTTAAATGTTTCTTGTATTTTCTCTATTCTGTTTCCAGGATTTTGGATTATCTTCACTATCATTACTCTGAATTCTTTTTCAGGTAGACTGCCCATTTCCTATTCATTTATTTGGTCTGGTGGGTTTTTACCTTACTCCTTCATCTACTGCATATTTCTCTGTCTTCCCATTTTTTTTAACTTACTGTGTTCGGGGTCTCCTTTTCACAGGCTGCAGGTTCGTAGTTCCTGTTGTTTTTGGTGTCTGTCCCCAGTGGGTGAGGTTGGTTTAGTGGCTTGCGTAGGCTTCCTGGTGGAGAGGACTGGTGCCTGTGTTCTGGTGGGTGGGTCAGGATCTTGCCTTTCTGGTGGGCAGGGCCATGTCTGGTGGTGTGTTTTGGGGTGTCTGTGAACTTAGCATGATTTTTGGCAGCCTCTCTGCTAATGGGTGGGGTTGTGTTCCTGTCTTGCTAGTTGTTTGGCATGGGGCATCCAGCACTGGAGCTTGCTGGCCGTTTGGTGGAGCTGGGTCTTAGAGTTGAGATGGAGATGTCTGGGAGAGCTGTTGCCAATTGATATTATGTGGAGCTGGGAGGTTTCTGGTGGTCCAATGTCCTGAACTCAACTCTCCCACCTCAGAGGCTCAGGCCTGACAACAGGCTGGATCATCAAGACCCTGTCAGCCACATGGCTCAGAAGAAAAGGGAGAAAAGAAGAAAAAAAATTTTCAAAAATAGTAAATAAAAAAAAAAAGTAAATAAAACAAATTATTAAAATAAAAAAATAAAAAATAATAGTAATAAAAAAAATGAAGAAAGCAACCAAACCAATAAACAAATACACCAATGATAACAAGCACTAAAAACTATACTAAGATAAACATAAAAATCAGAAACTAATCAGTAGCAGACAGCAAACCCCAAGCCTACAGTTGCTACCAAAGACCACCACCTCAATTTTGGGATGATTCATCATCTATTCAGGTATTCCACAGATGCAGAGTACACCAAGTTGATTGTGAGGATTTAATTTGTTGCTCCTGAGGCTGCACGGAGAAATTTCCTTTCTCTTCTTTGTCCGCACAGCTCCTGGGGTTCAGCTTTGGTTTTGGCCCCACCTCTGTGTGTAGGTCACCCTCAGGCATCTGTTCCTGCCCAGACAGGACAGGGTTAAAGCAGCAGTTGATTAGGGGGCTCTTGCTCATTCAAGCCAGGGGGAGGGAGGGGTATGGTAGTTATAATTGGAATGCGGGGTGAGTCTGCGGCGGCAGAGGCCAGCATGACGTTGAAACAGCCTTAGGCGCACCATTTGTGCTCCTGGGGAACTTGTCCCTGGATCACGGGACCCTGGCAGTGGCATGCTGTGCAGGCTCCCAGGGGGGTGTGGATAGTGATGTGTGCTTGCGCACAGGATTCTTGGTGGCTGCAGCAGCAGCGTTAGCGTTTCATGCCCATCTCTGTGGTCTGAGCTGATCGCCGTGGCTCACACCGATCTCTGGAGCTCATCTAGGTTGTGCTCTGCCTTCTGTGGGCAGACAGGGAAGGAAACCCATCTCCTTGCGGACCCTGAAACAATGGTCTCTTGCCTCTTAGTCAGGTCCAGACTTTTTCCCAGACTCCCGATCCCAGCTGGCTGTGGCACACTAGCCCCCTTCAGGCTGTGTGCATGCAGCCAACCCCAGTCCTCTCCTTGGGATCTGACCTCTGAAGCCCGAACCTCAGCTCCCAGCCCCCACCTGCCCCAGCGGGTGAGCAGACAAGCCTCTAGGGCTGGTGAGTGCTGGTTGGCACTGATCCCCTGTGCAGGAATCTCTCTGCTTTGCCCTCTGCACCCCTGTTGCTGCGCTCTCCTCCACGGCTCCAAAGCTCCCCGCCCCCGGCTGCCCCTCCCATCGCCACCAGTGAAGGGGCTTCCTAGTGTGTGGAAACTTTTCCTCCTTCACAGCTCCCTCCCCAAGGTGCAGGTCCCATCCCTATTCTTTTGTCTCTGTTTTTTCTTTTCTCTTTTGCCCTACCCAGGTATGTGGGGATTTTCTTGCCTTTTGGGAAGTCTGAGGTCTTCTGCCAGCATTCAGTAGGTGTTCTGTAGGAGTTGTTCCACATGTAGATATATTTTTGATGTATTTGTGGGGAGGAAGGTGATTTCCACATCTTACTCCTCCGCCACCTTGAAGGTCCCCCTTCCTTTCCTTTTATTATTGCTGGTAATGCACATGTGGAGCTGTGGCTACCATTTTATAAAACTGAAGGATAGCATAAAGAAGAAAAACCAACATGTTTAAGATAGTAAGGCACTAACATAGAAAGATCCCAGTTCCTTGAATACATTGTTTAACAGCTGGGTAAATAACATCTAGTTTTATGATGTGTTAATTTAACAATAAATGTCTTTATATTTCATGCGACCATTAGTCATATATTTTGTTAATTGAAACCAAAGCATTCCCCTGACACATAGTAAACATGATATCATACAAAAGATAATAAAATGTTTATTTATTATTTTATTAGAAGGGATTATTTAGTATAAACTTTAGAAAATCCAGTGAAATAATCCTATCACACAAAATTGAGGATATTTCTTTAGAGATAAAATTGCTCCTACAGTTTTATTTCCATTGTGTTTCTTGTGCAGACAGTATTTAATGTACTGTGGCTTTTGTCCATGTAAGCTTATTTTCCATTATTTTATACTGGTCACCGACTGCATGGAAAAATTCACACTTCTAATTAAATTGTTTACTTTTATTAGTAGACATTGTGTCTTTTATATTCAAGAGTTGATGTTCATTAGTCTCTTGATTACAATGGCATCTTACAGTTACTTCTTTGAGGGTTGAAGTCTGATTTTGCAATTAATTAGCTGTTAATCGTAAGTAAGTTATTTAACTAGAGCTTTATAAATCCATGTCTTAAATTACACCTTGAATATTTAATTTTTTAGGCATATACTGAAGCTTCTCTAGCACTGCAATATCCTAGGTTTCCCTCAAAATAAAAGAACCCTATTTCAATAAATAGTTTACAATTTTTTTGTTTCTCAAAGATTTTTAAACTCTTGACTCCATAATTTTCTCCTTAGAGACAAGAAAAACATTTAAAAGAGTATCTACTAAAATTTTAAAAATTGCAATACAGTCAAAATAATATAGTTGTAATTAATAAAAAGGGAAAATAATTAATTTATAATTATTTAAAATTATATATGGAAGTCAGTGTGACTGACAGGAAAGACACACAGAATTTATGCGAAATATGAGTCTTTCCTTCTACTGCCCTCAAAGACTCAGGCATACAGATATTTAGTTAACCTTAATACTTACTTTCCTATTTAAAAAGAGGGAAATCTGTAATGCATTTTTTCAGAGAATATTATCTGCAATAAATGTCATTTAAAACGTAAGTTTGATGCTAATATGTATGATCATATTATTTAAGGTATTTAGTGCAAAACATGACTCATGTATATCTAAGATGTTTAGAGGGGCTTAACAGGCTGTTTGTAAACTGTTATCTAAATCTTAGTGAGTTTAAAAAATACATTTCTATTTCTATCTTGAATATTGTCATTTTGGTCATTGTAGTATTTGCTGGGTATTTAGAATTTCAGCTGGCTTTAATTTTTTGGTGCTGAAATAAATAGCTACTCTTTCCTCTCTTACTGTTTATACATATTCAATACTAAATTATTTAAATTCAATTTTAATGTGTGATAATTTAAGCAGATAAATTAGGCTATTCAGGATGAAATCTGATTACATGATCATTGAAAGGTAATGTCATATGCAGCTTGGTACAACCTATAAAATAATTCTTTATAAAGGAACTGAAACTTTAATTACATGTGTATATCATTTCATATTATTTTCTAAATTGTTATACTCTCCTTGACATACAATTCTAATTTAGCTTTGGTCTCATTTAATGTGTCCCACATTCATTTCTTAATGTTCTTCAATTTTAAATTTGGGCCTTTGTCATATATTAGTATTGATGTTATATAGGCATGCATTTATTTTTACCTACCTTATTCCCAAAAGATATTTAATATTACCATAATGTTCTTTCACAAAGAAATTGAATAATAATCAGAGACCAGAGGGATCATTTGGAACTATAATAAAGACTGACTTCATTTTTGATGTTTGATTCCTGACAGCTTTCAAGCCCCACCATTTCTCCTCCACATTTGGTGAAGCTGGTAAAGTAAGCCTGGGTGCTCTCTCTCTTTGTGCTTATAGGATGTTCAAAGTATGTAATCTCTGGCCCATGTATAACAACCCTCACTCAGTTCCACTCCCTGACCATAAAGCAGAGCCTGTCTTCATTTAGACCATCTTGGGACGTTATCTTGCTCTCACCCCAGAAAGCTTCATTGTAAAAGTAAGAAACTTTTTTATACCCTCTTGGGGTGTGTGTGTTTAGCATCACCAGTCTCAAGACCTGAACCAAATGCTGAGTGGAGTGTCCATCCCATCTTCGTGTGTTGGTTACAACAGTTGGCACTGTAAACAGTTTGTCTATGTAATGATCACTAGTCATCATTATTTTTTGCTTTGGTTTGCTGCCTTCTGGCAAGCATTTTCTTTGAGCTGTGCTTCTCTGTGCTGGATTTGCTGAGTCCCACTGAGCCTCTTATAGATTAAAAAACTATGTTCGAAGTTTCAATAATTGACATTTAAGGGCAGGAGTATGGGACTTGGCCCTCCTTAAAGTGACCCTGACTTGAGTGTCTTGGCCCAGACTATCTTTGTGTCTTAGATTGAATCATGTGTCTCAATTCCAGTATAAGCCATGACTGATGCTAGGCTCAGGAGAACAACTCTTACCCTGTGACCACTGTTATGTGTCTAAACCCCCATTCTATAGAGTACGTAGAGGGAAAACTGATATTCTTTGCAACACATTGCTCCATTGGGCGTTCGCTTGTGTGGAGGAAGAATAGTCACCATGTGGTATGTTGAGGTCACATTCCTAAAAGCAGATGGCTACAAAATGCTTCTGCTGTTGCTGTTGCCTATGCCTCTGTGGTCAAAGAAAAGATGCTGTTCCTTGGGGTGTTAGGGAAAAATACCCATGGCACCCCTATGGCACAATCACAGGGTTAATTCAAACTGGGGGTCCTTAAACCATATAAAGCAAACACTGCCACAAGGGAACCCCCTAACCCTCATGATATTGATTTAAGGTCCTCTGATGAAGAAACTTATAAATGTACCCAGGGTAGAAAGAATCCCCCCCTGGGGTAGAGCTAGTAACGAAGAAGAAGGAGAAGGAGGGGGAGGGGAAGAAAGGAGATGAAGTAGTAGTCATTGCCTAGACACAGAGGAAGGAAACAAAGAAAATAAAAGAGGCCCCAAATTTGACCCATTTGAAAATCCAAAATTTACTAAAATAATTTATACCAAAAAAAGAATAAAACAGCACTGATTTGGCCTTTATGCCACTACAACATAGGTTCTGAATTAACTTTAACAAATGCTGAAATGCACCAAATGGCAAACCTTAATAGCCTTAACTGATACTGAAGCTCAGGTTACATTCATGCCTGTGATAACACTGAATTTAAATAAGGTACCCCTATTCTCTTGGGGGAGAGTTACCAAATTTAAAAGTCTCACCTTAACTATTGTAGCTATTGCCTTGCCTAAAATACCCCATGGTCATAGCACCTGTTACCCTAAAATATCCCATAGTGAGCATGACATTCTGATCCAATGAGTAATATATTTAAATTTTTAAGTCTTGGCACTTAACAATCAGCTTGACAAAAAATGGGATCTGCCATAGACCTCCCCCTGTCCCCACCCAATTAAAATAGTCAATATGATTCAATATAAGTTAAAACAGGCCTTCAAGGATTGAAACCCATTATACAAAACTTATTTTGATAAGGAGTGATTTTCCCCACCATTTCTCCATTTAACAGCAGACTTTGGCCTGGTTTTAAACTTGGAAAGAATGAATGGAGTCTCCTTGTGGATTTCAGCAATCTTTATACTGTGGTTTCCCCCATTAAGTCACTAATATTAAATATTATGGAAATTCTTGACTCCATCCAAGCAGAAACTAATAAATACTCTGCAGTCATAGATTTGGCTAATATATTCTGTTCAGTGTCTATTTCAACAGACTCTCAGCTGCAGTTTGCTTTAAGTTCAAAGAAATATAATGCACTTTTGGCAATATAATGCACCTTGGAGTACCTCAACATCTCTGCCATCTCACATAATCTTTATAGAAAAGAATTTAACCCCATTCAACTTTCTCCAGGAGTATAGTTATAATACCACATCAATGACATCATTCTCCAAGGAGATTCATTTGACAAACTCATTCAGGACATACAAAAACTCACAAAGGAGCTTTACCAAAAGGGGATGGGTCATTGACCCACCCATAGAACAAGCCCCCACCATCTTGGTTAAATTTCTTAAAAATATTTGGTCAGTCAAGTGTTGCTCTGTCACTGACATTATCAAGAAACAAATATTGACCTGCTCAGTACCAGTGATGTTAACATGAGCTGGACATCTTTTAGGCCTTTTTGTGTTCTGAAGGTAATACCTTCTCAATTTATAAATTTTACATAAATCCATTTATGAAGCTACTTGCAAATCAGCCCACTTTGAATGGAGTACTTTACTAGAAAAGGCTCTAGAATCCATCCAAATTGTAATACAATAGGCACTCCCTTTAATGCCTCCCAGACACTCCTTTACTGTAGAAGCTTTAGTAACCTCCTCTCATATCTCCTGGAGTAACTGGATCAACCATGACGTCAGTGAATTTCCCTTGGACTTCCGAAGCATAAGGTGTCTATGGACTTCTGCACTGCACACCATTGGAACATCAGTTCTGGCTGTGTACTGAGCTCACATAGGCTCTAAGCCTATGAAGCTCCATATCCAGCTGCTCATTATGCCTTTGGTCATGAAAACAGCACCCACCAAGGTCTCCTTGATAAGATAAAAAAGAGACCCACAAGATAGTGCTAAATCTGGGTTCTCTGACATATCCTGGCTGCAGGGGGAATGGCCTCCTTTGTCAGGTACATGGTGTTGTAGGTGGTTACTCTCTCTCCCACCCCTCTATTTGGAGAGACTTACGGAATGAATTGAGTGAATAGCAAAGGGAGTTTTATATTTTAAGTATGGCAGCAATATCCTCACATGTGATAGAGCTTGCTGGAGAGCTGCTGCTTCTTATCCCTTAACCAGAGTATCTCTGATCAACCATGAAACCCAAGGGCTAGTACAATTGGCTGAACTTCAGTCAGTGATCCTGGCACTGGATTGGCCCACGCCCCATCTGTATGTTTTTATAGACTCTTTGGCCATTGTCAATGGGCTGGCTATCTTGTCCAGTCAATGCCAGCAACAATTCTTTAGCCAATATTGCTGCCTTTGGGATAGAGTTTTTGGAAACTCTTGCCTCACAGATACTCAAAATATAATTCCAGAGCACATATATCTCTACCAATACAAAAACCACTATGCAAGCCCTCATCAATATACTCCTCAGTCCTTTCTGAGTTTAGATATTATTGAGTGACCAGGGCACTCATTTTACTTCTTAAAATATATATTGTTGGGCTCTTAAGTAAGAGATGCTAAGGACTTTTCACCCCCCTTGTCAGCACTGGGCTACAGGTCTCACAGAGCAACAAAATGTCTCAGGTTCAAATTCAATTAAATTAAACCTGGCACATTTTAGTCATCAAATATCAAGATGTATTGAAATAGAGTCTAATTCCATTTTTGATGTTTGACGGCTGACAGATTTCAAGCTTTACCACTCCCCCTTCACCTTTTGCTCCCCATCTGAGCAATCTTATAAGATATCCTGGCTGCTCTCTCCTTTGGCACCAGCAGCAAGTTCAAGCCACACAAGCCATGCAAGATTTGTGGGAAACCTCACACTGGGCCCACCCTAATCATCATAAAAGATGAACCAGTCTCCTTTCCCTACTATCTGAAGTCATTTTCAGGCCAACTATGAATGCCACTTTGTTCTTCCCAGAAAGACTTAATTCATTAATAATGCTTAAAAAAAATTTATTGAAGTATAGTTGATTTACAGTGTTGTGATTAATCATGCTTTTTATGCCTTATAGGTGAATATGTGGTGTCTGTTGTCATCTTGACATCTGAACCAAATTTTGATTAGGTTGATCTATCCTACTTTTATGGAGTGGCTACAATAGAAACATTGTGCATCAAATGTCTTTCTATTAGAGAGTGCAGAGAAAAAAAAAATCAGCGTCCTCAAAAATATTTAAGGCAGAAACCACAGTGGTTACTTGATCATCATAACAATTACAAAGATTCCCACATTACTAAAGCACTGATTGTTATTATAGATAAGTATTTTTACCCAAAGGGATAAAATAGGATGTTTAACAACAACAATGACAGAGTGTTATTGCCCTTGTGGTATTGCCTAGAACCACAAAAAATATGCTTGGAAGAGAAAAAACAGTTTGCTGGTGTCCTGTTCTACATTATTAAAGTCGTTGGTTTTTATTTTATTTCTTACTTTGGTTCTAAGTGCATTGTAAAAAAATTTGGAAGCATTGAGTTTTTTCTTTCCAATTATTGTAATAAGTGCAAATATGATACTTGCACAACAATCACTTCTATTAATAAATTTCTGACCCTTAGAAGTAAGCATATCATTTGCATGTCTATCTTTAGAACCATTTCCATCCACCAATTAATCACTAATCAACTGGTACCCATGGGAACTTGATAGCAAAAAAGAAGAGGAAAAAAAAGTCAAATGGAATTTACTTTTAACAATGGAGAAAATACAATGAAACCATGAAGGCTGTAAGGTAAAAACCATGTTTTATCAGCTACTAGAACGTTTTGATTCACAGATCAGGATAAGAATAATGCGCCACCTCCGCCCAAGGAGTCTCAAAGTGGAGCGATCAGTACTATTTTCCAGTTATGTATCTCTTCTCCTAGTATGTCCAGGAATGTGTGGATGCTTACGAGTGTCCCAAAAGATAGTCTTGCTGTTTTTTGCCTCACCATGCTGAGAAGGGAACTCACATGAACTAAGAGGATGCCTCAGTTTTTTCCCAGAAGCAGCTTGTCCTAGAATGAGCCCCTTCTTTGAAGAGTCATTGAATCTCTTGTACTACAGCCAAGTTTAGATAGCTGAAACCCATACAGATTTAAGGCATTCGTTTGCTGCAGGACCATTGGCCATGCTCTTACATCGCAGCATCTGTTGGAACTACAACCATGTTGCAAGATGAAGTCCTCGGGCAGGCAGTCTTCCAGTACAGGCCATTTCCTCCCTCTCTAGTGTGAAATGATGCTAAGATGACAGGAGTGTTTCAAGATGTGAAATAAAATGATTTCCCCCACTTCAGGATGATGCTCAGCCAAGTGGCACCCCATACCCAAACTGACTTAAATTCCTAATATTAAAAACAAACTCTGGAGTTACTCAGACTGCCACATTTTCAGAGTAAACTTTGTCCACTAACTGGATTAGGTGAGGTCTCTGACCCAGAATAACCATCTTTTTTCTACTAGTGCAGTACTAGTTCTGTTGCTCATGTCTCTTTCTCCTCCCAGAGTTATTTCTTTTATTAATTTTATAGGCCTATTATCCTTCCCACCACAGTAGACTGTAATAATTTAGAATCTCAGGGAGAAGTGGTGAGAATATATCATCTTTGTCTCCAAGGAGATTTCTTTTCTTTTCAAAATTCTCCATATTTACCCAAGACATTTTGATCTCTTTCAATAAAAATTTTTAAAATATTATCAGTAGTTATTTCAATGAATAGGCATTTAAACACCATGAATTTAACTGGATTCCATTTTCCAACCATACTATAAGATGCCTCAAAAATAGACAATCAAGGATATTGTTTATACATTGAAATTTTTTAAAATTTATTTATTTAATTTATTTATTTTTGGCTGCTTTGGGTCTTCATTGCTGCTCGTAGGCTTTCTATTGTTGCAGTGCACAGGCCTCTCATTGTGGTGGCTTCCCTTGTTGCAGAGCACGGGCTCTAGGCACTTGGGCTTCAGTAGTTGTGGCATGCGGGCTCAGTAGTTGTGGCTCATGGGCTGTAGAGCACAGGCTCAGTAGTTGTGGCACACTGGCTTAGTTGTTCTGCGGCACGTGGGATCTTCCCAGACCAGGGCTCAAACCCGTGTCCCCTGCATTGGCAGGCAGATTCCCAACCACTGCGCCAAAAGGGAAGCCCCAATATACGTTGAAATTTTTAACATGGATTTTTTCCAGTTTTATTGAGAAATGATTGATACGTATCCCTTAAAGTTTAAGGCATTCAGTACGATGGTCTGATATATTGTGAAATGATTATCACAAGTTCAGCTAACATTTATCATCTCAAATAGATACAATAAAAAGAAAAGAAAGAAGAAAAGAAAAGGGAAAAAATTTTGTGATGAGAACTTTTAGGATTTACTCTATTAACAACTTTCCTGTATGCCGTGCAGCAGTGTTAATTATAGTCATCATGTTGCACATTACATCCCTAGTACTCATTTATCTTATAACTGGGAATTTGTGCCTTTTGACCACCTTCCTCAAATTCACCCTCTCCCCACCCTCTGCCTCTGGTAACCACATGTCTGATCTCTTTTCCTATGAGTTTGTTTTAGATTCCACATATAGGTGAGAACATACAGTGTTGGTCTTTGTCTGACTTATTTCACTTAGCATAATGCCTTCAAGGTCCAACCATGTTTTTGCAAATGGTATGATTTCCTCATTTTATATGGCTGGATATATTTATCCATTCACCTTAGTTATCCGTTCATCCACTGATGGACACTTAGGTTGTTTCCATGTTTTGGCTATTGTAAATATGTTGCTATGAATATGAGGGTGCAGATATCTTTTAGAATTAGTGTTCTGTTTCCTTTGGATATATTCCCAGAAGTGGAATTGCTGGATCTCGTATGTTAATTCTTTTTTAAATTTTTTGAGAATTCTCTCTACTGATATGAATTTTTAACTTTTGAAAATATTTTTTGTTGTTCAATCTTTATCATTTATTGTGTAAATTTTAAAAATATAAATATTTGGGGCTTCCCTGGTGGCATGGTGGTTGGGAGTCCGCCTGCCAATGCAGGGGACACAGGTTCAATTCCTGGTCTGGGAAGATCTCACATGCCGCGGAGCAACTAAGCCCGTGCGCCACAACTACTGAGCCTGTGCTCTAGAGCCTGTGAGCCACAACTACTGAGCCTGTGTGCTGCAACTACTGAAGCCCGTGCGCCTAGAGCCCGTGCTCCTCAATGAGAGAGGCCACCACAATGAGAAGCCCGTGCACCGCAACGAAGAGTAGCCCCCGCTCACCACAACTAGAGAAAGCCCGCATGCAGCAACGAAGACCCAACGCAGCCAAAAATAAATAAATAAATAAATATATATATATATATATGTATATAAATATTTGATTTTTAAATTATTTTTCTGTGAACATAATCTCTAGGAAACTAAACAATTTGTTTGAAAAATTTTTAAACATCCTTAATTACCTCCAGATTGTTTAGATTCCAGGCTAGGAAGTATCAATAAAATTAATTTTTGTAAAACTAATGTTGTAGACCATGAATCTTGAGGAAAAAATAATTTGCATTTTTATATTAAAAAAATCCTATGTCACCTACACACTTAAGACAAGTCAATAAAGTTGTATTCAATGAAAAATACCCAGTTAGAATTTTTTTTCTACTTTACATGACATCAGTTGGATTTAATCAACTGTTTAACTTACATACATGGTATGTAGTAGACTGCTTCAGAGGATGTTATGAGTGAACTATTTTTAGTAATCATATTTTGCCATCATTGTGTGTGGGTGATTAAAAAGAAAAATCTGACTTTTTAGGCAAATGTAGAACTGTAAATTAGGGTTAGAAGGAGTGCCATGCAGTTTGTAACACCCTTGTTCTCCAAATATAATTATGGATACATTAGAAACTAGTGTATTTTTAGAACCCTGAAAGTTGAAGATTATTATTAAGAACCACACGCAAAGAAAGCATTGTTATTAGACAGTCTTGCATACTGCATACTTGATCGGAAACAAATACTCAATGAAATATTTTCAAATATGGTGTGTTTCTTTATTAAGTTACCCATGTCTAATATCTACTTTATATTTAATTTATTTCTGCTTTCTTAGAGTTTTCCTGTTATGATGGTATGTAATAAGGTGTTATACATTTTGAATTATCTTTTTGGAAACATTCTTAATAAGTATTATTGTGTATGTGTGTGTGTGTGTGTGTGTGTGTGTGTGTTTAGAACTTTTTGTTTTACTTATAAAATTATATCTAGTGAAAATGTATATTCTGAGTAAAATAAAATAACATTATTAATTTCTTCTATTTATAGTCTTTCTATGAAGACGATCATAGTATTTTTGTCTTCATCCATACCATGTGCATAGCCTGTCTCCACTTGTGGGAATTCAAGGTCTGCTTCTCCATGAAAATTTCCCCAAGATCCTCATTTGGAATAAACTATCCCCTATCTTTAAACATATCATGGAACATCTTTAGCTTTATTATGGAATATCATATTCTTTCTAGTTATCTTGTTATGTACATGCCTATAAGTCATACTGTGCACCATGGACTATGGTTTATTCAGCTTCAAGTTCCTCACATCAATCAGTACACTAGTTCACTACCCATAGTAAATACTTCCTAATAGTTGAGTAGAAATCAGAGCCATTGGTGGTGGTGGGATGAATTGGGAGATTGGGATTGACATATATGCACTAATATGTATAAAACAGATAACTAATAAGAACGTGCTGTATAAAAAAAGAAAAAAGAAAAGTGATATATAATAAAATCTTTCTTAAATAATTTTTTTTAACATTTGAACTGTTTTATGGCAAAGTAACCTTTGTATTATAATTTAAGAAATCAAGAGTGAGTATGGAACACACACACACACGCTCACGAGGTGTTCTGAGTATTTGAATATTATTTTGATTCTACATAACTAAAATTCCTGTCCATTCATATTTTCTTTTCAGACTAATTCTCAAGTGTTTTCTTTTGTATTCTCAGTTAACAGATAAAGTATGTGATTTGAATTTAAAAAGCATAGGAGGAAATAGGTATTAAAGTGATGTATTAACCATCAATAGCAATGAGGGTTGTCTCCAGGGGCTGGGGATTATGGGTGATTCATTTTACTTTATGCTTTTATGTATTTCTAGTTACCTGCAATGAACACGTATTACTTGTAAAATTAGGAAGAAAATAAATATCATAAAAATAAAATTTAAATAATGAAAAAATAAATAAAAGTGCTCAATAGAAAAATAAAAAATCAGAGCCATTGGCACAAATGTTTTAAGACTGTCTTAAGCTTGAATAAAGGTAACCAGCATTTCTGTCCAAGGGGGTCATTGTAAGGGCATCGGCTTCCAACTGGGGACTCTCATAAACATAGCATATTTTGCCTCATTGGTTCATCTTCACAGGCTAGGACAAAAACAGTAGATGGTGGAAAGTGAAAGCAGTTACTGATATCATCTGCACATATTTTAGTTCCTTATTCTAAATTGAAGTAAAGTTATGATAAGGCTCAATATAATTGTCACCTCATCTGAAAAGCCCAGCATTGTTATATGATGTCAGTAAATGTCAGCTATTATCAAGTCTTTTGGAAAAATTAATTGTGTCTGTTTATGTCCTTTACATCACATGCTAATACTGCTATTAAAGTCCTTATCATACTCCAGTTTTTTGTCTCTGAGATCCTCAGTGATAAAGAATGCCTTCTTCATCTCTTAGCTTCCAGTTCTTAACACAACTCGCAGTCTGTTCTGTATACTCAGTGCATATTTGTAGAACGAATGTGTAGTTTTATTTAAATTGCAAGACTGCCACTTGCAACTGTAGGACTCATGCTACCCCTTGATAAATTTTGCCATTACATGTGACTTTAAAAAGCTTTAAATTTATTATAAATGAAAAATAAAATTGTTGATAAATTTAATTTTAGCTTTTGAAGACATGATTAAGAGTATAAGTAAAAGTTAGGTTATAAGCATTTGCTAGGTTATTACAGTAATGATTTGGGTTGACAGATGTTGAGTTAAAACTCACCTTTATTCTTTTTTTTTTTTTTTAATTCAAACAGAAAGTCACAAAAATCACCTTTATTCTAATAAATATTTCTCAGGCAAATTTAAGAGGAATTGGTGGCTAGTGTTTCATGAACCTTTAAAAGGAAAATTAACATCAGTTACACAGACAAAAATGAACAGAAAAAATAAAACCTGTTATTTCACTAAATTTTCATCTACTCAAAGACAGAATATTATTAACAATAATTCATGTCATTATTAATCATAAAGTTGATGGTAATAACTAACATTTAGTTTGCTCATATTAATTTCCTAGTTTCCCAGTGGGTTAATTGTAGTCTGCTCTCCATTTTTAGGAGAAAAAAGTAGTGGTAAATTCTTTGTCAGTGTTACATAGTAATTAGCTAAGCTGGGATTTGAACCCAGGTCTCTATGTTTCTACAATGCTTGTGGTATAAGATCTGCATTGAAAATGCTTAACTCAGACTTACAGTGAATACCTTACATCCAATCACCAGGTGGAGAACTGGATTGACTTCTAAGGAATGTCCCCTGAAATTCTACAGCTCAATCTTCCTGACAACTTTGTGAAGAGAGCAGAACCTTTTAAAAGACTTATTTTTCTACCAGATTATTAATTACCTAGACACCAAAATATGAGTACCTGTGAAACGCTTAAAGGTCTGATTACGATATTTATGTAGATTGTCCACTGATTGTTTTAGCCAATCATCTAGAATAGTGGTTTTCGAATTATGACTATGGAGTCAAATGACCTGGGGTGATGCACAAGGGGCAGGGGCACTGCAGGAGAAAGCTCCAGCCCCGCTCCCTCCACTAATTAATAGAAGTATTACTTTATTTATGAAATATATTGGATTTGTTGGCAATATATTTCATTTAAAAAAGTTTCCTCAATGGAAAAATAAAGAAGAAAGGAAGGAAGAGGGAGAGAGAAGTGGGGGAGGGAGAAGGAAAGAACAAGGGGAAGGAGAAAGAGAAGAAGAAGAAAGACAAAGGAAAGAAAGGACGAAGAGAGGGAAGAAGGAAGGTAGGGAAAAAAGAAATTTATATGCACTAGTCTAAGCAATTCAAGGCATAAGGAAGAACAGAAATTCTCATAAGTTTGCCTGAAAAATGATGACTGAGAAATTAAAACTACTTCATACATATAGTTCAAGTAAACATGTAAATAGGGAGACAAAAATAAATGTTCTGCATAGGAAATATGTATATACTTATACTTATCTTTTTGTAAGTATGCGAATTGATAGCCCAGAACACATTTTTATCTAGCAATTGTTTGCAAGCAAAATGTGTTAAGGAAAGAGACTAAATTGGGGGAGATAAGGGTTAATTTTTTTTTAATTGCTTATTCATTGTTAGAAAAAAAAGGAATATGTACTACTCCCTTTCTCCTACCTATTACAAATACAAGCTGTGAGAATTTATCAGAAATCCAATTCCTTGGATTAGAGAAAATAAATAAAAATACTCTGACCTTTAGTGTATTCTCTCATTTTCCAGTGACAAGACATTTCCTTTGGTTACTTTATCATAGCTTTATATTCCTTAGGTTTATTATACGAAATTTAACCTTAGTCATTTTTAGTGGGACTGTTTCTGACACAGTTATAGGTAAGGGAACAGGCACATGCCACTTGTACTTGAGGTTTGAAGTCAGGGAGATGACACAAAAAGAAGGGTGAACTATAATGTTACCAGATAGAGTCACATAGACTGAAGCAAATCTTGCTTGTATGACCCCCCCCTGCCACAAGGAGAAAGTAGTCTAGAAGCTTTGAAATGTCTACTAGGAAGCAACATAGGACTGTGGTTAGGAACTTGTATTCTGGAGTAGGACTGTCTGTTTTGTCTAATTCTAATTCTCTATCTTACTAACGTACTTAACCATTCAATGCTTCAGTTTCCCCATTTGCCAGATGAAGATTATGAACTATTTCCTTCATAGATTTGTTGATTGAATGAGAAAGCCCATGCAAGAAACTTAGAATAATACCTGAAGACATATCAAATGCTCAGAAAAGGTTAATTAATATTATTACCATGGGCTGTGTCAGTACAAATACATGAACATTTAAAATGATGGCAACCACTGTTCTCCACGGGAAGACTTTTGTCGCTTCGCATTATAAGCACTTGTGGGAAACTTCAACACGAATATGAGACAAAAGAAAACTGCATCATATATAAATGAGTGAGAATTCCTGATGTCACTTTGAACAATTTTAAAATCAGTTTCTTTTTATGTAAAATAGAAAAAAATAGGGTTTTAGGGATACTCAAATGACAAAATGGATGTGATTTTATCATAGGACCTGAGAAATGTTAATCACTCATAAAAATGTACTCTTATTATTAGTGCAATAGTCTGACTCCATGTTTGATGTTTGACTCCTGGCAGCTTTTAAGCCCCATCCCTCCCTCTTTCCTTTCAGCCCCACATCTGAGCAAGCAGATAAGAAAGCCCAGTGCTACTCCCTTTAGCCCTGGCAGGAAGTTCAAAGATGCACCTGCACAGGAACCCTCATCCACTCCGTACTCATTATAAAAACAGCAAGCCAATTTCCTTTCCCTGCTTTCTTAAACAATTTTTAGAACAACTTATTAAGTCTGACTTTCTCTTCCCAGAAAGCTTCCTTACGTGGGTAAGAAAATCTTTTCATGCTCTCTTGGTATATGTGGGCATCCGTGGTCTGGACATCCTAACCGAATTTTAGATTTTAGGCGGGGACTACCCTGCTTCTATAGAGTGGCCACAATAAAAAGCAACTCATGGGTCACGCGATCACTTTGCTCATGTGAAGTAAGATTCTTCTATGAAGTATAAGGTTCAGATAAACTGCATCTGAAATACTCAAGCCATATTGAAAGGGAAAAAATTAATGGAATGCCTCAGGTCACTTTGTTAGCAGCTACAGGTAGGGAATTAAACAAAGTATCATTGGAGGTTCTTCGTAAATCAAAAGGAGGAAACATAATTTTAATGATTGTTCTTTACCTTTTCTTTGTTTTGTATTTTTGGAAATGTAATGCATATATTTGAGGGTATTCTTATATATTATTTTGTCTTTTTGCTTCTTTTCTTATGTATGTATACTGCCTTTTCATGTCATTTATATTTCATATTAGTGAAATTGTCACTTCAAATTAAATTTTTGTAAAGTTGTCTTCATTAATCAATATATCCTTATAGTTTCCCTATCATCAGGTTGTTTTTTTTTATTATAGAGTTACATTCTATTTTATTTATGCTTCTTTTCATTCACCTTTTGATGTATTTCTCTTCTGTAATAGATATCATATTTGCTTATCATTTGAAAAGTGTTGTTATAATAGCATTTATAATAAACATGATAAGATTTTGTTCTCACATTTTCAAGCTCTTTGTCCTGGCCTCTAATCATCAATTTATAAGTTTTTTCATCCACAAACAAACCTCAAAAATCCTGTTATGACATGCTTGTTCATTTGTATATCTGGATTCCAGTCATATGCACTCTTTATTTTCTTCAGAGACAAATTATTTTTCATGAAAATGATTTTCATTCTTTAAGAATAAATAAAAGTTTAATAAGTCTACAGTCTTAATTTCAAAGGACATTATTATTGATTGCCATTATTTATGAAGTCACTAGACTTAGGTAGTCAGCTGATTACAAGGAAAGAAGTCTTAATAAAATTAATTAGAGCTGAGTGTTTTTTTCTGTGTTGTCACCTACCCTATTTTGTTGTAGTTTGGACATTTATAAATGAAAATAGCGTTTTTCTTCCAATAGTAATTAAACAAAGAGGATTTAAAACTGAGTTCTTGGATTAAAATTGTCATCAATTCAATAACTTTGTAGTTATTGGGTTTTTATATTATCTTGCATTTTATGTGACTTTTAAATAAATATACTAAGTTCCTATTTAACACTTAATAAGTGACAAAGTGAAGATTTCTAGAAGTCAAAGATCAAAGATTAAAATGAAAAGTTGATGTTTAAACAGTTAAACTGGATATAATTTGATCATAATTTGTGTTTCTCTTTGTATTGAGTACATTTTTCTACAGTGACTCAGTTCATGCTGGACGTTGCCTTGTTGGATTTCCTCTATTGAGCTCCTTTCAGGTTGAATTCTATGATATACCTGGCTTGAAATTTTTTGAAGAGAGGCTAATTTATTTATTTTTTATTTTATTGTTTTTATAAATTTATTTATTTTATTTATTTTTGGCTGCGTTGGGTCTTCGTTGCTGCACGCGGGCTTTCTCTAGTTGTGGAGAGCGGGGGGCTACTCTTTGTTGTGGTGCACAGGCTCTAGGCGCACGGGCTCAGTAGTTGTGGCTCGCGGGCTCTAGAGCGCAGGCTCAGCAGTGTGGCACACGGGCTTAGTTGCCCCACGGCATGCGGGATCTTCCTGGACCAGGCCTCGAACCCGTGTCCTCTGCATTGGCAGGCGGATTCTTAACCACTGCGCCACCAGGGAAGCCCAAGAGGCTAATTTATATGCACATTATTTATCCCCAACCTCAAAAACAGTAGAAGTGGTCAACAATTCCTGCGCACTGTCGACCTTATCCACTTTCCCAGGCACTGTTCATTCTTAGCCTGAGCCTCTTTATTGCTGAATTATCTGTCTATTTTTCCTGCTTCTCATGAAGTTCCTAAACAAGTATAAGTTTAATTAGAGAATGCTTGAAAATCTGTTTCATCATCGACTGTCTTAATGTTGCTTTGTTGCTGGTCTTACTAAAAACATGTAAGTTGAAATGATGTGTTGTGGTGACTTGGACAAAACATGCAGAATGGATAAGGGCAGAGGGTTTCTAGAACTTCTGTGTACCAAAGAACCTCTTCAGGGTAAGGTCACAGGAATAGAAGATGCCAGGACAACTGGCTGGAGTTCAGAGGCAGGGTAAGGATGAGGCAAGAAGTAGGGCATTATGTCACAGGTGTTTATATAATCTATTGATTGATTGATTGATTGATTTGTTTCATTAAGGTTTAACAGATACAGTGAAATGGACAGATTTTAAGTGTAAGTCCAATAAGTTCAAATGTGTATAAGATGAAACTAAAAACTTTCTCAAAATCTACATTTCCATCATGTGTAAAATATATTTGTGATAAAAGGAAACTCTGTTATTTGGGCACAGAATAACCAGTATTTAACAGAGAGAAAACTCAAATTCTAGTTACTCCTTTTTTATTTGCATATTATAAATTTAAAAATTTGCAGTAAAGGAGTCACAAGCCTTTTTGTTTCCTTGTGAATAAAC
The DNA here is from genome assembly GCF_028021215.1 of Eschrichtius robustus. Classification (NCBI taxonomy): domain Eukaryota; kingdom Metazoa; phylum Chordata; class Mammalia; order Artiodactyla; family Eschrichtiidae; genus Eschrichtius; species Eschrichtius robustus. Next base: position 50,061,484 of record NC_090836.1, read on the forward strand.
CTATCATATTTAGCCAATTTTGTTAAATTTTAAGTACATTTTGTTGCTTCTATCTAAATTGTTATTTGCACTTATTATAGCTCAGGTGCACAAAGTACATTTTGTTCATACACTCTACACTTATTACATATCTTCAAGTATATTTCATTATTTTCTTTCATATTTTGGTACAACCAGACCTTTCTTTCTTTTAAACAAAATATTTTACTTTTATCTCTTTTATCTTCCTAGATAAACAACTCATTCATCCACTGATGGATACTTAGGCTGTTTTTATGTCTTGGCTATTGCAAATAATGTTGCAGTGAAAATGGGAGGGCAGATACCACTTTGAGATACTGATTTAACTACCTTCAAATATATACCCAGAAGTGAGATTGCTGGATCATGTGGTAGTTCTATTTTTAGCTTTTTGAGGAACCTCTATAGTGTTGTCCGTAGTGGCTGTACCAATTTGTACTCTCACCAACAGTGTGCAAGTGTTCCCTGTTCTTCACATCCTCACCAGCACTTGTTGTCTCTTGTCTTTTTGATAACAGCCATTTTTATAGGTGTGAAGTGATATCTCATTGTAGTTTTGATTTGCATTTCCTTCATGATTAGTAATGTTGAACACCTTTTGATGTATCTGTGGGCCATTAGAATATCTTAAGAAAAATGTCTATTCCAGTCATTTGCCTATTTTTAAATTGAGTTATTTGATTTTTTGATATTGAATGTAATGGCATTTTTTTATAGAAATAGAAAAAAATGATTCTAAAATTTGTATTGTAACAAAAAAGACCCCAAATAACTCAGAAATCCTGAGAAAGAATGAAGCTGGAAGCATCGCACTTCTGGATTTCAAACTATATTACAAAGCTATAGTAATCAAAAAAGTATGGTACTCACATAAGAAGAGACACATAGACCAATGGAATAGAATTGAGAGCCCAGAAATTAACTCATGTATATATGGTCAACTGATCTTTGACTAATACTCAATGGAGAAAATATAGTCTTCAATAAATGGTGTTGGGAAAACTGAATATTCACATGCAAAGAATGAAAATGAACCCATATCTCACACCACTCACAAAAATTACCTTGAAATGGGTTAAAGACTTAAATGTAAGACCTGAAACCATAAAACTTCTAGAAGAAAGCAAAAGTAACAAGCTCCTTGACATTGGTCTTTGCAATAATTTTATGGATATGAAAACAAAAGCACAGGCAACAAAAGCAATGCTAAATAAGCAGGACTACATCAAACTAAAAAGCTGTTGCATAGGAAAAAAATGATCCACAAAATAAAAAGGCAACTTATAGAATGGGAGAAAATATTTGTACACCACCTATCTGATAAGGGGTTAATATCCAAAATATATAAGGAACTCATACGATTCTTAGTCCTATACAAAGTAGAATATTGTTTGTACTGTGATAGAATTAGAAAGAAGACAGAAAGAGTTGTTTTAAAACCAATATTAGTAACTCCAATTTAAAAAAAAATCCTTCTATTTATCAGAAATATACTAAATTAACTTTAAAAAATAAAATTATAAACTCTGTATTCATAAATCATATTTTAAAAGACTCTAAGTTATGTTAAAAAGTTCTGAATATCACACTTTTCTTTTTATCTCTAACCACAACTAAGGATGTTACCTTAATTCACAGAATTTTAGAATATTTTTTTACAGAAAAAAATTTACTGTCCAACCTGTAACAGAGCTATTTTGGGGAGAAAAAAAGTTTTCTTTAAAAGAGTCAAAACTTTTAATGTATTAAAAGGTAAACATTTTTTTAAATTTGTTGAATTTTTTCATTTTCAATTTATGTAAATCCTAAATATGTATCAATTAGAACTTGAGCTCCAGTAGCTTGTAAGAGACTTTAAAATCTGATTCACTGAATCCTTGTTTTATGGAGCCTTTCAAATGAACACCCTTGTTCATATCAAAAGTTCCTGTTACTGTCACAGCAATTCCAAATTGCCCTTGGTGAAACTATGTCGATTAAAGAAATATGCATATGAGTTAAATTGTAACAAGAGTTATGAAGGAAGCAGATATTTAGTCTGGAGGGAACACACACTTAAGAAACTTCATGAGAACTGCAATAGTCAGTAAAGATTACAGTTTTGAAACCACGTGTCTCCAGAACCGGGCCAAAAATTAGTTGTCACCAAAGACTAGTGGCCCAGAGAAGCTCCCTGGCCTGGCAGAGGGAATTAAATAAAATATTCTCAGAAACATGAAGACAATACTGAGGAATGTCCTTATAAGGTTTTCAAAGTGCAACATGACATTTTGAAAGCATCAGCTGCAATCCAGTTGAGAGGACAATTTTTCCAACCTCTATCTGTCTCTTGCCCTTTGAACTTCATCTTATAAACTGGGGGTCAGCAAACTACAGCCAGAAGGTTAAACTCAGACCAATATCTGTATAAATAAAGTTTTATTGGAACACAGCCTTGTGCATTCATTACATATTGTCTGCAGTTTTCGGGCTACAATACCGATTCGAGTAGTTGCAGCAAAGACTGTCTGGCCCAGAGAACCTAAATATTTACTACCTGGCCTTTTACAGAAAAACATTTATTGAACCTTATTAGAGACATAAATCCTTACAGACAATAGACAGGTAGAGTTGGCAGTTAGTGGTAAATTAATGCTATGGAAGATCCACGCAAAGGAAAAATGTGTGCACATTTGACCAATGACCAACAAGTCTGGGGAATTCTTTTCTCAGAATGGAGAAGAAAACATAATGCTGAGGACTCTATGAAATAATTGGAACTCTGATTAAGCATAAAACTTACATCATATTCACCAGCAGGTGGGCTCAGCTGGGGAAGACTCCAGGTATCTCAGATGTGCACACTGTTACAGAGGTGAGCTCCTTGTCAAGGTGAACGAGGGATGTGGCCAAGTCTCGCTGGGGCTCCACTTGCTAAGACCATCCAAGTCACTCTGGTGGTAGGTTTATTAGCTTGCTACAGCAAAGGAAAATGCAAACTGTGAGGAACCATGAGGAGTCTCAAAATGGGGAATCTGGGAAAGTTATTTATGGCATTTTGGATACTGGAATTACTCATAGGATGGTATTCACAGGGACTGAACTGATTTTATAAAATAAGGAGCTGCTGGAAGATCAGTGCCATACCTTTAAAATATATGAGCCTCTACAGGGTTACTATTTGGTCAATTGGTCTGTGTTTTAGCTTGAAACATATGGGTCTGAATAAACTGGTGTTAAAGGGATTTGAGCTTAGATTATCTTGCATGCCATGCTTTTGTACAGTTTGTCTGTTTTGTGAGTCCTTTGACTGTTTTGAAAGTATGGTTTCTATTTCAAGGATCAGTATAATAACATGAATTGGAATAATAAATACCACATTTAGGTTTGTGGGAAGAAGATGCAATTGAGGACGTGTGCAGCTTCTATTTGTACTTTTCTTAAATTGGCATAGCTTAGGTTATATTTTTTATAAGATGACCCCTCTTCCCTTGGCCTATGGACAGCCATTGATAGGGGTTAAGAGTAGAGTCACCAAACGCTAAATGCTCCTGCCAAGATCTCTCCCTCCTTCTTCCTCTCAGACATAATTCAGCTCTAGTCCATTATTTTCTGCTTTAAACTCTAGGGGGAAATCTCAATGTTCCTTTTACCCTGTCACCTCCAGAAGCCCAGGTCTCCCTGGGCAAGTCTTATGTTTCCGACCATAGACTATAAGCTTACAATACTTTTCCACGTGAGCATTTCTTATATCCTACTTGCTTTATTTTTTCTATGACACTTATCGTCCTCTAACATAACATGTATTTCACTTATTTTCTTAAATATCAGCACTGCCTGTTGTGGCAGGCAGAATTCTAAAGATGCCCTCGCCCCAAGACTTCCGTCTGGTGGCTATTCAATCAAACATTAATATAGGTACTGCTGTGAAGGGATTTTGCAAATGTAGTAAAATCCCAAAACTGTTGACCTTAAGATGACAGAGACTATCCATCCATCCAGGTGGAACTGACTCAGTCAGACGAGCCATTTTAAAGCAGTTTCCTCTGGCTGGTAGCAGAAAGGAAAGACAGAGATACTTGAATTAAGAGAACTTGATATGCCATTGCTGGTTTTGGAGATGGAATGGGTCATGTACAAGAAGCAGCCACAGGAGCTAAGAGTGATTCTTGGCAGAGAGCCAGTAAGCAAAGGAGGACCTCAGTTCTACAACTGCAAGGAAATGAACTCTGCCAACAATGTGAATGATCTTGGTAGCAGATTCTTTCTCAGAGACTCCAAATAATAGCCTATCCCTGCTGACTGGTTTTTTCATCCTTGTGAGAACCTAAACAGAGGACCCAGCCAACACGAGTCAGACTCTTGATGTACAGAACTGAGATAATAAATAGGTGCTGTTTTAAGCTGTAATAAGAATAGAGATGGTTTTCCCCATTTTGTTCACTGTTATATCCTTAGCACCTAGAATTGTGCCTGACACATGAGAAACATTTTAGAAATAATTCCAAATTAATCTGCTAAACTAAACACTATGAATAATATGAGACTGTTTTTTAATCCTGTAGACTCACTCTAGATATTTAACTGTAAATTCAGTTAAGTAAAAGATTAAGGGTTAAAAGTTTGAGGGTCCATCTAATAATATTACATAATTTTATTAAATCTTATTAAAATTATAAAAGGCATCAATGTTACACTTACAAATGTTTAAATCTTTTTTTAAGATGAATTGATTACCAGACACTGAATACTTAATTTAATGCATGTTTTAGTGCACTTTATGTGACACAAATTAATTTGCAATAGAGGCAGGAAACCTATCTCTAAGCTAATTAGTCATGGTCAAGTCTTAATTATCTTCTTAAATAGGAAAACAGCAGGTTTATAAAGATAACTACTATGGTATTCTTGAGAGATACTCTCTCTTATTTGTTAATAACTCTTTCCATTAAAATACTGAAAACATTCAATGATATAGATTTCAACACAAGGACTTTGAAATAATGATACCTATTTTTGAACACCTACAACTTTTCAGCCTCTGTACATTCCTTCCAACCACACCACAAGGTGCTTTTATTTCTATTTTAGGCATGAGGAAAGTGAGCCTCAGAGATATGAAGTAACTAATGCAACATAGGAAAAATTGAATTGGCAGGTCTTACGATTCCAGCACAGGTGGCTGCATAACTCAAGTTTCATGTTTGTTCTATTCTGTTACATTGTCAATCAGTGATATTTTTGTTTATTAAATGTAGCCATAATTACTATGAATATATACAAATTTACATACATGTCTGAATATTTGCAGTGTTTGTACCTGAGATTTATTATATATGAACCAGATATGATCATCATTTTCCTAGACAACAATTTTATCTTGGAAACTTGGTTAGAAAGAGTTGAAATTTTGTCATGAGAGCAATAATCAAATTTGCAAAACAAGTGCAAATGTGAGTTGATTTTGATCTACAAAATGACTGAACGACCTTAAAATGATCAGTTATTAATTGACATTTCTTATTCTTTCTTTCAGTACATGTTGATTGAGAGTACATCATGTGCCTGGCATTGCACTCTAGGCTAAATTCAACATGAGATTTGTCCATGGTATTCTGGGAGCTTTGAGAGAGGGATCTGAAGTGATATATTGACAGCTGAGGCCGAGAGATGAGTGGGTGTTAGCCTTAAGAAGGGCAGTTTAGAGGGAAAAAGAGAGTAGGAGTGTGGGAATAATCCAGACTGAGAGAAAGTGAATGAAAAGGACTTAAAATGAAGATCTTTTTTTTTCTGAGGAACTGAAAGAAGTGCATTGCTTTTGGATCATAGAGTCCATTGTGGGGAAAAGGAGCACATGGAGAAAGATTAAAAAGGATGAGATTTGTGTGTGCAATGCATTCTAGGTCACATTAATAAAGTTGAAATTTATGTGGTGCCACTGAAGGGAATGCCATGAGTAGGTTTTGTATTTGTTCACTCACTCATTCAACAATATTCATTAAAGGCTTGCTCTGTGTACTGTGCACCAGGCACAGGCTCCTGGGTTAGGAGCTACAGACTGCAGTGAATTCGTCACTGTCAGGGTCCTTTCCCTCATAGAGCTTATTATCTGGATTGATGGTTTTGAAAGGACAATCTATTGCAATATAAATAATAAATTGTCACAAAGAAAGACCAAATAGAGGGAGTTGGAGTAGGAAGCAAACAGGGATAATTGCCTGACCTAAGAACACAGGATCTAGCAACAAGGAAGTCTTGGTGACAGAGATGGGGATATATTAAATGGAGGAGGCATTTAGACCCCAACTTCTTTTGTAAAGTTGGGACTAGATGGAGAGCAGGTACTATATATCCTCATCACTGTATTTCCAGCCCTTGTTTCCTAATTTAACCTTGACTCTGAATCATAATCTTTGCCAGGTCATTGCATCCAAGCATCCTTGATTTTAAAGTGTGCCCAACATCTGCCTAACCTATTAACTGGGACTGAATTTGGTGGTTTCAGGTCCTTTGCCATTAAATTCACAATTACTATATTCTGGCTAATGAAAACCTTGACTCTTTGGACATTTTTCTTTTCAGCATTATTGGGATAGAGTCACATTCAATTAAATGAGTAGCATGGTGATGAGTGGTTAGTGAATCTCTCTTTCCCCAAAATATTTACTAATCTAGTCAAAAAGTTACAAGATGGTAACTGCCCAAATTGATGACCTATTTTAGTAACTATTTGTTCACTGATTTTTCTGTGCTGTGCAATTGGTTCTTGTATAGACAGGTTTGCTCTATAATATTTCATATGTAAATGTTTCTTCTCCTTAACAGTATTTAAAACAAAAATGTTCAAATAGTTGTTTAATTTTTCTTCCCTACCCTTAAAATGTAAATTCACTCATTTTCTGGTTTTAGTGTGTTTTTTAGTTTTTAAATTTATATTAAGTTTATAAAGTACATGCTTTTTAAATTACATTTTTGTTTTTTAGAAAAATAAATATATTCAACGATTTATTTAATTACTTTTTAAATATTAAAGGTAGAATATAATTATAATTTGCAAAACAGTTCATTCTTCCACCACATTCTTGAAACAAAAACATAAGCATTCATACTCCCTGTTTTCAGGCCCTCATTTTCTTGCAAAAAAAAAAAAAAGGTATTTGGAGATTTGAAAAGTTCCAATTTTATATTTAGATCTGACAGGAACAAATTTCAGAATAAATTCTATTTTTAAGCCCCCTGACAATTTTTAACATGTCTATGCTTAATTTTTTATTAGTTGTATTATGGCTTATTAGTACATTTAATGGAAGTCACAGGGTTGGATTTGAATATATTTGTGTTTAAGTTTTCTTCTGTTAAAGTTTATTTGTTTTACTTGGACTGTCTAATCTTTGCTCTCGAGTGTTATACATTCAAACTTCAGTAGCATCATATTATAAATCATGAAGAGTAAGTTTGACACTTGGAGAAAAAAAGTATAGAATTATTTCTTCAAATTGTCATAGTACTTTAATGTCTTGAACTGTGTAAAAATTAAAGTATATAACAGAAACGTTAAATATTTCTTAGACATCCTAGGGCCACTCCCATTTCTAATTTGATACACTTTCTTTACAAAAAATTCCAGCTTTATATGTTTAGTCCACTTTTTTCCTTCTTTTTCTTCTTATTTTTAGCAATATACTTAGTATCACAGTTGCATAAATGAAAAAGTTAAAATAAAAATTCTCAGTCAAAACCTCCATTTTATGAATTTCATTTGATATCAGAAAATTCAATATTTATAAATGTTTATAACCTGCAACAATTAATGTAAGCTAACAGGTACCTTTAAAGATCAAACATTTTAAATTACTAATAAAAACAAATAAAAACGCTTAGAACTAGTCCTATTTAAGTAAGCACTCAATAAAGCTGGGCTTCTCTATTCTAATTTTTATCTTGCCTTTAACCCTTTAAAGGCAAGGTCTGTAAAATAATCCAAAGCTTTACATTGGGGAATTTATGGATACATTATAAATACTATAGGATGAGGTAGAAGTAAAGCCTTCCTTCTGGACAGCAGTTTCTAAAACAGGAAATTTCACCCGTTCCTGTGGTATTAGTTCTATGATAAATCTCCCTTGTAGAAGGTTTCTGTATAATTCAGGCAGGCTCTCATTATAATTTGCAAGAAGTTGCCTTATAAACGAAACCTATAATTTGTGCTATGGTTTCTGTCAAATTCAAATATTCTTCTATTACTTTGAAGACTTTCAAATGTTACTTGTCGGTATTAAAATTGTATTATTTTCCCACTCAAAATCGTCTCTGCTTTTGATATTCAAGCACAATAGGTGAGTGGCTATTCTCCAAAGAAATGAACAACTGTGGATTTAAAATTCTATTTTATTTTTTTCGCTTATGAAATCTTAATGGGTATCCTTTTGGCTTTACGGAAGTGGACTATAAAACTGACAAACAAGTCAAAAAGTTAATTTCACCATTATGTATAAAAACTTGATATGGAAAAGTCAGGTTTCATTAACTGTTCAAAGATTATTACTCTCCTCTCTATCGTAGACCCTTGAACATAGAGGGCGCTGTTACATTAATGAAGATCACCATTTCAAGCAGTGTTTATAGTTCCTTTTAATGGCAAGACCATCAGTTCAAATGTGTTCCATGACTGCTATGTATAATCATTTTATCTTTCTCTCAGTAAATATCTTTTTCATAATGCTTTAATGAAGTCCTTTTCATAGGCTTTCATCTGAGATAAGTAAAGATGTGAATATGAATGCATGGAAATATTTATGGAAAACATTAGCTCATATGTTAAATGCCTCATGAAGTTTCCTGACAGCACCACTATTAATTTTTAACACATATAATAATATATCATGACAAAAATCAGTCAACATGAGTCACTAGACGTTAAATACCGAAAATTATGGAAAGAGCAATAACTTACATTGACATTTTGGAAAGGCACGTGTTTTTGTCACATATGTGCCAGGATATGCAGACCATCATCTTTAGTCGGAGTGATGCAAAATAATTCTGGCAATATATCAAGTATCCCCAGTTAGTTGTTCCAGTGATCATTCCAAGAAAAACAAGGTTGTTTAAAATATTGTAATTTAGAATTACACTGGTCTTTAAATTTTTATCTAGCTGCCTTGAAAATAATCCAATAACGGACGGTATACCTGTGAATGTTTTCTAAAGTGAAAACAATCAGAAGAGAGGTACCAAGTTCTCAATTTGGAATATTATTTACTCCTCTCCTCCAAGCTCTTAAGTGTTTTACTCATCCCTAAATGCTGACTTCATGTTTACCAGCTGCACTGATGTTTTCTTAGGTCAAAATACTCACACTGGCCCAGCTTCAGATAATGAGCCTTAGCATACAGAATATATTATTGGAATGCTTAGGAGATATGGTTATTAATTATTATCTGGCTTTACAGCCATTTAGATGCCAGAAAAAAAAAAACTGTAAACAGCACATGCATCAAGAGCATTAAATGTGTTTGTCTCTTTAGACACTCTAATCCCATTGTCTAGAATCTCCCTCAAGATACTACTCTGAAAGCATAATGATACCTTCATGCAAAAAAGATGATTTTTGCAATGCTGGAATCATCCCAAATAATTAATACCAGTATACTACTCAGTGTGGTATAGAAATATTGAAATAATCATTTTGAAAATGATATTAACATTGACATTTTTCATGAGTTTTGAAATAGAAAAGAGTGAGCTCTCTGGTAAGGATTATTAATATGTGTATTATATATGATATAATATGATATGATATAATATATAATATATGGTCAAAAACGTATATAATATATAATAATAATATAAAATAAATTATGTTAAAGTGCAGATTCTGAAGCCTGATTGCTCAGGTTCAGATTCTAAGCCAGTCACTCAGCAGCTATGTCAGTTTCAAAAAAAAAAAAAAAAAAGGAATAATCTGTCTCAGTTCCCTCATCTGGAAAACAGGTATGAAAACAGTTTTTAAAAACTACTTACATATAATTGTTGTGAGATTTAAATGATGTGGTCCCAACTAGAATGTTTAAAATTGTGTTTAGACCATATTAAGAGCTTGCTATTGCTATTTTCATGGTTCCTAATATTAAAGTGATATTTTATAACAATATGTTTGCATTTATCACTCTAAATCTTAACCTTTATCCATATGTTCTGCAAAGGAAAGATGTTACCAAAAGTAAACTTTAAAAAGATGAATTGGTGTGTGCAAGGTGACATTTGAGAGGGAGGAAAATGAAGGTATGGTGACTAGTTAAAAATATACGAGCAGTACTGGAATGAGGTCATATTAGAATATTCAGTCACATCTTACCTCTGTCTGAGAACTATACAGATATCAAAGCATCCATCTATTATCATTTGGTCTTTTGCTCCCTGTCATACTTTAATTATGATGTCTGCATATCACATCATGATGTTCTAATAATGAGGTTTTTGTGGTGTCTTATGTGTCTCTTGATGGGAAGAGATATCAATCCACGATTTAGAGATTCTACGACTACAAAGTTACCCTCTTACCTGTCACTGGAAACGCTGCTTTCCATTATAGTTATATATATAAGTCATGAAATTTCAAGTCACTCTGCTTATCTTTTACAACTTGCCCCCTCACCTCATGCTACTCAGCTACCTGGGTCTCAGGGCTCTCCTTTGAGCACATTAAGCTTCTCCTATGGCAGGACTTTACCCGTTTTTTTCCCACACTGCCTGGCTTGCGAGAGGGCCAGTGTCCTCATTACATTCAAATCTGCTTAAATGCCACCACATTAGAGAGGGTTCTAGTAACCACATGCATTAAAATAGCATAACCCTCCCATCACTCTATATTGTATAATTTGTTAATTTTTCAACATAGCTTTTATCATAAATATATATTGTATCTATTTAATTATGATTTTTTTGTCTTCCCCTACTAGAATGTAATTTTACTGAAGCGTGCGCTTCATTTGTTCACTCTTATATCACTTGCCTCTAGAAAATAAGAGTAGTCAATTAATACATATTAAATGGCTGAATGGACATGACTGACAAATTTTATTTAAAATCAGATAAAATTTCTTTTCAAACAATCTTGAAACTTGGTAATTGTAACTAGGTAAACTGTGCTGATATGTAATTTCAGCTCAACATACTTACTTTAAAAAGTTGTAGTACTATTAATGGCACTTTCAAATATTTACAGACTATTCCTAAGGGAGAATTGAGCTGGACATCATCAGTGAATTATGGAGCAACAGGGTGGGGGGGAGGTAAGCACCAAAGTAAAAAAATAAAAATAAAAAACTGCTCTAAAAACTGAAGAATAATTTTGTTCCCATTTTAAAGACAATGAGTGGATTTAGAAATAAAGGGGAAAATAACATTTTACCTGACTTAAATCTTAATCTAAGTACTGTTCTCATTATCTGATGATCAGATATTCCCTGAATTAAAAGATAATTATAATTTGGTTTATGCCACTACAACAAGATTTCTTATTTTGTCATCTAATTAAATTGTGTGAGCTGGACAGACGAACTGAATAAATGCTAATGCCCAGAGGGCTACTCTTAAATATTCGTATTTTATGGTCTTACTTTAGAATAGAACATGCAGTATTTCTCTCTGAGGAAATACGTCATAAACAGCAAAGCCTTTAAGACCACCCTTTTAGACTAAAGAGCCCTCTTGACTTTCTGTAAGAAATAATAGTATCATAATCAGAGAATCTCAAGTATGGAAAAACAATTATAAACGTTATTCCATTGATTCACCACATTCTCAAATCAAAATAGGGCTTTTGTTTCTAAGTGTGCTGTTTTCGCTCCATTTCCTAGATAGAATCCCTGTTTCAATCACTAAAGCATACTTCAGTTGCTTGTATTTTAAGTAATTGAACAACTTTCAATGATGACTGAAAATAAAGATAACTTCAAGTCAGTAAATCCTCAGAAATGCATTCAGAGGCCATGTCAGGAGAGGTGCCATAATCTTTGGCAAGTTTCTTAACTCCTCTTCTTTTTATCTCCTTATAAATAAGACAGGTATTAATAATAATACCCAGACATTGAGGTTGTCTTAAGAATTAACTCAGTAGAAAATCTGGGTCATTATAGGCATATACAAGGTTTGTTTGTTTTAATATAGCTGTTATTATCCTTATGGAATTCGACAATTATTTTGGAAATATGAGATTGTTTTGTTCGTTTATGTTAGCCAGTTCATTTGAAACATTGCTACATAATGGTAATCAAATTCATTAAAATAAATATCTACATGAGCATCGCTGAGTCAATTTTTAAAGACTATGGATGTGAGTCATGAGTTATCCATATTCTGCTGATGACTTGATAAGACATTCTTGCCTTCTTTAACTACTCTTTAACATGTTTAATAACGTGACCATTGTAGATATTTACTAACCATACTTCATCCTAATAAGGAGAGAAGTGCCGGGAAGGGAGTGATAGAGGACATAAAAAATGTTTATGACATCGTCATTGTCCCCTAAGGGAGAGAATAATATTCAGAATATAATTTATTTTTCAGAAGTCAGGTGTAGGTTAATTCAGTTAATATTATGAATGTTATATTCTATGACATTTATTCTCACTTACTAATGAATTTTCAGGTGTTTTAACAAAACTGAAGAACTCCTTCATGAAACTTAGTGACAACCTCCTTGGGGAAAACCACCCATTTAGAAGTGTTTTCTTGGGAGATATATTATGCTCTCATTGGAAGTTTGACTGATACCTTGATATTCATGTTTTGGTAAATGGCCTGCTACTGAACTAACTAGAAAAGGATTGATATGAGTAAAATTTGCATTATTTATTTTGGTTCTTCATAATATTTTACACTCAACTCTTTCCTATCTCTCTCTTCCTCTCCCTCTTTAACACACACACACACACACACACACACACACACACACAAACTCATCTGATACAAAGTATTCTCAACAGAGACTCTAAGTAGTCTATTCATTGAGAAATGAACCATGTAAGAATATAAGGTCAGGAAAATTCAGCACCCTAGAATTTTATTCAGACATGAGGCATAGTCAGTTCTTGTATGATATTTGTTAAGAATTAGCTGCAATTGATTACATAACCCAGGTAGTATTTGTTAATACCTTTTCCCCTTTTTATTTTACATCCAATTGTGCTTTCCAGGTTGGTTTTATATTATTGCTAATTTTTCTTTGACTATCAGAATAAGAGTTAAAATTACAATATGCCATTGTTATTGGTACTCTGCTTTATGTTTATTTTAACATCTTTAGTTCTGTGAGAAAAATCTGATGTACCCAATAAGTAACCTGCCACAGATATTTTTAAAATGAATCTTTTCTGGAAAATTTCCATTTGCTTTACTTATTATAATCCCATTGGTCAGTTTGTGCCCTCACTCCTTGCTCCTGGTAACCCAAGTCCTATGAATTTTTGTGTTCTGGCTTTCAGCAGGTGGGTTAGATGACTCAATTCTATCAGAACTTTACTGAACAGTTGCACTGCCTCAGGTTTTTCTCACAGGGTTCTTCTAACATTTAACATTTAAAAATAAAAATAAAAAATTTGTAGGCAAAACTGGAAAAGCTAAAGTTAACTATCATACAAATGGTTATTAGCTATTCAGTGAAGTATAAAACTATTCAGTGTTATACTGTTAAGTCCTTAAATCTTAGAATGCTATAGGTATTGATGCCTGACTCTATAGAGATTATTCAAGTATGATCAGATGACATACTTTAGTATTAGACCTTAGGGAAGTGCCTCACTTAATAAAAAACTCATTAGCATAATTATTTTTGTATCAATCAAAATATTTAAATACAGGAAGTAAAAAATTAGCATGACTGAAGTAAGCAAAAAATAACTATATTAAAAGATTGTTGGTGGGAAAAAGAATCACTAAAAAGCGTACTGGATGAGACTCAGAAGACATAAGGACAAAATCACATCTAATATCAAGACACAGAGAACCTGAACCTGCTCTGCCACAGACTAGATACAACTATTTGTGCCGTGGCCCTGACCTTTCTTTTTGTTCTTTGGAGACCACCGTTACTGATGCAGGCTTTGCTGCCCTTGGAAACTAAGTGATGCTGCCACTGTTAAAACCTCTGCCTGAAATGACTTTCCATAGACACGTCTTTCTTGTGCCATTGGCTACAGATTCTAAGGCCTGAGGAGCTCTATGTGTGCAGCTGAGTCTAAGGCATATGTCTGTGTCCTAGCAGCAAGTGACCAAGAAAATAAGTATTTGGCAGGTTCAACTTTTTGGAGTTATTTTCCCCAAGATGGGTAAAAGGGATCTGGCACCAGTCCCACCATCCATTTATATATCCTTCTGTAGAGTCCTCCTCTTGAATTTGGTTGACTCTGTAACCTGTTCTTGATCAACAAGATGTGATGGAGGTGAGGTAAAAAAAAAAAAAAAAATCCCTACGGCTTCCACTTGAGTTTTTTGGAACATTTGTTGTTGAGTTGTTGTTTACTTTGAAACCTCACTACCATATAGTGGTAAGTCCAGGAAGCCATGTGTAGATGCCCTGATTGATAGGCTCAGTTGAACTTCCATCTGATAGCCAGTTGCAACTCTCAGCCATGTGAGTGAGACCTCTTAGATACCCAGCCCAGTCAAACTCTAAGACCACTGTAGTCCCAGCTGACACATGACTGCAACGTGGTGAGAAATCACAAGCAAGAACTGGTTCACTAAGCCTAGGAAGCCCACAAAATCCACAGCCATGAGAGATCCTATACATTGTTGTTTAACTGCTATATTTTGAGATTGTTATGCAGCAATAGATGTCATCAAAAGAAGAGAATTCCACAAATGTGGAAAAATTTTGTAGATTCTGTGCAGGAGGGGTGGAGGGGGAGAGAGAGAGGCAGAAGGAGAGTGAGAGAAAGGAAGAGGAGGAGAAGTAGAAGAAGAGGAGGAGGAAGAGAAATAAACTACAGATTTACAAATTCTACCTGTTTCCTTTTTCATTCATCCCATTGAACATGGACATAATAATAACTTTTTAAAGCACTAACGTTTCTCAAGTGACAAGGACTATACCAGATGCTCTCTCCTAGAGCTGTTTTTCTTGACTAAATCATCACAATCCTTTTCATAAATCATCACAATTCTTTGAATTATGCAACTGTATTTTAAGAGGTAAAAAATAAGGCTCTGGGAGAATAGATAATTTGCCTAAGGTCACATAGTTAATTGTAGCAAGGGAAGTTCTGGACTCAAGTTTTTATTAGTCCCAGGACAAAGTTTAACTTTGCTAGATTGCCAAATTTGCCTTTTTTTATTCTTTTATTTGGTAGCATGAAACTAGTTTCGTAAAGTTTGCTTATTTATTTCAAAGAAAAAATATGTAAAACATCTCAGCTCAGAATTGATTGTTTAGAATTGCCCATGTGATTTTGGGAAGACAACAACACTTGGTGATCTATATTACAAATTATATGTCTAGTTTCATGAAAAAGTTTGCTCAAGTTCTCTACTTCAAATTATTTTTTTGGAAATATGCTTGACTAATTATTGTTTCTATCAATATATGCCTTCAGAGCCATTCTGGAGACATACAAACACCCACTTATCCATAGGCTGTGCCCACAGACTTAAGGACTTAGACATAAGCATAACAATGATTTGTGGGGTAATGGCAGAGAGGGCAAGATTGCTCATACTTGGTATTTATTTACTAAAAATTAAATAGTGTAGTGGGAGAGTTATTGGGCCTTTTTAGCTGGCCTGTCAAATTGAATGATTATGGGGTCACACAGTGAGATATTTACTAAAACAAATTAGCCCACTTGTAATGAATCTTTGTTTTGGCACTACTGCTAGCCAGTTGTTGTAACA
Organism: Eschrichtius robustus; assembly: GCF_028021215.1. Taxonomy (NCBI): domain Eukaryota; kingdom Metazoa; phylum Chordata; class Mammalia; order Artiodactyla; family Eschrichtiidae; genus Eschrichtius; species Eschrichtius robustus. Next base: position 50,077,381 of record NC_090836.1, read on the forward strand.
GGACAGTTATAACAATGAATATGTACAAGCCCATTATTTCCTAATAGCATGCTAAACTAGAATCAAAACAGGCATATATCAGCATGTATTAAAGTTGAATGGCAATTAAATCAGCACTGACACATTTTCTGATTTGCCTTCTCAAATTACTCAAACAGTTTGTTAAAAACCATGAGAGTCAGAATGGTGCTAAGAATAAGGATCTGAAAGGTATTAATATTTACAAAATTCATATAGATAGGTAATAAAAGAATCTTATAGTCAAAAGGGAATATGAATGTATCTTTGAGCTTGCTTATCATTTATTTTTTATGAAATGAGTATTTTTGAAATTAAAATTAAAAATTAAAAAAATGTGTATTTTTGAAATTGAAATGTATATTTTTGAAATTAAAAATTAAAAAATTTTGAAATTAAAAAATTGGATAATCTTTCTAGAAATAAAAAATACATCTTCAATGTTAATTTATAGTGAATATATTGTGAACACAAATTAAAATATAGTGATTAACTAACAAAGCTTAACATGACTGACTCATATATTCCAGAGAAGAACTTTGATATTGGCACATGGAGTGTGTACTTTAATTTCTCCAAATTTACAAACAGCATCTTGGTATCCTACTTCCCTATCTAGTTACTGCTCTACTTCTTTTTGATCAGCACCACCTTCAGTTGGGACATCACTGTCTCTTTTCATCTCTTATTCTCTATTGCTCCTCAACAGTCTGATTTGGTATTTTCTTTGCATCTCCCATTCCTCTAAAACTCACAGTGCCCTAGGAAAAGACACTAAAACACAAGACTGCTGGCTCCCTCCCCCAAGTTGGGCTGAACTCATACACCTCTACCTCTTAAACTCATGAAGGCTGACCAGAGCTGTGCCTGGCCTCCCCCATATACATTATTTGATAGAGAAACCATTCATCCCAGAGGCAAATGAGTTCACAAAACACAATGACAAGATATTTGCAGGGCATCTCTATTTCAAAAGGAAAGAAAAAAAGGACACTTTCTCTGTGTTGTCTTCTAGGCGTTTTACAATTTTGGGTCTTACGTTTAAGTCTAATTCATTTTGAGTTAATTTTCGTGAGTGGTGTAAGACAGGGTTCCACTTTCATTCATTTTTAAAAATTAGATACCTAGATCTTATTCATCTTATAACTGAAAATTTGTACCCTTTTACCAACCTCCCCTTATTTCCCACCCCTAGCAATCACTTTTCTACTCTCTGTTTCCATGAGTTTGACTTTTTTTTTTTTTTAGATTCCACATATATGTGATATATAGTATTTGTCCTTCTCTGTCTGGCTTATTTTACTAGCATAATGCCCTCAAGGTTCATCCATGTTGTTGCAAGTGACAGGATTTCCTTCCTTTTTTAAGGCAGAATAGACTTACATTAAATATATATCCATTAAATATATATATTACATTAAATATATATTAATATATTACAATAAATATATATAAATATAAATATATATATATATTACATTTCTTTTTCCATTCATCCATCGATGGACACTTACACTGTTTCCATACCATGGTTATTGTGAATAATGCTGCTATGAACATAGAAATACCAATATCTCTTTGAGATAATGATTTCATCCCATTTGAAATACCCAAAAGTAGGGGTACCGGATCATATGGTAGTTCTATTTTTAATTTCTCAAGGAACCTCCATACTGTTTTCCAAAGTGCTGTACCAGTTTACACTCCCACCAACAGTGCAAATGGGTTCCTTTTGCTTCACATTCTTGCCAGCATTTGTTATCTCTTTTCTTTTTAATAATATACGTACTAACAGGTGTGACGTGATATTTCACTGTGGTTTTGATTTTCATTTCCCTGATGATTAGTGATATTGAATACCTTCTCATGTACCTGTTGACCATTTGTATGTTGTCTTTGTTTTTTTCTTTATTGAGGGCCTGGCACTATGCTAACTACTATGCTGATAAAGGTGAAAAAAATTGACACAGACCCTGTCCTCACAAAGTTTACAGACTGGGGAACCAGACAAGAAAACAGGCAGATACAACAGAGTTAACACAGCACAGCAGTTAAGAACATGGAGGCCTCTGGAGCCAGACTGCCCAGGTTTGAATCTGGCTCTACCCCTTATCAGTGATTTTGGGCAAGTGACTTAACTTCTCTGTGCTCAGTTTTCTTTTCTGTAAAGTGCGAATTATAACAGTAGTCCCTGTCTCATAGGTTGCTTTGAGGATTTAAGTAAAGCACTTAGAACAGTAACTGGCACATAGTAAAAGTAAGCTCTATATAAATATTTGATAATGACAGTGATAAATGCTAAAGATCAGGGATATGGGAGCATAAAAAAAGGTGCCTGTGGGATCCAGGGGACATGACAGTAAGTGGAGGTTGCCCAGTCAGGCCTGGGTATGGCCTTGTTGTAAGAAGGTTTCAGACCTAGGGTCATGTAAGCAAGTGCTGATGCCTCCTCCCGGGGAGTTTCATTCTTTTGCATGTGGATATCCAGTTTTCCCAACACCATTTATTGAAGGGACTTAGCTTTCCCCATGTGTGTTCTTGGCCCCCTTGTCAAAGATTAGTTGACCATGTATGCATGGATTTATTTCTTGGCACTGTGTTCTGTTCCACTGGTCTGTCTGTTTTCATGCCAGTACGTATTATTTGATTACTACAGCTTTGTAATAGAGTTTGAAATCAGGAAGTGTGATGTTTCTAGCTTTGTTCTTCTTCCTCAGAATTGCTTTGGCTATTTGGAGTATTTTGTAGTTCCATACAAATTTTAGGATTTAGAAAAAGATTTCAGTCAAAAATGCCATTGGAATTATGATAGAGGCTGTACTGAATCTGTAGATGCATGTGTTAATTACCTTAATTAGGTAATCCCTTCACAATGTATATATACGTCAAATTATTATGTTGTGCACTTGGCATATATACAACTCTACTTGCCAAATATACCTCAGGGAAAAAAAAGAGAAAAAGTGCACTGCATTACAAATTGTATCAGTAGAAGAAATATCAATAAAGAAATGCCTAGAATTTCACAGTAACTTAAAAATCATACTAAATTGTATAAAGAAATATATTATCAAAAAAATCACAAAGAACCAGTAAAATATTTGAAATGAAAAATGTGAGAGTTGAAACAAGAAGTCAACAGATGAAATAGATAGAGCTAGAGATGTTTTCTAATATCTCTATTAGAGATATTATAAATATTGATAGAGCTCTATCAATTAGAAAATTGTGAAATCAGAATCAGAAATTTCATAGAAGTATAAACCTCAAGAGAGAAACATAAGAGATACGAATAATAAAAATAAAATGCAACATGCAGATCATAGGAGTCTCAGAAAGATTGAAAAATAAAAATGAAGAGAAAAAATATTTGAAAAACAATGAAGATAAATGCATTGTAATAAAAACAAAGCAAGAAATTGATGAGATCTTATGCTATTGAAAGGACTCATGCATCACCAAAGAGATAGGAAAAACTTCAGTCCTCCATATAAAGTGAAATTTAAAATATCAAAGACAAAATGATTATAAGAAAAAAGAGAAGACCACAGATAAAAGAGCAAGACAAAGGACATGGACAATAGCTTAAAATACATGAAAGAGAGAAGATGATGGGACTGTATTTCTAGTGTTTGAAGGAAAAGGATTTAGAATTTTATTCCAACAAATTTCCATTTAAATAGAATGCTTGATAATATATTCTTGGGTATACAAAGCTTTAGAAAGTTTGCTACACAAAAACTACATTGAATACAGTTATGTATGGAGTATATAAATAATAGTAGACACCAATTCAGGAGATATCTGAAGAAAAGACAAGCAGATGCCTTAGTAACATTTATTACTGTCTTAAAATATGTATACCTGTATCTATTTATCTAGACTGACCTATCTATGTGTCTATCTATCTATCATCATCTATCTATCAATAAATCATCAAAACTCGGTCTTAGAAATCTATGTAATAGTATGATGAATTTGGGTGGAGATCAAGAGTTTTAAGAATGTGGAAAATTATTTTATTTTTAGGCTAAAAATATGGATACCAAATATTTTTAAAGTGCGGTAAGATGAAAAATATTAAAAAATCAAGACAAACGTAAGATACATTATGTTATTGAAGCAGATATAAATATATTGATATTAAGAATTAATAGAAATGGATTAAAGTCACCAGTTAAAAGACAAAGACTGACAAATGCAATAAAGGCTTGGAGTATACCAATACTCTTTTTTTTCTGCCTGTACTCACTCCTGTGTAATGTCATTTAGCCTTGTGGCTTTAAACAACATTTAAATACTGTTAACCCCAGATTTATATTTCCAACCTGGATTCTTCCTAGAACTCTAGACTCATATACCCAATTACTTGCTCAACAATAGGTCACGTGATCCATTACTAGAGAAGTTAATGGGATTATAATCTAGGGTGTTCAGTGAAGGCTTCCATCAGCATTTGCAATAAATTTTGAAGGATAAAGACAAGGAAAATTTCAAGTTGAGCTGGGAGCAGGGAACCTTCAGGGGAATAGGAACAGACTGAGCAAAGGCTCTAAGTCAAGAAGGAGCCTAGCACATTTGAGGAATTGAAAAAAGATCATTGTGGCCATACGTGAACACACAAAAAGAAAGTGTTGCAAATAAGACTCTATAGGTGGGTAGGGCAAGGATCCTCCACAGCCCTGTAAGCCTTGCTAAAGATTTTGATCTTTATCTTAACAATAAGAGATGACTGAAGGATATTAAGCAGGATCACAAATGATCAAATTTTGATTTGGAAAAGATCCTTAAGAAAAAAAATCAAATTTTACTCATCTGTTGCATTTAGCAAGACAAAAGTTGTACAGCAGAGGCTCAAAAATGTCCTTTGAATGTATGTGAAAATATTCAGAGCTACATCAGTTGTTAATAATAAAATTTTAAAGAATTTTATCATTACTATCTAATACTGGGAAGTAGCTTTTTTCGACAGCTCTGTAAAATTGTATTACTTAATACAAACATTCCCTCTTTTTATATTATTTTAGATATA